>NC_024310.1:5836093-5852398 GCF_000523025.1 Cynoglossus semilaevis | reverse complement strand
CTTGGAAAACAAAAATAAAGAAAGAACCAAGCAAAGATGGCAAATGAACTATTCACGACGTTTCAGAAACTGTTTGTTCCAATTCTGTAAATAAAGGCTTTTCTGATATTGAAAGTTATTCAGTATTTTTAAATGAATAAATAATTTTAATAATAATAAATAAATCTGCAAGAAAACACACAGGGAAATGAAATCAATTACGTTTCATTGATAATCTGCTTGAATGAATGACATTGAAGACTTGAGCGGTGATTATTGTAATCACATCAGTCTTACAGGATGATGATGTGTCAGCTTAGAACAGAGATCACAGGCAGCAGCGCTGACTCGTTCCTTTTTTTTAATCTTGTTCCAATCTGCTGTGTTGCACACACTTCAGATTCACACCTACACTCACTGTTTAATCAGATTATGCATGAGACTCGTTCCTCCTATTTCAATTGTGTCTGTCTGTGTGTGTGTGTGTGCGTGCGCCAGGTGTGTGTTTCTTTTAGTCATATTTTAGACCACACCTCCAGTGTTTATAAAACCATGTTCAGGTGTTGCCTACAATAATAAATCCTGGTGTCTGAAAATAAAATATATATATTTTTTTTTATAATTATTTATATTAATTTAATGTTGCCCACAGTATTACAGCCCTTTTGTCCAAATGTTCAGTACGCTGATTAGGTCCAACTGATCGTTCAGTGTTGATACACACCTACAGTGTGTGTTTGTTGCGACACCACAACAAAGGCAAATCTTAGTGTTGGCTGAAACCAGAGGGCGCATTCTATGTTGTTGTGTGCTGTGTTGCTGCAGGTTCATTGGAACATTTTAATATCACTGTGTATTAATTATAATAACAATAATAATTGAAACTTTATTGATCCCACACTTGGGAAATCCCTTACAGCATCTGTCAGATATACAGAGAACGTGTTCTGTGAAGCTGTTACAGTCAATACCAACAACTGCTGGATTCAAAAACACTCAGGAACAGTTGTTGAGTGGACGACAAACTTACTGCCCGTGTCTAAAATAATCCACTGCCTTTAAAGTTATACTCTTCATTTAAAAGTGTACAGTAATAGTGAATAGAAATGTTTGGGGTTTTTTTGTTTGTTTTTTTGGCATTGCTCTCTCTGGTCCAGTTTTACCGTCGATGTCCTCAGGTTTTGGTCCATCAGCAGTAACTGCCCAGTTCTTCATTTATGAGCTACTTCCACTGCCTCTTAAGTAATTATTCTGCTATTTATTTCAGCATAGCTATTTATGTCGACACTGCCAGTCGCTTGAAATATTAGTCACAGGAAATGAGAAAGGACTTCTCTACCTCCACGTTTTGCATTTAAACAGCCATTTACACCAGTGGATTATAAACTGACAGGTTGATGGGATTTTATGTGCTGCTTTTATGTGAACTGCTTAAACCGCTGGGACGTTACCTGCTAGACAAATTAACATAAGACTCCAGGGAATCACAGGGAGAAGAATTACCATGACAAGTGGAATTATTGTCTGGAAATGAGGAATGTCAAGAGAAATCCTCAACACCAGTACTGTGTGTGTGTGTGTGTGTGTGTGTGTGTCATCTTCAGCAGTTCAGTTCATCTCAAAGACCCAACTGTGGGTAATAAATCTTGGAGAAGAAGATTCCAAAGATGTTGTATTTGAGTGCGGGAAACAGATGAAGTTTAAGGAGTCACTTTTTTCTCCAAACTTTCTTAATCAATTTAACGACTTCTGTCACTAAACCCATTACTTTAGTGACAGAGATCCTGGTCTTAAAATAAAATGTTTTAGGTTTTTTTATTTAAATATTAATTTAATGTTGCCCACTGTATTACAGCCCTTTTTCCCCAAAATATTTAGTACGCTGATTAAGTGACTTTTTTTTTCTTTTTTCACCCTTGAGTAGAATTGTGTAAAGTTTACATTGTTGTTTTTATATAGTTTTCCATTTTTTGTGGCACAGCTGAATGACATTGTTTGTAGGTGAGCTCACTTGTTTCCGAGTGAACGCTTGTATTCGATGAATATTATTTTAATGAAAGAAACACAACGTACAGAAAACAAAAAACAAAGAGAAGATGACGCTGAAATGTAACGATAATCTACTGTATGACTCCCTCTGATCCAGGGTATTAATAGTTTTGTGTTCTGTGGATCATGTGTAGTTAATGTCTAATCAGCAAAGAGGAAGTGCTGGGTGTAAACAGGAAATTCTTAGTTTAGCAACGTAGTCAAAGCTTAGTCAAAGTTTAAAGTTCTGTCCAATAGCTGTCGGCTGAATGTGTGACGTTGCAGCGCAGATATTTCCCTCAGTAGGTCAATTGACGAAATACTTCCTTATTTACGTTATTGTTTTGTACACAGTGGCCATGACAGCAGAGTGCATCACAACTCATAAAAACATATGCAAACAGGAAAGACAGAAACTGGAGAGTGTCCTCAGTGAACTGCTCTGTATGTTGTTTTTATATCCAGGCGTACAGGTTTTACAGATCTGTTAATAATCAAATAAAAATCACTGATAAACTTTAATGACCATTTCGACCATCGTTTTTTCCAGATTTGTCTGTAGACTTTTGACACTGAACTCATTGTCTTTATTTTGAGAAAAGAAAACAATTTGAAGCCAAACACAAATTGCCCATTTTAACCATTTTCTAACAATTTGAAGCCAAACACAAATTGCCAATTTTAACCATCATTTATGGAGCAGATTGCTAGTCACCCACTCTTGACTCCTTCCATATTTTAAGAAAAAATGATATCAATTTGAATAACGGCCCAAAGTATGGTTTATACAACCCTGCCAACAACCACTGATTTTCTGGTGGGTTGGTCAAGTGCCAGATTAATTTAAAAAATGTACGAAATGTGTTGCTGGTCGTTTTCCAGTCCTGACCTCAAACAGTAGAAATGTCGTCCTCAAATGTTTTGCTCTCTGCACAAGACGTGATGGATTTCACAGATGAGCAAAGAAACCAGAAAACAATTATAACCAAGAGAGTGACAATGACTTCACTTAAACTCCCTCACACCCACTCCTAATCTGATATTAAACTGCAGTATGTAATAAAATGTTTGTTGAAATGAATTTGTTTTCATGCAAAGAAGTACAAGTATATTAAATATTTATTATTTATATATATTTACAGAAACATAATTTTTTAACAAATATCTCGTAACATGAACATGACATGGCCTGAACACCCTAGTGGGCCGGTTTTGGCCCGCAGGCTGTATGTTTGTCACCCCTGATTAAAACCTACAGACACCCATGTAAGCACTACCTCAGGTAGAGACCAACACAGTCTTCTTACACAAGAAGAAATGTGGGCGTGACCGAGGAGTAATGAGGTGATGAGAAAAGACTGAAGTAAATACAGATGTATGTGGAGCAGTGAGGTGAGGTGGGACAAATAGAGATTCATGGACACCAGGACTGTGAGAAGAAGACGAATGAGAGCAATAGAAGAAGAGATAAGCACTCTGGGTGGGCGTGGGAATCAGGCTTTGTGGCGTCAGAATGTTCCCAATGTTTTTGCGTTCCTTCACTCAACAAGTCTCTACCTGTCCTGTGGAAGCATCACGGCTTCTACACTGGGCTCCTAACAAGAAGTATTTGACAGACTGAGACTACAGCATATTAACATTTACAGTATGAGGTCATCCTTTAGTGTTCTCCTGTCAAAGAGCAGTTCCTTTTCTGAGGAAACCCTCTATCTATCGGAGATGACAACCATTGCAGACTTTTGACAACAAAATAAATCCAACCATTGCAGACTTTTGACAACAAAAAAAAATTTTTTTTTTGGCCTTTCTGTTTGTGTGTTGTCACTGTAACAATAAACACACACTAACCTCCAGCTTCCCAGTAATGGTTTGTGAGGACACACAGCCACTAACCACTGGTGCTGTGCCGTTCTCTGCCTCCACTGTTCAGCCAAGGACTTTTGTCTTTATGGAAAACGCTAGACTCTTTAGGAAATGCCTGCATGACCAAAGTGCAGCCACAGTGGAAAAGTGGGTGTGTTTGGATAAGTGTGTGTGTGTGTGTATGCGTAAAGGACAGGGAGTGTCTCCATATTTGGTGTGTATTTATCTGAATTAAAAAACTAAACTAAACTAAACCTTAGGTTCCCCTGATAACTACATTTAAAGGAACCATTTGTGCTTTTTTTCTGGGGTGGTTTATTTTTGGATTTGCATTATCACAGATGTGCACACCTGCAAATATAGGCAATGACTACATTTGAAAATCCACTATAAACCAATTAGTAAAGATAAGTCCCCATGTGAACTGTTGACCTGTGTTGATATATTTTATTTAAAAAAAAGATGGCCCTTAGGTACAAAAACCAGTATACACACACACACATTCTCGTGCAGCTATTCTTTCAAACACTTTGCATTGACGTCCATTTATTTGTACTGGTTACTGCTTCACCTTAACCTGAACTTAACTTCAACTTTGCAAACTTCTATTAAAGACACTGGTCGTCAGGAAATAACAAAAGTAAGAGCAAACATATCACTTTTATTCATTGGAATAAAATCTGCTGACTGTCAAATTTTCACCTTTTATGTATTATCAGAATTCTTCCACTCATCTTCTTTAATACGTAATTTTTTTTTAATTATTATTAAATCTCCCTCCTCTCTCTCTCTCTCTCTCTCTCTCTCTCCTGCTCTCTGGACTTGTTTGCCGCCCACATGGCTCACATTCTTTCGCACTGACATCACAGCCGCCTTCCACTGCCATTTAACTTTTTTCTCCCCATTTTTTGGTCTCCTCCTCCTCCTCTGCCCCGTGTGCCAGTTAAGGTTCCCTCCCTACCTTTCAAACACCATTTTCACTTAAGTCCAAATATGCTCACAAGCATTTTTTTTTCCTGAGTATGATTTTGTATTGGTGGTATGAACGGATTTAGAATCACTTTTGGATTAAATGTAGTGAAAAATTGAGAAAAAATAGAAAAAAAAAAAGGAGTGTGTCGGGATTAAAATGTAAGGTCAGGGAATGGCAGTCTGGCAAATGTCAGAATTCTGGTGAATGTGTTTATGTTGGAGGGGGGCATGGAGATTTACTGAGGCTTAAGACAGACATTTATGGTTCAAAGGAATACCTGCTGATTTTTTTTTTTTTTTTTTGTATTTATGTTCAGATTTGAAGGCAGGGGCTTCAGATTTACTCTTCCTCTGGCTTTTGTCTCACAGCTCACATCAACAGCTTTACTCCAGGGTGTGGAGAGGCCAAGAGTTCACTTACTATTTATTGTTAAAGGCAGCTTAATGATTTATTGCAGTACAGATTACAAAAGTGACTTCATGTTTAAAGAAACCGTGTTCTGTTACAGAGTAATAGAAACTGTGAGAAGAACAAAATGAGGAAACGGCTCAATACTGAGGCTGCATGTGTTTTCAAATGTTAGGTTTTTTGGTAATGATTATATGGAGCAGTAGTTTGGGCCATTTATGTTATATTACATTATTATTATAACCAGTCAACTTCCTTGACAACTGCAACTCCATGACAACGTCATTATCTGTGTCGACCAGGCAGTTGCTGTTATCAAGCAGATCTGCTCTACGAGCTAGCGTGTAGCTATCTAGTGCATGTGTATTAATAATTTTCATATGCTAAACAAATAATGATAAATACCTAGAATTGTGAATAGGGAAAAAAGTATGAAAATATATTTAAATGTTCACGGTTCTTGGAATTTTTTATTACGTTGTTGGTGAAGTGTCAAAAGGGGGTTTCCCAGCCAGAAGCTAAGGTTGTTTGGTATTAATACTAATAGAGTACTAATAAATAGTCAACACTGACTAATGTGGTAAAGCTGCTGGTGGGAGTAAACCTAACACGCGAAGTGAAAAGCACAAATGTTACCCAAATGGGGAAGGTTCTGGAAGCTGGTTACATGACAGAAGGAGAACATCAGAGTAATGCTACAGTTGATAAAAAAAAAAAAAATTCTATGAGACATTTGGATTTTGTCCTTTTGTGTCTTGTTCTTTACTTCATGTCCTTTATGTCAGAATCATCAAGCGTTGAGGGAGTTCTTGATTGGACGACCGGTCATCTCATGCTCTTGGGTTTACATGATGGACACCCCAAATGTCTTCACGTCAGGCGTGGTCCTGTAAATGTCCGGTTGCTCATCTGTGTAGGCCAGACATACGTCTGTTGGTCGGACTCCAGCTGTAACCCTAATTCCACCCACTGGGGCTGACGTTTCAATGACATACACAGTGGTTGAGCAGTATGTTGTAATGTACAGTGGATGGGTGGGGTCCTCACTTGGAACATATGTGCAGTACATATGATTTTAACAGTTCACAGAACTGTTGTATCCCAACTGTTAAGCACTCGGTTTTTCTGCTGTGTGTCGTTGTCACATTGTCTGAGTCTTTTTAACTCCACGTTGATGAATTCAGTTTGACAAAACCAGGAGAAATCACTTGGTATGACTGATGTCATAGCCTCAGATTTGACAGTTTGATGAAACCGCCTGCGTTTTAACATTTCACCGATTCAAGCTGACGTTACTGGCATTGACTGTTAAAGCTTTCGCTGTAGACTTGTTGTACAGCAGTGCTGTATGTCTGTGGATAAAAAAGACTATGATCTCACTGCACCCACGGCATCATCTTATGTCATGATGTAAGTGTCAAAGTAGGGGAAATCCTCTGTTCAGTAGCAGTACTCATATGATTCAAATGTCATCAGAAATGTCCCTCAGGATTGTCTGGTGCAAATGAGTCACCAGAGTCAACAAACCGAGTTTGACATTGTTAATTTCAATACCTCCAGGATGTTGTGGTTATATTTGTGCCATAAATGGCAGCAGGCGGAAGGACATATGGTTCAGCCCTGGCCCTGAATCTAACTTAGACTTTGGATTGTGTGCTTTGGAGGTCATGAGAGTTTAGACCAGTGTTTCCCAAAACTTTTTTTCTGTGGACCCATATTTTAAAAGTCACAAACCTTCACGACCCAAGTCAATAGCCATTATTGTAAACTCCTGCGAAACATGATGCAAGACGACCCCCACCAAAAAAAAAATCTCTTGCGACCCACCATCTTTGGGGAAACAATGAAAAATCTCTTGCGACCCAGTCTTTGGGGAAACAATTGTTTAGATTATTTATATTGTCTGTCAGTGAAATATATATATATATTTTTGTTTTTTAAATAACATTTGAACTTTGCTAATCTATGTAGACTCTAGAGTCTTTCTTTCCTTATTCTTCGCTTTAGCACCAAAAGTTATTAATCGCTATTTTGTAACTTTAATCTTTATGTCTAAAAATATTTTAAAAAAAAAAATCCTATTCTCATTCACTTGAATGTGTGATTCGGAGCCCGACTTGGCCCCAGGTCAAATATTTAGCAGCATGTTGAATTGTGGGTATCTCAAGGGCCGGACACTATATGTGGTAGTGCAGTTGTCTTTGTTGACACAAAGCAGCTGCTGCTGCCGGCATCACCCTGATGAATGAATGAAGCAAGGATAGGCTGGTGTGTAGAAATGCAGGAAGGAAAAGTTACACAACACGACAAAGAGTCTTCTCGCCGTACTCACCGCGGCGCTCGTAACCACACGGGCCCAGTCATGTCGGCGCAGTACAGGTTTTGGCTTTTAAGCTGCTAATAATTGTTGCGTGGAGTTTGAGGATGACAAATTCCCAAGGCTTATTTCTGGACTGCCTGGCCAGTTGATAGCAAGTGGAAAATTGCTATTTATATCATTCTGAACAAACTTTTCTGAAGAGAGGAAGTGAGAGAGGAGGGAGGAATTCAAATGGAGGGGAGTGAAGAGAGTGTGGAGGATTTCCCACACGGTCAAGGTCACATTTATTACCCCAAAAGTGCTCAGTGGTATTTTAGCGTTTTCCTCTGGAATAAAATATAATGTGGTAACCACCAGAGTGATGTATATGTTTGCATGAGCACGAGATAACCATTGTATACTTGGGTAAGAGCACGAGATAACCATTGTATACTTGGTTAATTTTATATGTTTTTTTGGTTTGTTTGTTTTTTATTTTACATGCCACTTAGAAAATAGTGGAGAAACTTCACTTCATTAAAGCTGCAAGTGGTTGAAAAACCTTAGGGGGAAATTTTGGTTTAGTTTCATTTCCATTTTTTTAAAATAGTATCTCTGTGTCATTTCTTTCGCTCGTCAGATGAACATGACCATGGTCAAAATCTGTCTCTCTATTAATGTACAGTTCATTTGGACTGACAGGCAGTTTCTCTCATTTGCATTGTTTAAATTCACACATTGTCTTTCTGAGTTGCAGGTTGATGGATTTAAATGTTACAACCGATGAAGCAAAAATTATTTTAACTAGTTTGAGAACTATTATCAGAACCAATATTTTGCCATCTGTGCCTGGAACTCACCAGTGCACCTTTATTTGCTGAGCTGGCCAAATGATGGATATAAAACAGTGTCTGTTTGTATTGTTTCCATGGCTTTACGACAGCATTACTGCTGTAAAATGACATTATTTATTGGCTGTGTGCAACAGAAGGCTCTGTACAGAGGACTCAAACAGTTAGTGTGGTTCAAGAAAGATGACACTTTGAAGATAACAACAACAATACGAGGTGGTTTGTTGTCCCTCCATGGAGTTTGGCTTTGAGCTCAATACAGTGTTAGATTAGAAAGTGGATAAGAAGGGGTTAAAGTCCCAACAGCTGAGACAGATACTGGTAGTCAGATACAACCCCCCCTTCTTAGGGCTCAGCACAAATATGCTGCCTCAGCAGGACCCTGCAGGAACACACACACACACACACACACACACACACACACCTTTGTCTGTTCTACTTGCCAAAAAGCATTTTGTACCAGAGACATTAACACACATGCACAAAGGACTGATATGAAAAGTGTTAATCGACCTCAAGCCTCTATCTCCTACTATAAGGACTGATATGAAAAGTGTTAATCGACACTTTTCATATAAAGTCTCAGCCTGTTTCCTGCAGTCTGACCACTAGGTTCTAGGTGAGAGAAAGTAAGAGAGAGAGAGAGAGAGAGAGAGAGAGAGAGACGGAGACGTCTGGAACACATTAGTCCAATTCCTGCAGCAGGGACTCGGATTATACTGGCAGTGAAAATAAAGAGAGTGAGAGAGAGCAACGATAGAGACAGGGCATCAAAGAGCTGTGAGAAGCTGATGGACAGATCTGAACCAAATAGAATGTGTGTATTTTCTGTTTCCTGTCTGAACACGGGGATATGGATTCCTATCAGACACAGAGCTGTCTCAGCACATATTAAATCACTTCTCGACATGTCATTTTGTTCCTGACCAGAGGAGGGCAGTGTGTGTGTGATATATTGGTATAACCATACTATACCTCTGGGGTCAATTCTTGCAAAGCTTAATATTATTGTGGGAAAATTCCGTCCTTGTTGGGAGTTTTTGCTCGTCACTTGAGTGATATTATTCTGATGGTCAGGATGAATTAAATGGATCATATAATAGAATTAGGGTAAAGTGTTTATCTGTACGGGTTAAGGGTTTGGATACATTTGATTCTACCTTCATCAGTTAACCTTTGATTCTTCCTTGATAAGCTAACCTCTCCCCTGTCCTTCAAAACAGCCAAACTTTTATAGCCTACAACTGTAATCCTGTAATTTACTGATACGATTATGGCTTAGCAGCTTGTTAAAAGACTGATCAGCGGTTTGAATGAATGAAGTTGTTACACAAATAAAATAAAGTGTTTGTACTTTGCTCACTAGAAAATCCCTCAGTCAATCAAAGCGCTGTGTCTTTCACTGTTATTTCATCACAAAATCGTTGACGATTTCGTCCATAGAAACAGATGAGAAAAATCCATGGCTTAACGTGAGTTCCTCGATATTATTGCACATTACAATGTTAAACGTGGCTCACTTGAGAAGAGAATTACATGTGACCCCACCCCAGTAATGGAACTTTGACAATGTCAGGCACAGGGATAGCAAACTACCAACAGCCATCAACTTTGACAATGTCAGGCACAGGGATATCAAACTACCAACAACCAACTACCATGTATTTGATCAGAATTTATTTTTTGCTCTTTGATCCACAGGAAGTAGTGATACACAGTAATGAGGTCTATAAAACCAGTCCTTCCTGCTGTTGCTTTCTTCTTTGAAGGTAAAGCTTTTAGCCTCTTGCACTACAGACCCTAATTCTCCACTTCAGGAAGATCAATGACAACAAGTTGCCAAGAATTTGGAGTAAGATTTTCTGGGTAAATATTTTGACTTTTCTTTTCCCATCAATTTAAAAATTGGGAAACTTTGTTAATGTTTGACTGCAATGACGACAGGCTGATGTCATCTTATGGTCTTACAATGATTTTTAAAAAAACATTGTCATCAATGTTTACCAAATCTAGATTAGATATTGGTAATTAATTAGTGTAATTAATTAAACTTCAGTAATAGAGATAGCAGTATGTTTTTCCCCCAAACTATTTCTGACTTTGAATCAAACACACGAGGCTAAAGGAAAGCACCTGTCAGATGTTGACCTCAACTTACCGTTAGAAGGCACTAGCGTTAGCTCACATGTGGCCGTGTCCTTACACATAAACACAGTCTCTTTAACGAGCCCTCATTAATGTATGAGTATTAATCCAGCCACCACAAAACAAACTGTTCTTCCTCTTTGTTCTTAGAAACACACAGCAGATGCCTGTAAGACGTCAGGCGTTATTAGTGTTAACAAGCAGCGCCGTTACACCCCTGTGGCCCTTTGATCTGCGGTGAGAAGGTTTTGGTGTATGTGTTTGATTCTCTGTGTACGTGCACGTTTATGTTTGAGTGTATGTGGGGAGGGGGATCGGTGGGGTCTGGCCTAATTATACTCCCTGTAATGACATTGGACTAATGATGGCAGGTCTGTCGGTGTTTGGTATGATAGGATTTCTGCTTAGTGTAAAACAATGGAGGAAGGAAGGAAAAGCCGGAGTGTTTTGGCCCGAGACTGTTGATTTTTTGGCTCAATTTGCTCGAACTACTTAAGAGATATATTTTTTTTAGATGTAGGAACACTGGATTAAACACTACTTATTATTCCTCTGTGAATAAAAGATCAGATTTGTTGGACTCCTTTCTAGCTTGGAACACAGACTTTTTAGGTGTACGGGCTGCGCAGCAGATGTTCTCATGGATCAGTTGGAGAGAGCAGCGGAGAGCAGATAATAATCAATTATTAGTTTCGTGTAAAAACATATTTAATCTTGTTAAGTGACATATTTTTGACTTTGGACTTGGTCTTGTTGTCACTAGGGACATTTTCTCCCAAGACAAAACCAGTGGTTAAAACCTATTTTCATAAACAACTAAAAACACAGTTTAATAACCTCTAAAGGCTATTTTCCTCTATGTCCTCAAAATATCCTTACAAGTGCAGTGCAATATTAATCACATCTTATTTTTATATTTTGCATGCCCTACTCATTTATTCTTAAAAAAAAACAAAAACAATATTTAACCAGTTTTTCCAGATACCTGTATTCTTCAAGGTGCGACCACAATGATGAGTATTTATCCAAAACAAAACTTTATATGACTACTAGGCTGACACACGCGAAACCCGATATCATTGAACCCTGGCTCTAGTCGTCGGTCTAGTAGTAGCCTCAAGGGTTTGTCCAAAGTAAATATTAAACAGGAGGCAAATATACATTAAAACCAAGATGGATTGCCTTTTTAAATGTCTTTTTATGTACCAACGAGTGGTAACTTTGATTTTAGTAAAAGTGCCTCTAGGATAACAGAGAAGGTGAGGAGTGAAGGGGGAGAGAGAGGGAGAGCAAGAACAGGAGGGTGTCGCCCTTCATTGGGTCTATTTCCTCTGGAGGGTGGAAGGGAGAAGAAAAGTGGGTGAATGAGTGGGAGAGAGAGAGAGAGAAGCTGAGGTGTGTGTTGGTGAGTGTGTGTGTGTGTGAGGAGCCGTAAGAGGAGAAGCAATGGCAGCTGGCTCTTAGTACAGAGGGGAGAGCTTCTAAAAACAAACTCCCCACTATACTGTGGTCGTAGAGCAGCCCTGGAGACCGAAGTCTCATAGCTGGAATATCCACCAAACGTCCAGACCCCTGGAGCTGGGAAGGAACCATGAAGTACAGACCTCTGGTAATGTTGATCTTGCATTTTAGCAAGAACATGATGAAGAGCAGGATCCTGTTGTTGTTCTTTAACGTTAATGATTTCACTTGAGCGCGGGTTTGCATTTAAATGGTGGGAAACAAAATGTTAGATGCGAGAAGAACTTCTTTGGCGGAAACAAAATGTTAGATGTGAGAAGAACTTCTTTGGCAAAAACCATTATTGTTTTATTGAACTGAAGATTATTGCTGAACATTAAAAGTTAGGATTAGGGCTGTTTTTTTTTTAATAGTCGTAGTAGTCAGTCTTGTATGTGACTTTGATACTGTGTTCTTGGATGTCAAGGGCACAGGTGGGACTCACAGGTAAAAGAAGGTGGGGGTTGTGTTTTACCTAAATTCCTTGCATTCCTTCACTGTTATTTAGCCCTTCGTCCTCCTTCACCTTGACCCTGTATTTGTCACAATAATGTTGGCTCTATTTTTATTTCCGATTATGTTATATGCAGGAGGGTGGGTCCTCCTTTTTTTTCTGCATGTCTTTGCACCGCCCCAGGGCGAGGCGATCACATGGTGGTGTTGTGTGGCCAGGCGGCATTCTTTCTTTGGCATTCATAGTAAGTGTGAGCGTGCTAATGAAAAAAGTGTGTGAGCTGCAATCCTTCCTGGGACTCGGTGAAAACAATCACAGTGGTCTCAGAGTGTGCACGAGTGTGGAAGAGGAGAGAGAATTGTCAGGATAGTACAATAAACTGGTGGATTCCTGTCTCTCCTGTCAGTGCTGCCTGCAGGGCATCTGACTTGTGCTGAGTTTATGTAGGGCCGGCCTCCCTCCCCTCTCTTTCATTCCAGTCCCTTTCTGGGCTGCGCTGGGGAAAGGATGAAGAGTGAAGGGATACGGGCTCTGAACAGCTCGCTCAGTCAGTTCATTCAACCTGGTGTCTAACACTAATGGCTTAGAAACACTCATGGAGTGGCGCTGGGGTCGGGTAAGTTACATTTGACAAATACTTTAGGAGGAGATCCTTTCTGAGAAGTGACTAGCGAAACATAATTCCTATACACAGGTCAAATGTTGTAACTGTCAATGACTTTTGTCATTTTAAAGTTGTGGTTTTGGACCAGTCGAGCTGACAATAGTTGAAGCTTGTCTGTGTTGTGCATTTCAGGAGTGAGTGCTTAGAAGAAGTTTAAGAGCAGTGGTTCCCAAAGTGGGAGGTTGGCCCCCGAAGTGGAAACAGCGCTATTCCAGGATTTAATTAAAATACTTTCTTGTCCTGATTTTTAATCGTTGGTCCCCTTGTTCAACGAAAACAGAAACTATGTAGAAATAAGTGTTTTATGAAAAAGCGGTGACAACAGTTTTATCTACAAAAGCGGTGGCGCTAGAGAAAAAGTAGTAGTAATGGACTTTAATATGACAGTGCTAACAGAAAAGTACATTATTCCCTGACCTCCGTAACCAGAGCAACAGTCAGGCTTATCTAAAGAATAAACTGGGGTTAGTTTACTGGAATCCATGGACGTATTTTGACTAGCTCAGGACTTTAGAATGGTTTGTCTGCTTGTGTTATGTTACGCTGTTTGTGCCGTATGTCCTTGGGTTTGCTGGTTCATCCTGTTTCTCCCACCTGGCTGGCTCATCTGCAGAGCAGTTTACCTCTCAACCTTCTCAAAGGGCTGCCTGAAAATCCATGTTTGTTAAAAATCACTGCTAAATTAGTCAAACTGCACAAATGGATTTGCTAAATGTAAGAAATGTTGAAGAGGGCTGACCAGGTTTGTTGACTTGTTGCACTGTTGTGAAGTTTTCACACAATTGCAAATCAAATTTCAAATGAAAATTCATTTTTTGCTTTATTTTTCTTGCACTTTTGTGCGGAAATACTGTTCTTAGACTCAATCAGTTAGCTACATGTAATCACATATAATCCATTCTGATTAAGATAGCCATATTCCAAAGTCGACATCTGACTAGTGATTTAAGATGGCGTGATGGCGATGGCAGTAGTCCTCTGGTCACTCTGCAGTCTCTGACTTTTTTTTTACTACTTTTACTTTTTCCGAATTTCCTGAAGGAAACTTGAAGGATTAATAAAGTTCTATCTATTGAATTAAAATGTATTTAATTTATATTGCTGACCAAATCCCTGTTTAACAAGGCTGTTGTAGTTTTTTGCCTTGATTTCACAGTACAGTGAGTAGTGACCTCAGACATTCCTTTTCCAAAGAAATTGTCTCTACAAGCTTGATGAATGTACAGGAAAAGAGGAGAAATACATGCCAGATGTCGGATCAGCAGAAGAAAAATGTGGAAAAATAAAAGGCAAAGCACTTACATCTTCATCAAGAGCACATTCCCAGTTCATTTGGTTATCATTAGAGTGGATTCACCAATCATATGAAAAAGCTTTTTTTTTTCATCCTGACAAGACTTAACTGCAGAAAATTTCCCATCAACCCCTTGTATTTTTTATTTGGATGTTTGAATACACACAACTCTACTACAAGATATATACATTTTTATATACATTTTATGATTTGATGCAAATCATAAAATGTAATACAATTAATTCTATAATTAAATTGGAGTCAGAAATGATTTTCAATTTCACATTTAAATATAACAAATAATGGCCATTTTTTCTGTCTTGCCACAATTCATGTGTTTGTGTTCAATGTCCAGTTTGTTTTTTGTGCTAAACTGCTGCTCTACACATGCACTGCATCCTTTCAGTGGTTATTATCAAAGATAACTATATTCAGACATTCACATAACTGCAAACCCTTTGGAAGATTCTTCTTATGAACTGCTGTGAGAGAAACTGAGCCTAGACAACTTAGGCATGATGATCTCTCTTTGTTGAAAGTTAATTAATTCATGGGTTTATAAGTAATTCATGGATTCATACTTCAAACTTTTGATGTGGTTGAATTTTTTTTTTAATTCTGTTAGATAGTTAGAGGGAGGGGATTTGGATTAAATGCTGGAAAAGCCAAAGAAAATTCCAGCTGTGTTTCTTTTGGAACAAAACACTCTTTGACTCAAAGGATTACTAATGGGATTTTGGAATAAAGTAAATAATTTATCCAAAATGTGAGTAGGTTTAGTTGAACTTCTTTTTCCTGCGTTCCTTTGGTCTTGGGTATTGACTAAAAAATGTTAAGTCACCAGTTATGAGCAGAGAAACTCTTCAGTTTTTAATCAGATTAATCACACTGTAGCTTTGCTAAGATCAATATCAACCAAGAATTATCCAGGTCAATCGACATTCCTAAGTATAATTTTCTTTTCTTTTATACAAAAATTTTCTTTTTGTATATTGTTAGAACAGAAAGATCAATAACAGCAGATGTGTGTGTTTCACAGCTGTTCTATATGTGACTGTTCCAGATGACAAGAAAAATATACAATAGTAAAACTCACATCACACATCGAGAGTTGTTTTCAAAATGTTGGTGAACTCCTAGTCAACAGACAACATCTTCAGGTTAGTCTATTCGCTGAGCCAGCGTAGGATTCTTCCACATTCCTCTCCTGGAAAACATGACAACATGACGGAACCAGAGAAAAGTGAGCAGCTGTGAATCCGAAGTGTTCCTGAGGTGGAGGTCTGGTGAGCTGCATTAGGTGTAGGAAAGCTAAACAGTTAACGCCGAAACACAATGAAGTAATGGAGAAAGTAGGCAGTGGGATGTGAATGAGCTAGAATGTATGAAGAAGGAAGTGTGGGGGGGGCAGTCTGGTCGGGGGGGGACTGGATGAAAATAAGTCTCTGGTTTCTTTTCTCCAAGGGACTGTAATATTTGGAAAGTTTTGTCATAAAATATTAATGTAAATGATTGTTTTAGTTGTCTTTCCCACAATGATGTTTTTTTTGGTTTATTCTGAAAACCTTCTTTTTGGTCATTTTTATTGAATTATAATTTTTGGAGCAGTGGCTGTTTTTATATAATATATTTGTGTGTGTGTGTCTGATGTTTTAAGGTTTATTCATTGGGAATGAATGTGATGTCAGTGAAGTGTTTTTAAAAAGGAGTATTTCTGCATATATATATTTATATATGTATATGTATAAGTGGCGCTTTGGCCCTGTCTCTGTCATTGGTGTGGAACCCCAGGGTTCAAGTTCGAATCCCGGTCAGGACGGTTGGTACCTTCCAGTGGACTCACCACC
>NC_024310.1:5802993-5836072 GCF_000523025.1 Cynoglossus semilaevis | reverse complement strand
TGGTACGGTGCAATGTGATTTGGGTGGCGACTGCTGCCCCCGCGACCCGGTAACGGATAAGCGAATAAAAATGGATGGAAGGATGGATGTATATGTGTATATAGTTAGAATTACAGTTCTCTCACACAGGCACGTGTTCACAAAGTGAACAAAAACATTCAAGTGCCGCTCATTCTGTTTCAGTAACACCTGCCGCACAATAATGCAACAAGTGAAGCCCACAAATGTCACCAGTTTCAGTCACATGTGACCGCTATCTAAAACACAGCTGCGGTTTCTTTGCTTTCTGAAGTGATGTGTGAAACAATAGGTCATTAAAGGGCATGATGTCCAGCGGTGAGCGCAGCAGGGGTGTATGGGATAGAGTCACTACTCATAACAACAGTGTTCCAGGAAGGGTTGGCTCTTGTCTGTTGTCCTTGATATAGATCTTTACGCTAAAGCGTTATTGTTTATTTTTTCTGAAAATCAGCTGTTATTTCTTTCGTTTAAAGGTACACAGCACATTGATGCATTCAACAATATAAAGTTGTTATTCTAAAATTCAGTGTCAACGACTCAAGCTAGCCATAGCTGATGCCTTGGTCCATCAGTAGAACACAGTGATGTTATGTTGTGTATCACGTACTCAATTAAATCTGAAAAAATTGATTCTGACTGGAAACCTACCACAATACACTCAAGTATTTTACATTTACTTGCCGTTGTCTTGCTGTTGTACGGGAAATGTTGCCTTTAGACCATTTCCTTGCAGCAAAGTAGCTAAGAATGTTCATTTGGATATTGGATATTATTGACAGTAAACGTTCAGATTAAAACCTTTGGGTTTTAGTTTATCAATGTCATCTGTTGGACAAGGCTGTCAAGTGAAGAAAGTCAGAGGATTTATCTTAGACTTCAACAGTTTTATGACAAAAATGGAAAGATCAAAAGCTATAACTGTAAAACCCATAAAAAGCTTGGACATTAATCCCTGCGTCTGCGAACCAAATGTGCACCAGTTGAATCTTTAAGTATTTTCCGGTCAGCGATTGAGACACGAGTTCCATTTGTATCTTCTGACATTTTTTGTCCGTGGCAGTAAAACACACAAAATAACTGTTTTTAAATCAATCCATGTGTCCAGCTCCTCGGTCATGAATGTCAGTCGTTTGTCAGTGGTATGTGCATTTTTATAAACAATCACCCATTCAGAAAGAAAAAGACGATGAGTCAGCACCATGTGTGTTCATCCACACCAGCAATCCAACAGAACACTTTACGTTTCTGAAGCTGTAAAAACTCGTTGGACACATCTGACTCTGATACATTACATCCATAATTTACTGTATACATACACTTTATAAATACAGCAAATTTCTTACTTTAGTTTCCTTTTCCTCTTTACTATTTTTCTTCTCTTCTTCTCCTTCAGTCTTTTTTTTATTCCTTTCTTCCACAGCACTAATTAATATGTTCGCTCTTCCCTCATGGATTGTCCTCTCCTCCTGTCTTCATTTCATCTGTGGGCTCTCCAGAGAGCTGAAGACTACTGTACTGTACGGCATAACACGACAACAACACCTGCTGTACTCTGTACTGTGTGTGTGTGTGTTTGTGTGTGTTTGTCCCTGCTCATACAGTGAAAGTTGTGTCTGTTTCACAGCTTAGTGCATCTGAAACATGGATGTAGGTAACATCCGTAATCTTATGCGTAAAACGCAAGTCTCTCTTTTAGAAAATGGCTTTCTGGAGAAACGTATCAGTGAGCTTCAGGATGTAAGTGTCTGACTCTATTTTTATTAAACAGTAGTTTAATGTCTCCATTAATGTCTGTCACTTCATTATTTTCACAGTGTGTCAGATGTAAATTTCTAAATTTTGTATTTGAAATGAATGTGATGTCAGTGAAGTGTTTTGAAAAGTAGAAAAGTGTGAATATTACTTTATAGAAAATTGTGGATTTTTTTTCTTTCTTTATTCAGTTTCCAAATAGAAAAATATTAACTAAAAACAGCTGACTGTGCAATTCAAAAATGTTTTTCTTTTGCTTTTACTTTTGTTTATGCTGAGGAATAACTCCATTGTTGCAGCAACAGGAAGCTGAATGCGACTAGTTTTTGGCAGTTAGAAGAATTATCAGTGGCTGTTGACTGGAGATATAAAGCATCCGTACATACAGTAGATGTTTTTACAGGGTTACGGTGGTTGTGTATTATAGATTAAGTGTTACATACAGTACTCCCTTGTACTGAATATCTGACCCCTGAGTGAGATCGGAGGAGAGAAAACCCCCCACTTCTTCATTTTTCTTTTTCTTTTATTCCTGGTTTTCATTCTCTCTTATTCCTTCCTCCCTAATGCTGATAAATTATGTGACGACTTATCCGTGGTTACTTTCTCTCTCTCTTCAGTTTTCTGTTTGCGTGAGTCTTGCAAAGTATGATGAATGTAGTGTTAAACTGCAGAGCCTTTTTCATAATAAATCGCTGACTGATCCACCCACTCCCTCTTTATCCTCATTTAGGTGGTGGCTAGTGACGGGGTGCGGGCTATGATGGAGTCGGCCCTGACAGCCAGAGACAGAGTGGGGGTGCAGGACTTTGTCCTCCTGGAGAACTACACCAGTGAGGCGGCCTTCATCGAGAACCTGCGCAAACGGTTTAAAGAGAACCTCATCTACGTGAGTATCTGTTATCAGTGTGTTTGTGTATGTGTGTTAGTATCAGAGAGAGAGACAAACTGTCAAGGTTGAGTTTACACAGAGACCATTTCTATAATTGAACACGTTTAATGGACAAATGTAAAGCTTTTTTTTTTGCATCAGTTCTTTTTAGTTATTTGTTTGTTTTGATGAGTCGTTCATATCACATATCACTAACATTTGTTGGTTTCAGACATATCCTTTGTTTTTTTTAAAAAAAACAAAGAGCATTTCTAAAGGAGTCATGTAGGACTCATAAAAATCATCTTCCAATGATGACATTTTTTTCATCATCTCACAATTGTCCAGTTAGTGCAGATGCCGTGAGCATTGTTAGTGACATTTGATGGTTGTATCCAATTTTTTTTCCTTTTTTTTAAGCCAGGCTAATTGGCTGGATTTTTGTATTCTGTGTTGTGCATTTTCTTGGAAACCTTGAGATGTTTCTGAGACGACCTGGCTCTTTATTTAATATTTACAGCCACTGCTTCTCCACTGCACTGTAGCTCCTTTGTTTCTACATGGAAATCCCGTTAAATAGAACCATTTTGGGTCAAGGAGAGAGAAAGCGAAGCTAAGCACAACAACCAATAATATCACAGATAACAAAGGCACAAAAATATCTTAATTATAAACCAATCACATTCCATAGATTGTGTCAAAACAACAGAGTGATGCACATAAATTCAAGTTACCGTATGTGTGGATCCCAAAGATCGATCACATCGGAGCTACCATTTTAAACAGAACCACGTGTGGACACAGTCACAGCCCCGTCGGTGGATCACATTGACGTGACGTTTTCTAATACTATGTTAACTTCCCACCAGACTTACATTGGTTCAGTGCTGGTGTCAGTTAACCCATACAAGGACCTGGAGATCTACACCAAGAACCACATGGAGCGATATCGTGGAGTCAACTTCTACGAGGTCTCACCACACATGTGAGTAGTCAAGGTCAAAAGCATTTAATCATTTATTTATTTTTTACCACCTCATTGTAGAACAGGGAAGGTAAAATACAACAAACTAAAAACTTCCACACAGTAGTTTTTGGACAAACTGCTGATGTGTTGTCACATTTCCAATACTCTGAAAACAAGGAGTCTGTTGAAGCTCAAGAAAGACTATCCTGACCCTGAATTACATCACATTTATTAAATGTTGTCTCTTCATTTTAGTCCTACCGAATGCTCTCACCGTCCAACTGTGGAGACGTTTGCTCAGTGTTTGTTTGAATGGTTGCTACAGGAATGTTCAGGGAATATATCCATAGGTCAGATACAAAACAAGCAGGGCCATTGTAGAGCAAAAACATCTCACAATCTGATCCTGCTACTGGCAGTCCTTTCCTGTCTTTACTTTAGCACCGAAGTGTAGTGCCAGTGTTTTCACCCTCTCTGAGTGGAAAGAAAGATGTGATCTGGCAGAGAGCTGAGTACAAATGGGAGGGTGAGGTGGAAAAGAAAAGAAAGCAAATGATGGTATAAGGAAAGACATTTCCTCCCTTGAGAGGGAATTCCTCTGACCCAAGTCTGACCCCTCCCCCCCGTACACACACACACACATACACACTGTACAGTGAGGTGCAGCCCTGCAGTCAGACCTGTATTTTTCTCTCAGCATTTTTATCTGATGTCAGATTTGAGCTGGAGCCGGCTGAAACAACACAGCAGGGCTGATAGCTTCAGTGGGCTGATGAATGACACAGCATCATTGTTTCATTATGGAATCACTCAGTGATTCACACTGGTTAAATAACTTTCTAAATATTATAATATGCATCTTAATAAACGTGTTAATGCAGTCATATCTATGAAAATAAGGTCCGTATAGCCAGGTTCACTCAGTTTCTCTTTTTATTTTAAGGATATTTACATTCACAAGAAACGCTGCTCTTGCTAATAATATACATTTTTTTACGGTTTACTTTTTACTGTTTTATGCATCAATCTGGTAAATTGTTTTTTTTCTACTCGTATATACAGATTAATAAAATATATTGAATTAAAAATGGCTTCAGAACGAGGCGTGTCTTCACAAAACACCATGTGAAAAGTGACTTGGAGACTAATATATTAAACCAGGCTGAATTTAACTCGCCTTCGTGTCTACAGCTCAAGCTCTTTATTGAAGCAGCATTTTCTGTGATCTCTCCCAGCTGCTGTCATCACGATCTCCATATGAGTGGCTCATCACAGAATTTCCAGCATAATATCCCAACAATAATAATAATAATAGTAATATCTCAAAATGAATCTTGTTCTATATTTAATATACAAATACCGTAAACAAATTATTTGTCCATCATTTGTGTTTGAGTCCACAATTCTACAGAACTCTGTGCTTCCCCTTTTTGCAGCTATGCTGTAGCAGACAACTCCTACCGCTCCATGAGGACAGAAAGGAAGGACCAGTGCATCCTGATCTCTGGGGAAAGTGGAGCTGGGAAGACGGAGGCGTCCAAGAAGATCCTGCAGTACTATGCAGTCACCTGTCCTGCCAGCGACCAGGTGCAGACTGTCAAAGACCGCCTGCTGCAGTCCAATCCTGTGCTGGAGGTGAGACAGAATGTCCATGGTTATATAATCACCACCTGTTGATCTGACACTGGGAACCAACTCAAGACTCAATTCCCACTGAAATAATGACTGACTCCCATTATATAAAAGTATACAAAACAAATACTACCTGGTGCCTCTCTCTCACCATTAGACAGCCTTTCTTTTTTTGTTTTGTTCTTGTTGCCTTTGTAAATTCCAAACTCAAAATACTACATTTAAGCTAACCAATGTTGATGTGTCCTTTGCTAAATCCCCTAAATGTCTCTATGGACATTGGAAACAGAAGTAAGCAAACCAATGGTTTTCAAAGTGGGGGCAAAAATAATAATAATAATAATAATAAAAATACATATATACAGTTGTTATTAAGATGCTCTGCTCTTCAGGCTAGCGTGTGACTAGCTAGTGCATGTTCGTTAATAATTTTCTTATGCTAAACAAATATAGTTATTGAATCGTAAATAAAAGTAAGAAAATACATTCTAAAAGTTTAAGTTTCTTTATGTATTATGTTGTATTGTCTGTTAGTTTAGGCTGTCTGAGGTTACCATGCCGTGGAACCATGTTTGGGAACCCCTGATGTAGACGACAGATTGAATCTAAAATGCCAGTTGTCCTGACAGGCCACAGTGCAGTTGATCAGCACCTGGACCATTTCTGTGTCCTTCTTTGGTCACTGCTGTCGGCCAGTCCAACGTCACAGTTTATATTCTTTTGTTCACATTTGACACGTGAAATTGTTTTGGTAAATGTCACGGTACTGTGTAAAGAACAAAGTGCTGACTGTTACCGAGTCAGCGCTACCGAAGCTTACCAAAGCACTTGTTTTGAAGTCTGCTGAGTTTCACCCAGATGTTTTCCAGATGTGTTTATGTGAGTTTCTCTGCACCATGCCCTGTAATCTGTGCTACTGTGGTGTAGACACACACCACAGGGATTCTGACACCTGTGGCTTCAACTTTTTATGCCACCATGTCCTCATTTTACTTTACTTTACTTTTTTTTTTGGTATTTCTCATCCTTAAACTTTGCTCATCATCATTCTCCTTCTTCCTTCTCCGCCCCCTCCTCATCCCTCCCTGTCTTCCCTCCTCAGGCCTTTGGCAATGCCAAGACGTTGCGTAACGACAACTCAAGTCGCTTTGGCAAGTACATGGACATTCAGTTTGACTTTAAGGTGAGCTTAACAGGTGTGTGTGTATAGTCACAGCTGCTTCACACTGGTGATGGACATAGTCTATATGTAAAACAATGACCCTAATTTTGGTCAACATTAATGTCGTTCACTTCTTATTACAACTAACTTTCCAGGTTTTTTATTATTTCAGACAAAAAGACTTATCATCAAATTTCTAGGAGCCAAGAAAAAATAATCTAAAAATATTACGATGTCCTTCATATGTGTGAAGAAATGACACAGAATGAAATTTCCTATTTTCTTTAAAACATGTTCAACATCCCACAACACTTCCTTAGTACCCCAGCCTCACCCACTCCCACTCTTCCCTCCACTCCCCCTCCCCTGTTCCCCCCCGGCCTTTGTCCCGTTGGCAGGGCGCCCCGGTTGGAGGCCACATCATCAACTACCTGCTGGAGAAGTCCCGCGTTGTCCACCAGAACCACGGAGAGAGGAACTTCCACATTTTCTATCAGCTGATCGAAGGAGGGGAGGAAGACCTGCTGAGACGCCTGGGCTTGGAGAGGAATCCTCAACAGTACCAGTACCTCGTCAAGGTATACACAGTACCTAGACACAGTACCAGCATTTTTACTGCATATATATTATATGACCTCACATCTAATCTAGTGTTCCGCACAGCTTTTGTAAACCATTCACACTCCTTGTCTATCCTGGTGGAAGTCACGTCTCAGTACCGTTCCCCCCGGTGGGATTTCTCTCTAATAGGCTCTTAATCAGAGACTCTCACTGCAGAGAGAGCAGCTTTTCCTCAGGAGGGTTCGACTGCCTGAAGGCACCGCTGAGCCATTCCTTCCAAAAACACACTCACGCTAACGGCTGCTGAGCTAAAACACCCAGTGCGTGTGTGTGTGTGTCTAAATGGGTGTTTACTTTACATATAAATGGGTGTTTATATGTTAACAACATCACCTACGTTATTGATTTTACTGGAGCCGTTAAACTAGAGACTAAATAAAGAGCTCTTTCTCACTGAGTGAGCTGTGTTTACCTGTGTTTATTGTGTGGTGTGTGTGTGTGTGTTTTAGGGTAACTGTCCCAAAGTGAGCTCCATCAATGATCGCAGTGACTGGAAAGTGGTGAAGAAAGCCCTAAGTGTGATTGGCTTCAATGAGGACGATGTGGAGGTGAGACCTAAGATTGAGGCTGACCGTATTTAAGGTTTTTGACACGTGGTTAAATAAAGACATGACAGAAAATCAATAATGGTATTTAAATTAGCCTGACTGAAGTGTCTATAATGTCTACTTTATTATCTGTTATCTTGTTGTTATTTGAAATGATGTGGCTTTTACTCTTGGCTCCAATGTCCCGAGGGATAATCGTCAATTTAACTGCACACTATTATTCCACTAGTGAGTGTAAATATGTTTTTATGCTCGTTCTGTGTCTTTAATATGAATTATAAAAACACTAAAATAAGTTCTCACTAAAATCTCAACTGAGCTGTCTGACATCTTCATCATCATCATCATCAAATACCACAGACTTATCCAAGCATTGGTTTCATTGGGCCAAACACAACAGTCTGCCTTCCTTTTTCTGCCTCCTCTTTGACTCTAATTCATCTTCTGTTTCTGTGTTTCCTTCTACGTAGGAGTTGTTAAACATAATTGCCAGCGTTCTTCACCTGGGGAATGTGCAGTACGGCGATGAAGAGGGCAACGCTTGCATCACCTCTGACACACAGATCAAGTACCTGGCCAGGGTAAGATGATGTCACTCAGCTGACGCCATAAATCATCCTTACACTGCATACTGTATTTAAAGTGGTGTTTAAATGTTCTACCCAAAGTGTTTTAGGGTGTTTTATAACTAAATGCTTAAAAAAAAGTATTTCTATTTTCTCATGAAGTCCATTGAATCCATTTGACTGAGGAAATACATCATCATCTTGTATTTTATATTATTCTATAATCAGTTAATGTTCATAGAGATGATCTCACTAGATTTACTGTTTGTGTGTGTCTGTGTGTGTGTGTGTGTTCACTAATGGTGTTGTGCCTCTCCAGCTGTTAGGAGTGAATGGCACGGTGCTGACAGAGGCACTAACTCACAAGAAGATTATTGCCAAGGGAGAGGAGGTGGGTTTTTCATAAACACTGTCATAGTAGCACCAGCGTGTGATTAGCATTTGTATACAGTAGAGTTGTTCAGTCTGCACGTGTCATGTCTTATAATGCCCTGGACACTGCAGGAGTCTCTTATTGACATGACATCCTGACTTCCTTGATGAGTTTGTCTTTCTCCTCCTTCCTTTTCAGCTAATGAGTCCTCTAAACCTAGAGCAGGCCTCATACGCTCGGGATGCTTTGTCCAAGGCTGTGTACGGACGCACTTTTACCTGGTTGGTGAACAAGATCAACGCCTCACTGTCATACAAGGTATATGCCCACACACACAAAAACAGACAAAGAAAGACGCACACTTATAAACAACATATAACATTGAATCTCCTCTGTTTACTTTTGGATCATATAGCAAGTAAAAAAAAAAAAAAATTGCAGATATTAATATTCAGGGTTTGTGTCGTGACAACAGTGTGCAGTGGGAAAAGGTCGGATGTAAATTTATGTTAATAAACCTGTGAGTTTCAAAAATAAAAGATCTAAAAAAAAGGTTCTGTGAAAATGCATCGTGTGGGTGGGGAATGTATGAAGTGTATTGCGTTACATTAGAGCTCCCCCCTGTGGACATTTACAGCTCTACAAATTGGTTCACTTTTTCAAATGTGTGGTATATTTCTCAGGGATTTTACTTCAACTGATGTGAAACACGATTTCACTTCATTGTATTTTAGATGAATGTATTTGATTAATTAAAAACCCAAACGACTTTGATCTTTGTCTCCAACAGGATGACTCCTCCAAGACCTACTCTGTCATTGGTCTGCTGGACATCTATGGGTTTGAAGTCTTCCAGAATAACAGGTACAGTGGGCGCTTAGTAATCAACACACTTTCAACATCGTTTTTTGACCTTCCATAAAACAATAACTTAAAAAACGTCACATCTAAATCCAGATATCCATTTATTTTATTGTTCTTCATTTGTACATGAATCTTTTTCTGTTTTGTGTGTGTTTTTGCACAATAGCTTTGAGCAGTTCTGCATCAACTACTGTAACGAGAAGCTGCAGCAGCTTTTCATCGAACTCACCCTCAAGTCGGAGCAGGAGGAATACGAGTCAACGAGCATCACGGTCAGACATCGCCGTCATCTTCTGTTTTTCCACATCAACTCCAGTGTTTAATTCAACCTGTGAAAATATATATATTTAAGTTGTTTAGTTTTTGAAGATATTTTTACACATATATAACAAAGTATACTGACCATTTGAAGAATATTTCAGGGCCACTTTTCAAGAATAACACACATAAAATTTTTTTTTTTTTTGGTTAAGGACAAAAAATCTGATATTATATAACATTTAAGGTCCACAAATAAGGTTTGTAGTTGTTTGCCCTCGATGAACATGACAAGAAGATAAGATGCAAGAGAACATCCAAAGGTCTTGGTACATATACTGTACAATTTTGCTCTAACATTTGCTGTTATGAGGGCCTCCAATCCTGACAGCGTTCATCTCAGTTTGTTGCGTTGTTGGGTTTTGTTGTGCGTCTGTGGAACAAGGCTCTTCTGTGTTGTGTCAGATGCAAATGCACTGGTCGGGCAGAAAATAGGTTGTGGGTGAAACTTGGATTCACCTCTGAAAGAGTCCATTATCATCTGACATCAGCAACGTGGGCCACAGTGTCTGTCATTTCTGGAAATATGTGTGGCCGTTACAGTCCACCTGTGGACGCCCTGTGTCCACATCAGTGTTTGACATTAAAGTGGGTGAGGGTCTGTTGTAAAGGTTTATCATGTCTGCTAGTTAAAGTAAGTTATTCATTTACCTGTGACAGTTTCGGCGTGATACTTCCACCTTCGTCAGGCTGTCGCCTTATCAGAGTGTACATATCAGGGGCCATATGGACAGTTGTAAAAAAGCTAAATTAAATCAAATGATTTCTTAATTATTTTTTATTTATTGTATTTTTAGACAAACCAAAAAAATAGAGTTTTCTGAACTATAAAAAACAGAAAATGAAAGCCTGATTATGCAAAACTGATTCACTTTTTGTGATAGTGACAGTGGAAATTGCCTGAATTGAATGTGACTGTGAATGTGTGGTAATTTTTTTTTATCCTAATTTCTAAAAGAGAGTGCTTTTGTTTTTTGTTTTTTTCAGTGGGAGCCTGTGCAGTACTTCAACAACAAGATCATCTGTGACCTGGTGGAGGAGAAGTTCAAAGGCATCATCTCCATTCTGGTGAGAAGACGAACTGAGGAGTGTTGGGATAACCAATGAAAAAATTAGAATACTCTGTCTCTAGTCTGTCACATGTCACTGTCCTGCATGTTGAGATTGTCACTGGTTTGACTCTTCATCCTCTTTCAGGATGAAGAGTGTCTAAGACCTGGAGATGCCAGTGACATCACGTTCCTGGAGAAGCTGGAGGACATCGTGGGAGGACACGCGCACTTTGTCACGTTAGTTTTTTTGTTGTAATCTGTAATTGTGTCTCAGTCGTTTCCAAATCTATTAAAACTGACCGTTGACTCTTGTGTTTGTGCCGTGACTGTTTCAGGCACAAGCTGGCTGATGGAAAAACACGGAAGGTGATGGGTCGCGATGAGTTCCGACTGCAGCATTACGCTGGAGAGGTCAACTACAACGTCAATGGTATGTCTGTTTGCATGGTGGTCGGAAAACCAACAGCTCACGTTGATGAAGATTTGACATTTTTTAAGCTGTTGCTTCAAAAGTTCCAGAAAAACCTTTAAAAGCACTTGAATTCCTAACTAAGAAAAGAACTTACAAATCACTGCAAATGTGACACAACTGAAGAAAACATTCCTTCCAATAGCTTTGATCCCTTAAGGGGGTCCACCCCCTATTTTGGGAACCACCAAACCATTGCTTAATAGAGGTTTTATTATCATTTATTGCTAAGAATTTATTGAATTAATTGTAGAATAAGAAAGGAAAATATACAAATGTGAAATAAATATTTTCCCTTTTATTGTTTTCTTAAGGTTTTCTGGACAAAAACAATGACCTGCTCTTCAGGAACTTAAAGGAGGTGAGTTTGAATGTCACCACCATATAATAGAGGGGGGATGAGGGGGGGCAGTGTCAAAGGAAAGGATCTTATTTAGAGGAAAATGGACGGTGAAATCAGACAGATCAGTGACAAACTGGTGTCACGGTGTTAGTCAACATGTGTGTTAACGTGTGTTCATGTGTCTGCAGGTCATGTGTATGTCAGAGAACAACATCCTCAACCAGTGTTTCAACAAGGAGGAGCTGAGTGACAAGAAACGCCCTGACACGGTGAGACACACGTGCCTATATCTGTGTGTGTGTGTGTGTGTTTCCTCTTATCCTGCGCCTCTTTTCCACACTGGTATGAATCATACTCCGGTGCATCACCACATATTTTCCCACAGATAAACAAACAGTGGTGTGTTCCCCTCCTCAGTGTCGAGTGGGCGGTCTGGCGGGGACTCTCTGCGGCCTCCCACTCGTTGAGGAATGCCCTGACACTTGTATGCCCTTCACACACACACACACACACACACACATCTGAACAGGGTTCTGTCACAGGCTGGTCAGTGAAGAGTCCCAGTCCTTCACACTGGTCCCAGTGTTTGGTCTGAACTGGACTGCCAGTCACTTTGGCCCCTCCTCTGTTGATGTAGCTCTTCTTAGGTCATCACCTCTCCCTGGGGGACGGGGACGGAGACGGGGGACGGGGCTGTTATATCTGTCTAAGTGTTTAGATTCTGCTCTCCATCGTCCACTGTCCCTCAGCGTCTGACTGCTGTCCCCTTTGTCCTCACAAGCTCCGGCTCATTCTAAGTGACTTTCTTTTTTTTTTTTTCCTCTTGTCCGTTGTGTTGCCTCTCCAGGCAGCCACCCAGTTCAAGGCCAGTCTGGCGAAGCTAATGGAGATCCTCATGTCCAAGGAGCCGTCGTACGTCCGCTGCATCAAACCCAATGACTCCAAACAAGCAGGTACAAAGTCTTGTCTAACTCTCTGATCAGGACGCCAACAGCTTCAACAACCGTAGTCCTGTACTGATGGTGGTCCAGTAGAGTAATAGTCTGAGCTCTGAAGCTGTTTTAACACAGATAAGTGACTTTCTCAACTGTACTGTACTGTACTGTACTGTACCTCTTTTTGAGACATTATAATGCCAGTTTTAGGCATTTTTTCTGTCAATCCCTGATATTTAATTTTTCTCTTTTTTTTCTTTTTTCTGTTTCTGTATATAACACTTTGGGGCATTTTCAGAAAGTTTAGAGATAATACTTAATGCTTTTATTAACTTTATATTTCAGGTGAGGAAGGTCCAATCAGATTTTACACTTTTTTTTTTATTTTAATATTTGTTTGTTGGGTGATAGTGTTTTTGTTCTGTTTCTTATGTTTGTAATTATCGTCTTTATAATTCAGTTTTTAAATAATACTATTTTTAATTTCCCTGCCATAACTCTGACGTTTAAGAATCCTTCTGTTGATTCTGGGAACTCACATTTTCCAGTAATATCTCCTGGTCTTTTAGTTTTTATTGTTCCAACTACAACAGTTGTAGTTGAGCTCCATCAGATACTGCAGTCTTACTCTCTGCGTTGTGTTCAGTAAATCGACCGGGTCTTTGTTTCCCTCCAACAGTTGTCCTTTTGTTCATGTCCCACAGTTCCTCTGTGCTGTGTCACTCCTACTCCTGCTGTTTTACATTCACTGGGTTTCTCTGCTGAATTTTGTTTCCAAATTATTTTATGTTTTTAATCAGACTGACTCTCACTCTCCTCTCTACCACCTCCTTATCTTCCCCAGGTCGATTTGATGAGGTTCTGATTCGACACCAGGTCAAGTACCTGGGACTGATGGAGAACCTGAGGGTGAGGAGAGCGGGATTTGCTTACAGACGGCGCTACGAGGTTTTCCTGCAGAGGTGAAATATTATATTTTCAAACTCAGCAGACTTTGTTAGCAGAAACACTTTACCAGGCCATGCTGCTCAGTGCTCCTCCAAGATTGCACCCAGCAATCTTAGAGAAGTAAAAGGAGTATAGTTTGTGTCTCACACTGTTTCTTTGTAAAGGTACAAGTCACTGTGTCCAGACACGTGGCCAAACTGGCAGGGGAAACTGGCCGACGGTGTCGCCACACTGGTCAAACACCTGGGATACAAGCCAGAGGAGTACAAGCTGGGAAGGTCTGTAAGATGTACACACACAAACTCTAAGACATGATGCATCCTATATTCCCTTACCCAAAACTTAACTATTACAATCCTTAATCCTTACCCTAACTCTAACCCTAAGCCTAAACCCTATAAAATATTTTCACTCAAAATATATATATATATATATATATTTTATTTGTTTTGTTGTTACATTTTTGTCTTCTTTATATTCACAGGTCAAAAATCTTTATCCGTTTTCCAAAGACCTTGTTTTCCACTGAGGACGCACTAGAGACCAGGAAACACAGTCTGGGTAAATGTCTGTCCATCTGTCTGCTGTAAACAGTGGATGGTTGTAGTGTTGTCTTATTTCTCATGTAAATTGTTTTTTTACATTTTCTTACAACTTCTAAATAGTCACTATGTTCCTATAAACTTTTCACCCTTTTGGTATCAGAAGGATCCAAAAGCATTTCGTCCCACTGTTGCTGTCCAATTAAAACCTGTTTTTCTGTTGGTCTAAAAGAGAATATTGGGCTAAAACTCCAGTCAGACATGTATTAGATTTTGTATTTAGCACCGTTAGCTCTGGACTAAAACTCTTCCTTCTCTCTCTTTCTCTCCTTACAGCCACTCAGCTGCAGGCAGGATGGAGAGGCTACAGCCAAAGGACTAAATACCTGAAGCTCCGAACTGCAGGTGAAGAATCCTAATATGATTTCTCAAATTAGAAAATATTTTAAAACTGCTGTGAGTATACCGACTGTCAGAGTTGGTGTCTGTAGCTGTAATGGATGTTGTGTATCTTTCAGCTATTGCTGTGCAGGCGTGGTGGAGAGGAATCCTGGCCAGGAGGAGAGCCAAGCAGAGGCGTCAGGCTGTCGATACTATTCGCAGGAAAAAAAAAAAAAAACAACACTTGTTACTCGAGGACAGGGAATATTTCAAACAGCATTTTACATCAAAAATATGTGTTGCTTTACCGAATAAAAGATAAGAGATTTATATTTTTACTACTACAGGTTCGTCAAGGGCTTCATCTACCGCCACAAGGAGCGCTGTCCAGAGAACGAGTACTTCCTGGACTATGTTCGCTACTCATTCCTGATGAAGCTGCACAGGAACCTTCCCAAAAACGTCCTGGACAAAAGCTGGCCCACGCCCCCAGCTGCTCTCACCGAGGTACACAGGAGGACAACAACAACAACAACAACAAAAAGAAATATATTTGAAGGATCACGTATTTTGTTTTGTTTCTTCCAATGGTGTAAAAACTGTGGTTGTCTTCAGGCATCGGAGCATCTACGAAAGTTGTGCATGCAGAACATGGTGTGGAGCTACTGTAAGAAGATCAGTCCTGAGTGGAAGCACCAGGTCAGTGTCGTCTCAGCATCTGTCACTGAGAGTCCACTGTGTTGACTGTTACGCCAGCTCTAACTGTCACGATTCGTCTGTTAACAGATGGAGCAGAAGGCGATCGCCAGTGAACTCTTCAAGGACAAGAAGGACAACTACCCCCAGAGTGTCCCCAAACTCTTTCTCAGCACAAGACTCAGTGAGATGCACACGAACGGCTGCACTAAAAGATGAATGAACATGATCAAATCATTTTGTAATCAACAAAAACAACTCTGCTCCAAGATACTGATCTCTGAATCTGAAGCTGACATGTCTTAGCAGCAGAAAGAAAATCCTACATTTATGTCTAGGGAAAAGATGTTGAAAACGTATATAACCTGCTACTAGTTGATTTTCATATCATATGAATTAAATGTTCCCCATTTCCCAACTGATGAGAAATGAATAGTTACAAAAGTCGCTCACTGTCAGACACTAACTGTGTGTTTTCTTCAGACGGCGAGGACATAAACCCCAAGGCCCTGCAGACTCTGGGCAGTGAGAAGATGAAGGTCAGTGCAGAGAGTTTGGTCAGAACCCAGAGCTGTCTGTGTCTGTGTCTGTGTCTGTGTCTGTGTCTGTGGTTCTACTGTTCTGACTTCACCTGTTACCTCACAGTATGGAGTCCCCGTAACCAAGTATGACAGGAAGGGCTACAAGGCTCGGCCCCGACAACTGCTGCTCACGGGCAACAGCGCCATCATCATAGAGGAGGCTAAGGTCAAGCAACGCATCGACTATGCAGCTCTGAAAGGTCAGAGGGCGAGTTTGTTTTGTGTGTCTGTGCGGTTGTGTTTGTCCTGTGTATTCACTACATGTTAGTATTCAGTACACATTTACTAGTTCTGACTAGTTTACTATACAATCTGAATAAACCAACACGAACCCCGGTCACAGATGACCTCTTGACCTGCCTGTACTCTGATACATGAATTGATGACTAAGCAGCTCCTCTGAGCCTGACTTTCTGTTTTTCTTTTGTAGGGATCTCTGTCAGCTCTCTCAGCGACGGCTTGTTTGTTCTGCACGTGCCCAGTGAAGACAACAAACAGAAGGTCCTGAGCAGAGATGCTGCCACACCTCGGCTGATTACTGCTGCTAGTATTAGCTAGTTTTTTAACTGCTGCTTCATCTCTGTTTTTCCCTCTAGGGCGACGTTGTCCTGCAGAGCGACTACGTGATCGAGACCCTGACCAAGATTGCAATCTGTGCCGACAAAATCAACAGCATCAACATCAACCAGGGCAGGTGAGGGGCAGGAGCGCAACCCAGTGGTGTCACCATGAACTTCAAAATAAAAGTGTTTTATTGGGTTTCTAAGAGTCGCTAGTGATTTGTCTGTGGTTTCTTCAGTATAAAATTCACAGGGACTCAGGGAAAAGAGGGGATCATAGACTTCACCCCGGGGTCGGAACTCCTGGTGGCCAAGGCAAAGAATGGACACCTGTCTGTGGTGAGTGGTTTTAATCAGCTTCACTTCCCCTCGTTCATTTAGATGTGAATAAAATCATGTGAATAATGTTAACCACGTCATACCAGGCAAAGGATTTTCTTGACATATATAATTTTACAAAAAGAATGCTATGCCATGTCATACTATTTCTATGGAGCATTATTACTATTTCTATTTCTCTTCCAGACGGCTCCCCGACTCAACTCCAGATGATGACAACACTCTTATGTCTCACACACAATACAAACACACACAGACACACACACACACACACACCAGAACCTACATTCTCCTGACCTCTCCCACCCTCCAATCATGAGACTGCAGACCTGCTCTGCCTAAGCCAATCAGATGCCATCTGTCATGACCCAGGTGGCGTGTGCTTCCGATTAAAAAAAAAAAAAATGCAGCAAAACTAATAGAAATATTTATGTTTATATGTTATATTTTAGTGATTAATACAGTCGCTGTTGAAATATTCTGATTTTTATATGTGAGGCCAAGGAATAACAAGGTGCGTTTTTCTTGCACCGTGCCTGTTTAATGTGCTTTTTGTGGGAACATGACCAAGTTAGGACAAGGGAGAGTCTACATCGAAGACACCAGGGAGGAGGTGGATGTGGACAAAATTCAGGGTTGTTTGTTGATCGTCTCGTCTGTCTTGCCTCTTGTCTCGCTTTCCTTGTTTAATTTTTTTTTTCCCTGCTTGTCCCAAAGACGTTGATTGTCTTGCTGACTTGACGCTTCTCTAACCGAGGTGAATGACGGGTCGTTGGAATCTTGAGGGTGCGACAGTACGTAGAGCCGTGGAGATTTTCAGGGATGGCGAATGACAGGGTTTTCAATTAAAGCGTAACGTAGTGTAGGACTGGCTCGTTTCACATCGACATCACAAGCTAAACAAACGGCGGATGATCAGTGTCTGTCCATGAAGGGGGAGGTGAAGGGATTTGAAGTGAGGTTCTGGGAGGAACTAAAATATTTCAGTGGAGGTTTCTACATCAGAACTGTTTGGTTAATTTGTTGAGTTCCGTTAAGAATATCATTGACAATTTAGCCTTTGATTTGCTGTGACTCACTGCTGCCCACAGGAAGTTATAATTGACTGAAGACTTGTACATTTTCCTGTTTAAAATTACCATCGTATCAGTGAGCAGTTCACAAACCAAAGGTCCAAACTGAAGAGAAAAACAGTAAACATCTGAGCATCAAAGTTGCCGATGACCTCACTTCAAAAAAACCCTTTCTCAGCACCACCACGTTCTCTGTTAAAGTGAATAAAGAAAGTGAGGAACTGCGAGAGGAACGGAGATGAGAGGGTTGTGTGAAAAGACAGACTGAGGGACGCAGCGGTCTTTATGCCTTGTTTCTTCTGTTAAACTGCTGCAGCCATGGATTTAGCTGGGAAGGAAGGCCTTTGTCCTGCGATCAGTCACTGAGCAGCAGCTCTGTTTTTTTATTTTTTTGTTTAAATTCTACCTGCGTTTCCCCATGATCCTCTCTGCTATTTAAACCAACTTGACTTTATTTGGTTTGATGACGCTATAACTAGACGGGTGTGACGGCTACCTCTGACCAAGCTCTGACCAAAGTTTTTCCATTTAATTTCATGCCATGATTTCTTTTTGTGAATAGTAATAGTGCATTTTAAATAGTTAAAAAAATGATTCTGAGGCCAATAACTGCAGTTTTACAGATGAAAATCACATCTCTAAACTTCTCATCTTCCCTGAAGACACACTTTTTGATGTTTAGCCTAAAAAACCGCCAGCAACACTAAAAACCTTCAGTCAAATATATAAATATATTTATATGTAATTATACATTATATTTACATTATATATAAGCATATATGTATATGTATATTATATAAGCACATATATTTACATATATATAATATACATGACATATAAGCATGTATACATATGTGCTTGAATATAATGTTTTATGTTGTATATAAAACATGAAATGTGTTTCCACAGAATTTCTTTACTCCCTATAGTTTGCCTGAATTCAGAACTGTGTCCCTGTGTGCTGTAACATTGGGTGGTGATGTGGGTGCAATATAAAAAAAAAAGTACTTTAAGGCCACACCTTAAAATATAGCCTGGCCAAAGATGACCCTGTAGTGGATTTCTCCTGATTCTGTGTATGGTTTGTCTGGCGTCCTGATGTTTATGTTCCAGGACAGAGACGTGTTTTTTTTTTGTTTTTTGTTTTTTGTTTTTTATAGTTTGTGTTCAGTGATCAACCTGAGAGAATCAAGCCATGTGTTGGAGAAAAGAAGCTTCTAGTATTGTTCGCTATCATGATCCTGTGCCTTGTTTAACAGCAATACTACGTGTGTGAACGTTGAAAAAAAAAAAAAAGAAAAAAAAAAGAAGAAGAATACTGTAAATACCTCCCTCACAGTCCAGTCAGTAGCCAATGTGCTGCTCCGAGTCTTTCCGGGCCTTTGTTTTGTCCCAGCAGCACCTAAACGCCTCTACGTGTATGAGCTTCATTCAAACCAAAGCCCACCTTCATGTCTTGATTTACATTTGCACTCCTGACTTACTGTATGCACCGAAGCAATGTATAATGATACCAGCACACTAAAAACAAACGCCATACTTAAGTTTAAATAAATAATACATTTGGAAAGTAAACTGTTGACTGTTTATTTAATATTGATATTTTTTAGCTGTGTTTAGATTCTGTTTAGCCAAAGTAATTATTTTTAACATGTATTACCAACGAAGGTGGCACAATGGACATAAATTCTGAGCGAACTAGTCGGTCATGCGCCTAATTCGTCGACGTCAACGGTCCCAAATTTGAGACTGTCCTTCCCTCTAGTGGCCAACAGATGTCAGCATTGAGCTAAGACATCTACGTCTTTGTTTGCTGCTGGAGAATTCTGATGCTGAAAAACATGAATCACCTCCTCCCTTAGCTTTATGCAGGAGTTTCCTCTCGCGTCGATGAGAAGTCATTTCAGGGTCCAAGTTTGGCCGACTCAGCTTTTGTCTTAAAATATAGTTCTAAACAATTTTAGTTAACAAGTTACGTTGTGTTTATTCTCCATTGCCATTAACCATTCGGGTAAAAATGTGGTAGTTGTAGAGACCACCTTAAATGTACTGCTGATAGTTCAGGTTTCTGCCAAAGTAATTTAAATGGGGAAAGGTCCAAGTTTATTTCTGTTTTTATTAAACCGAGGAGACTCAAATATGAACGGAGGCTTAACAACCTACAGGGCAGTTCTAGTAAATTATAGCTTCAGTACGTGCGACTTTTAGCTCGAAACTGTATTTTTCTAATTTATTATAACAGCGGTTAACTTAAAATTAAAATATTTGGGGGGTTATTATATTTTATTATTTTTCAAAAACATTGAACTGTATTTTTGTTCCTCCAAATTGTTGCTGCATTTGTTCAAGCTCTATTCGTTGTGGACCGTGTTGATTTTATCCAGATTTCATTGCAATACCTCCATATATTTGTAGACATAAATCGGGTCATTTCAACTTTACCTTATGTTCATTTTATTTTCAGGAAATCCGTATATACTCCGAGATGACTGTTCCTCGTTTGACTTTTTTCAGTTTTTCTTTTGTCTTGTATTGTCTCCATAAATGAAGCAAATGTTCATTGATTTTGTTCGTTCGACTACGTTATCGACTCTAACATTTTCTATGTTCTATTTCGCAACTTTTTTTCATCTGATCCGTCTGTGACTACACTTCTTTTTTCTCCAACAATGTTTTTGACAAACAACACACGCACATGCATGTAGGGACGCAGAGCTCGACGCTGATTTGCTGCTGCTTCTCTCCTGGCTCAGCCACCAGCCAATCGGGAGCCGCTGTTGTTTTTGTGCGTCGCTGTGCTGCTATAAATCCCTGCGGAGATGAACGATGAGGCTGAAAGAATCTATAGACTCTGTGTGGAGAACATTAAGAAGACATCGGTGTGAGGAGCTGCTGCTGCTGCTGCAGTGTTCTGTCCTCTGCTGTGGTTCCGGAGCTGAAGGAGTCTGAGTGAAGGACCGACTGAAGGAGCTGTGCTGCTGCTGCTGCCCCCGCTGCTGCTGCTCCCGCCGCCCCTCTCCTCCGCTCTGCTGCTGCTGCTGCTGCTCTCACAGGTAAGACGCTCTGACTATCCATCACTGCTGATGCTGAGTCACGGTTTAGGCTGGTCACACACAGAATCACCATCGCACTGTAGCCGTCAGTCAGTCAGTGTGTGATGGATGGTGATAGTTTCAGAGACTGGACCTCTTCATGCACAGCATCTCTTTGAAGGTTGTGTTCAAAGACGTTAAAATCACACCTCTCTGCAGATGTGGAGACACTGACTTACATTTCATTTCAAATCTACTAATGACATTTGATCACATTAAAGTATAGAGATTTTTAAGCAGGGATCCGTAGTATTACACTTTTTTTATACATACAATTTTTGAAAAGGAAAACAAAAAAGGTGTTTAATGCTAAAAGTCAACACATGTAACCTGGAAAAGAGCAACACAATAAAACGGGCTGTTTTCTTTGTCATTTCTGATTTAATGAGTGTAAAAATGAGTGTAATGAGTGTAAAAATTAACACTATTTCTTAATTATAAAAAACATTTTTAGAGTAAGTAAAATACCTATATTATATTTAGTTGTTTGTTTACGGGTTAAAACAGTTGAATGTCTATTCATATCAGGTTATGTTGAGGTTGAGATTCATATGTTCAACTTTTGGTTCATAATAATCCATTGTTCTCTATAGTTTTTCATTCAAAAGAACATATAGCATTGCTGCAAGCGGTGTTAAAAACTTGGTGCTTCGACGGTAGATACTCGTTTCTAAAGCTGCCCTTTAAGTTTTTAATTATAAGATGGTGATGATGATGATGATGATGATGATGTGACTCTACAGTATAAATAAATAGGAATTCTGATAATAACTGCTGCACAAACCTGCACGCGCACACGCGTGCCTGTGTCGGTGTGTCGGTGTAAGATGATCTTTATTTAAGTGATTCCCTCGCACAGAAGAGGAGCAACAACAACAACAACCCACAGACACCAGTTTCGGGGTTTTTTTTTTTTTTTTTTTGACATGTCTCTGGTTGTCAGTCTTCCTGTTCTTCGCTGTCTTTGTGTGATCACTGTAGCTGCTGGGTGGTTATTTCCTCCGCACTGTTGTTGATGTTGAACAGCTGAGCGCCCCCTCACTGGAGGATTGTGTCAAGCTGCCTTAACCGAAATGTCAGAAACAAAGGAAAGGACGGTGTTTTTCACAATAAAAGCAGACACAATAGGACAGAGCTGGTTTATGTTTAATTAATTAATTATTCATGATACAAAGGCTAATATAGGTACTAGTATTTGGGGTGGACTGAACTATTATTAAGGTATGTCAAAGCCAGTTGAACCCATGGCTAAAACCCGATAGTTGTTGTGATGACCAAAAACTTCTCAGAAGATGGTGTACAATTATTGTTATCATCAATTCTAATTCAAAGTAATCCTGTATATTCTATGAGCTGGTCTACAGAATGTTGGTGCCATACGCCTTCTTTATACGTAAAACAACGATTTTTACGATTTTTAGTTTTACTTGTTTATTGTTAACAAGTGAATTAAGTCACAGTTTTAAAGAAAGCAGTTGGCGTTAACGAAACCCCACTTTAATTGTGAAAGGGTTAAAACAGGAAGTGTGGTGTTTTTCCCTTTTTTGTCTTGACTGAAGTGGCGGCAAGAGGGGGAGGAGGAGGAGGAGCGGGATGGGGATGCAGATTGTAGCAGCAGCAGGAGGAGGAGGTGGAGTAGATTTCAGTCCAGTTCAGACCAGTTCTGTCGCTGCACTTCATTCACCGCAATATTTTTTTTTACTGTTATTGTTCTCAGTACAACAGTGTGTTTGTGGGTCGGTGTAGGCGATGTCAGTACTGCGGTGCGGTAAAATAAAGACAGACTAACTGACAGTCGGTGACGTTCGATTCAAAGTTCCTGCCGTGATAGAAAAACAAACTCAGACGTCACTTCGAAAAACAGGAAATTCATACTGTTCTATTTTGGACTATATGTTCGTCACACCGAGGACTTTTTCTATTTTAAAACACATTTCAAGCCATTTATGCAGTATATGGAAGATTATACAATGAAAAAACAATGTTAACGAAACCAACAGTTGTTGAAGGAAAGGTCTGTTTTTAATTATTATGTGTTTCTCCCAAATATAAATAGAACAAAACAAATGGTCCATATGGCTTTTGTTTTGAATATTTGTTCTGGTAAATATTTAAATACTCAGCCATTATCTTTAAGAGCTTGGCATCAGTGAAGTACTGTTTCCATTTTAAGATGTCATAAATTCAAATGTCTTAAAATGGTTGTGTTATTATCTTATAATTTATACCAGGCCAGCTAAGAGGAAGCAGAACAACCAAAGCTCGCGCCGCACTGGTTCAAACCGGCTGGAGCTTGTGCTGCATTCACGTGCTGTGGGGTTTTCAGCTTCCTTTTTTTTCTTTCATGCTGGTCGTCTTTTCACAAATCTTTCTACAGAAGGACTGAAACAAATACTGTTTTCTTTGTCCTTGTTTCTTCGGAAAGCACTGTAAAACTCCTGAAAGACAAATAGTTCTCTTTGTCATTTAATATTCAATTAAAAAACTGGATTTTTGACTGATAGGACGTCATTTTACACCAAAATTAAGAAAGTTAAGAAAAATCGACGTGCATTTGTTCAAGCTTAACTTTATCTATTGTTCGTTTTGCACAAACATCTTCATCTGATCCACTGCCCTCATACATCGACATGCACAAAGACCCACAAAGAGGGCTGAAGGCAACATCAGGCTCACGTGTAACTGCTGCATGAGCCCTGTCTCGAACAGCCAATCGGAGAAAGGCCTGTTAAAACCCTCGGCCAATCAGATGTGTCAGGGACCCAGAGGTGATTAATATTCATGAGGGGTTTGTGTACCTCAAAAGCCTCAGCTGTCTTCTGTTTGTGAGTCTTTCTTTAGACCATCATCATCCTCAACTCCATCATCATCATCAGGTAGAACAAAGGAGTCCAACAAAATAATTGTAAAAGGATATGAATTATTTTTATGTACACATAAAATAAGGTCTTCATGTACAACACCCAGGGTGTTACTGCCGTTTCTGACATTCATGTACAACACCCAGGGTGTTACTGTCGTTTCTGACGGTCCTGAGTCCAGATCATTCATTTTTTTCTTTGTTTTTTTTATATTCCTTGTATTTTCCACTCCAGCAGCCCCTCCATCACCTCCATTAGAGCGAGTGGACATCTACCTCCAACTCCGCAGAAATGGCTCCCACTCTGGCCACAGCGTTCTCCCGGCGCTGGTGGATGGCGGTGACGGCGGTCATTGAAAACCTACTTTTCTCCGCTGTCCTGCTCGGCTGGGGATCCCTGCTCATCATGCTGAAGTCTGAAGGCTTCTATTCTTACTTGTGCTCAGGACCAGGTGAGTCAGCGTCTTAATGGTTGTGTTATTTTTGGGGGGGGATTAGACAGGGTGACCCATTAAACCACATTAATCTGCTTCTCATTGCTTCTGGGAACACTGTTCAATCCCAGATTTCCTCTCTCTGTCAAAATTTGTAACAGAACGACAAAACTCTCATTGGCTTAAGAAGCATTACTGGAGGCAACTCATTAAACCAAATCTTTTAAAAAATAAACATTGTTTTTAAATGAAGTACAAATATTTTCCCAACACCTCAGGAGAGACAGGGATTTGGTCGTGTTGTCTTTATATGCTTAAATAGAATTTTATAATATTCCAAAACTATTTGTCTTTTTGATTATTGCTGTGAGAAAAAAAAAATCTTATTGCCTTTCTTTGGTAGTGCTATGATTTGTTTTATCTTCAACTTGATGTGAAAAACAAAGATAAATCTTGACGTATTTATTTGTTTTACCTTCTTATACCAACAGTTCAAAGAAGTAAACTTCTTTTACCAGTAGGCTTTTACCTTTTTTGTTTGTTTTACAACGTGGGGAGTTGTGGCTTATACTGTAGCAGTATAATAATATAAAAATAATTATATAATAAATAAATACTAACTCACGTGCAAATGGAGGAACAGAGGCCCCCAGAGTCTTTGTGTGAGATGTTTAGCAGGGCAATGGCACATGTTTCGACAGCCTGACTATCTTCGAGGTGTTGTGAAAGTCAAGCTTTCAAAAGATTGTGACACTCTGCAGTGATGAACAAGTGATAAGTGGGTGTGGAGAGTTCAGGCCACAGAAAGACGACTCAGGGATGTTTCTGTGTTTAAAAATAGCCCTAGGACTTTAGTTTATCTTTAAGTTCGGTTTACTATCAGTAATGACATTGTAGTTAAGGACGACCTTGAATTCATTTGTGTATGAATTTTTTTTAACTCATTTAAATGCTTGGGTAGACCATGCAGGAAAAACTTCACACTTTTTTAAAACACGGTTTTGCAGGAGTAATGTGACCCAGACCTGCTTTATTTTTGGGTGTTTTAGTCAAATTTTGAGAAATAATTCGTTTTTAATTTTATTCTTTTTTTTTATGCCAACATTCAAGTCTCACTACTATATTGAAAGGTATTGATGTTTAAAGCTGGTCTTAGCCACATAAACACAATAAACTTGTTTTCACTTGAGCTGTGTAAACTCACAGTGACATCTTGGAGAAATACTATTGATGAAACTGTTGTGATTTCCCTGTGAAAAACAACTCAATAAGATTTGTCAGTCAGGGAGTCAGATACGGTGGTATTGTTGTTCAGACTCTCAGTGATCAAAGGTGAGGACAGATGAGGCACACAGGCCATTGTTGTTTTTTGTGTTTTTTTTGTCCATGTTGCTTTTTCGTGCTCCTTCGGCCATGATGCTCTGACAGAGGATCCGACGACAACAACAACACAGTAGAAAGGCTAGATGATCATCACTGTCATGGCCATCAGTGTGTGTTTGGGTTGGGTTTATTGCCAGGCAGCAGATGGAAGTGTGAATGTGACTATTCATCCGTCCATTCTTCACAGTGTTCAGCACACAGGGTTTCATTTGTCTGAGTCTCTTTGATCCACTGATCGTCTCTGCGTCCCTACTTTCTCTCTTTGTCTCTGACAGAGCAGCAGTTGTGAACGGCCGTGCAGAGTTAATTGGGGCAGATGACGGTGGTTCTGACCCTCTGAGTACACACGGCCGCTGCCTGTATGAGTTATCAGGGAGCAAAACAGTGTCCTACAGGGGACATGAATTATGGGTAACACCCAGAGATCTGCGTCTAGACACTCTCTGGAGATTGTCTCTCACATATGTGGAGCAGAGTGGGACATTGTCTGTCAGAGATACATTTACAGGAACAGGGGAATCTCTGGAGGAGAAGGGCGGGGTCTGACACTTACCCAACTGGGTCTTCCCTCATACACTCACCCTGGCATCATCCGTAAACACCATGCCAGCTCCCAGATCAATATTTGCGGTCTGTTCATTTGACTGGATGCCCTCGGCGGCAGGTGTGCTAACTGCTACACTATGGAACTATGAGTTCAACAACAATGAATTTAAATTTTTTTTAAAATATGTTTTGTGTATATCTATGTGAACATTATGTGGTGAACCTTTAGGTTTGTGCATTGATATTTAGCAGAGGAGACGAAACATGATACCCGAGCAATTTAAGGAATTTAAGTTTTGTTTGTGTTGTGTTTACATAGACACCCATCAAAATTTTAAGGAATTTAAGTTTTGTTTGTGTTTACATAGACACCCATCAAAACGAGGACATCAAAATATTTCTTGTACCAGAGAGAGCCTTCTCTCAGGTATTGTTTTTCAAAGACACATTTGATGAGTCAACAGTGTGTGTGTGTGTGTGTTCAACAACAGCGTTCAGTCACAGTGGCTCTTGCTTTAGTTTTAAAGGCAGAAATGCATTAAAAATTCTAAAACCTCAACTAACATTTTCATGCAAAAATACAGCTTGGTGAACCTAATAAGTTTAAGTTCAGAGCTGTTAGAGTCAAATCAGACATATCTGTCATATTATTAGTGTCATTTCTAAACTGTGACACAGCAAAAAATCAAATCTTTCTAAACTGTGACACAGCAAAAAAAATAAAATTTTCCAATCCTACAATAAGAATAATTTCTTAATATTGAAATAAAAAAAACCCCACAAGAAATAGTCTTAACAGGAAACACCGGTTCACTGTGTATTGAAATATGAGAAACACCTGCTGAAAGCGGGTGTGCAACACGGTGTGTGTGCTTCTCAGAGATGGTGGAGTCAGCTCTTATAACCTCCAGTGTGTGTTTGTCTGTACGTGTGTGTATGTGTGTGTGTTGTCACACTGTTGACTCAAGGCTGTTGCAGTCATTTGATTAGTCAGCAGCAGCAGCCAGTGGGCGACTGATGCTGTTCCTTATTGTTAACACTAAGCAAATACTGCTCCGACACAAACAACAGCGTGTGATCCTTCTATTCACAGAAACAGACGGTCCTAAGGATTCTTTTTTTTAATAGACTTTACAGTATATTAGGTTTATTAGTGCTGCAGAAAAACAAATGTGAACTGGGTAACAGTGTGTTTTCTTAGACTTTGGTCCCAGTACAACTTAAATGACTGATTAAAATCATGTCCTTGTTTAGTGAAGGTGGACATGTCCCAGTAATTCCAACCTGCCTTTATGTAGATTTTTATCCATCCACATCTTATTTTTTTCTTTATCCTTCCGTGTCATTGGTAGTTCCTTGAAGATCTTTGTGTCTTTGTACTGTTTAGTGAACCTGCACTAAACAGTACCGTAACTAGATGATTTCCAAAGACACGTCACCTTTCACCTACTTAAACCTGGAGCTCAGGTTTGGTTGAAGAAATAGCCCTCCAATTGTTCCTCTGAATCCTGCCTCTTTTTTTTTTGTTTTTTTTGTTTTACCGTATCCTTACCTCCTTCCTTATCTGCCCTGCAGCTGACTCAGCAGATGCCTACATCTCCATCACTATCACGCAGACCTTTAACAACACATTCCTGCAGCTGACTCAGCAGATGCCTACACCTCCATCATTATCACGCAGACCTTTAACAACAAAAGGGAAACACATTCTTGTTTATTTGATTCAGCTGCAACCTGAGCTGCGGTTGAAAACTTGCCCCCGAGGACGAAGGAAGAAAACACTTGTGCGTGTTTGCATGATGGAAAGTACTTAACAACCTCTCCCCCTCCCCAATTTAGTGTTTTTGCCTGACATTCCAAGTGAGAACAAGCCAAGGTTACCGGGGAGTTTGTCTGTCCTTTTGTCTGTTGCACAGATTCCCTCCAGCTCAGGAGTCTGTTTAATCTGACAAAAATAGACTTCGAGAGAACTCGCTGGACTTTGTTTACAGGCGGTTCAGTCGGAGACAGACACTGTCAGATTAAACTGTGACAGATCACCCCCCTCCCCGCTTCCCTTTGCACAGTGTGTGTGTACGGGGGGAGTGGGGGGGGGTTCACTCGATGCTATTTCTGGAGACAGGTTAACCTGTTTTTCTCTCAGTGGGTTTACTTGACCTTTGTAGAGTCTACTGACATTTTAGAACCTCATCAAAAACTTGGATGAGCCGCGGTCAGCAGATCCAGACAGGATGTTTTGGTAGCAGTAAAATGATGAGTATTTATTGTTTTGACCTGTCAAATGCTGGTGACCAGACAATAATGTTGTTGTTGCTCTTTCCACCACTGAATCTTTGTCTGTCTTACTGCTTCTTCCCCTGCCTTTAAACCAACTTTCTTTTGCCTCATATCTGACCTGAAGTTTCTTCTTCTTGCTCTCATTTTTCCCACCACTCAGCAAACAGCTCCAGCCTCTCCAACGTTTCTACCCCTAAAAATGGCAGCTGGGACGATGAGTACCTGGAAATGAATGGCTGGCCCATCTGCAAAGACCAGGATGAAATGCTGAACCTGGCGTTCACCATCGGCTCCTTCCTGCTGTCGGCCATTACGCTGCCCATGGGCATCATCATGGACAAGTATGGGCCGAGGAAGCTGAGACTTGTAGGAAGGTAAGAGCATCAGATAACGGTGTCCCACGGTTTTCATCTTTTACTGCGTCTTGTTCATACTCGTCTCTTTGTGATTTCCAGCGCCTGCTTCGCTTTTTCTTGCCTCCTCATCGCCTACGGAGCCAGGGACCCCAACAGTATGTATCTGTGTACTCACACACGTGTCCTCCAGGAGGACAAAAGTGTCTTAGGCCATGATCTTAAATGGATTCTCTGTGTCTGATCTTGTTTTTGTTTCATGGCTGTACTTTGTTCTGTTTTTGCAGATCTGTCCATACTGATCTTTTTCGCTTTGGCAATGAACGGCTTTGGGGGCATGTGCATGACCTTTACATCACTGACGGTGAGTAGAAAACTTTAATTCATGTATTTTTTCAGTTGTGTCTTTATTCTACGTCCATATTGTGTGGCAAATGAAAAGAAACATTTTTAGGGTCAGGGTAAGAAGAGTTGATCGGATGATTGGATGTGAGTCAATGGGCAGTGAAACTGACTTCAGGCTCAAAGGCTGTGGGTTTCATTATGGACTGTTGTTGAATACATACCGCCCCCTGATGGCATTGCCATCAGACAGAGAGAGAAATAGAGAGAGAGAAACAGAGAGAGAGAGAGAGATGATCTGGCAGAGAGGGCTGAACACAGTGGTCAGGATGGGGATGATGTCATCAGGAGAGATAGTGCAGCATCACAAGAGAGATGACACGTGAGGGAAAAGGAGTAAGAGGAGGAGCAGAGTGTCTGCATCAGTCATCTATTATTCATGATGAGTCCTCCAAAGAGACGTGTCTTCCTGATACTTCAGGACTCGACCGTATAGAGTATGATTGGTTTTAACACATGGTTTAAACATCTCTCTGTGGTAAATGATGGTAACGTTTCTCAATATGTTCAATGTATTGAACATGTCCTTGTCAGATTAATGATTTGTTTTCAACATAAACAAGCATTCCAGTAGTGTGTAAATGTGCGCTCCGGGTCGGTCTCCGTGTAACTAACCAGGTGAAGAGTCGTTTGAACCCAGAACATCAGTTTATTTACCCCGACGTGCAATAAAAGCAGAGCAAAGAGGCAGTCACTGAGGGGGCAAACACAGAGGAGCAGCAGGGGAGCTGTGTGTGTGAGTGAGAGAGAGAGAGAGAGAGTCCTACCCATGTTACCTCTTCATGCTGCCTTTTGAGACCCTGACTGAAACCATACACACACACACACACACACACACACACACACTCACGCTCCTGAACCTGTTCCCCGTGTCTTCCAGTCTCAGACTGGTTGTTTTTGTCTTCTCCGGTGTCAGTTGTTCTTGTTCATTGGCGAGACAGGACCTGCAAACCCCTGCCAAAGAAACTGTGTCATAAGAGTGCGCACGTGTGTGTGTGCATGCGTATGTGTGAGAGTTCGTACACAGCTGCAAGAGCGCCTTAATGTACACTACGTCAATGTGTGCAGCTGTTGTTGAAGCTGTGAGGCACCACAGACCTACAGGAAGCTGAGCTGCCGCTCACTGCAGGATCAAACAAATGTTCCATTTATTCTGCAGAAGAGTGAAAAGTGCAAAAGGGAGAGAGAGACAGAGAGACAGAGAGAGAGAGAGACGGAGAAGTTGTGATATCCTCACTCTCCCCTTGCCCATTCCTGAAGCTCTCTGAGTCATAGGTTGTAACTGAGGAAAACAAGCATTTAAAAGAAAACTGTTGTCTTTACTTGTGAGGAAACGGAGACTCTGACGCAGCACAGGAGCAGTCAGGAGTCAGTGACACCTACAAGGTCAATGGGAGTCTTCCCATTCTACCTACTGTCTGTGTGTTCTGGGTTTTTTTTCTTTTTGTTGTTACAAGGTCAATGGGAGTCTTCCCATTCCACCTACTATCTGTGTGTCCTGGGTTTTTTTTCTGCTCTACACAGAGACCTTCAAATTTGATCTTCAGTTGATGATCTTCAGTCTCTCCGTCCACATTTTTTCTGCTCTATTTTTACAGTAAACAACCAAACTTTGCAGTTGACCTTTTGACCTCCTGTCCACTTATCTTGAGCCTTTTCGTTTCCGTTTCTTTGTTTCTCTTGCTCACTCTCTCGTGTGAATGAAAACGTAGCGCTAACTGACGTAGTAATGTGCTACACAGTTTATGATCATGATTTATTTCTTACTCAGATTATAAAAGGTCTACACCCCCCCACCCCCCCAACCCCTTCGCTCCCCACCGTACACACATGTCCACAGACATACATGTGTCCACTCCCTCAGACACACATGTAGCTCCTCCTGCTGTCCTTTGTCTTGTTGGCTGCACGTGCTGCTTCCTGGGTTTGGTTTCCTCGTCAGGATTTCTGCTCACTGCCTGTGTTCACCCTGTGTCTACCAGATGATCGAGAGTTTTTAACCATTTTATCATTTACATAAAACATTATAAAACTGACCGTCTGAATATAAGGGTCGCCTCAAACACAGAAGAGTCTGAATCATGTGGTCAGCATGGGGGATGACGGTGGAGAGAACAGTCAATGCTCTGTTTACATGTCCCCACATGAGATGTGGGAACCAAATACAGGAGGGGGGCGGAGGAGGACGCTGAATGTTAAAGGTCAAGAGTTGTTCTGTTACATGATATGGAACGTGGACGCCATGCAGCCGCAGCAGCAGCAGAAGTAGAAGTCTAGATATGCTTTTCCAGGTACCTGCTGGAAGAAACACCCTCCAGACACTTGTTTATAGATATCTGTCCTCCATAAAGTCTGGCTGCAGAGATTCATGTTCCTTGTTTTTCACATCCTTAAAATTCCCATGTGCAATAACAGAGTTGAAGCCCAGTGAGCAGGCCAGCTAACAACACTAGATATGACTGTTCCTTTTATTTATTAGTAAGAAAAAACAGATAAATAGTCTGAAGTATGTGTGCTCTTGTTGATATCAATCACAACATTGACCCTGATCTCAGCTCTCTCCTGGTCTGAAGCCTTTCTAGATAACGGATGTGGGACAATAAATCTGTCTCTCTTCAGATTGACACCTACGTTCTGCTGCACTGCAGTTTATGATGTTGACGTCTCACTGGAGACCTTTAACTCAAGGTTAACTTTTAGGAAGCCTTTATTTCCGTTGTCTTATAAATTAAAGCAGTGGACAGAGCTAATGCGACGCCCCCTATATTGGTCATTCACGGCTGTTGTTTCAGATCTCTGCTGACCTTTATTGTCAACACTGTAATTCCAAAGAAATGTTGACAAAGGGAGTTAAGTTACAAATCAGAGCTGTTTTCCCCCAAAGTGCCTCAATTAAAGGCACGATTGAATTAAAAACTCATTTTCCATTCTGTACTGATGCCACACTGTAGCCTGCTGCCCCCAAGGGGGACCCACCCTTTATGTTGTTGTTTAAGACGTTTTGCCTCACTGTTGTTGGAGGTTTACAGCCTCATACATTATTGATGCTCTGTGCTATTTTAACTCTGTTGGGTTAGTATCTACGACCAGGTTCTGTTTTTATTTTAAGTTAAAAAATAGAAAATCATTTGTAAATGTAATTGTAGCTCCCCCTGCAGGACTGCCACAAGCTCTCTGTTTATATACATAAAAGCTGAAGAAGAGAAATACCAGAATATTGCAAACTACTTTACTGTATATGCTACAGTTGAGCTTTAAAGCTGTTACTAATAAAATGAAGCTTTGATGTCGGACCAACAGATACCGGTCATACGGTTTCCTCTGATTGATGGGAGAGCCAACCCTGTGCGTCAGGACAGGACCGGTCAGAGCTGGTTCTCAGTGGTCCAGCAGTCTGCTGCTGCTGCTGCTGCTGCTGCTGCTGAAGTTCTTACTTGCTGCAGTAATTGATCTTCCTTGTTTCATTTCTCTCTCCCTCCAGTTCTTCTTTTTTTGTCCCCCTTAAATCAGCTGATCACACATTTAGTAACTGTTGAGTTTCATTTTTCTTCCTATCTCTTTGTATTACATTTTATATAAAGATAACATCAATCTCTAAGTTGACACAAGGCTGTCCTGAAATATCCTCGCTGAACAAATATGTTACAATGAATTCACCTGAAAACAGATCCTGGACCTGAAACCCACTCGTTGAGGGGTGAGGAGGGGAGGAGGGGTTTTTTTGTGATGTGCCTTTTGCACCGTCACCCCTCGGGGCCAATGTGCTAACATATCCCATTCCTTATCTCCAGGTGACTGCTCAGGAGCATAAAATAGCCCTCCACTGGTTGTTCAAACACTGCGTGTGTGTGTGTTTTGTGCATGAATACCACTGTGACCAAGTGGACGTCTGACGTAGTTTGAAAGAAGCATTTTTTGTTTGTTTGTTTTTCACCACTGCTGCCGTTGTGTCCTACTTTTCTCATTTCTGTCTTTGGTAACAGTTGGTTCTGGAGAAACAAATAAACATTGTTGTAAAGCCAAAGTAGCCAGCCTACTGTCACAGGCTTAAACATGTCCCCAGTAGGGAGGGATTGCACATTGTAACGGCAACGGCTTTTGTTACATGGCTAAAATCT
>NC_024310.1:5797372-5802334 GCF_000523025.1 Cynoglossus semilaevis | reverse complement strand
TTTTTTTTTTTCTTCTTTCTCACAATTTGCTGTCTCAACTATTTTATGGTCTGGGGGGAGAAACAACTGACTTGGCAGCTGTGTGTGACGCAAAATTAATAACCAAGACAGAATTCCAGTGTGGTGCAAGTGTGAAACTTAAACTTAATTAATCACGTGCGGCGTTTTTACTTTGACACTGACATCCTAATTCAGGGGACTTTGTTTCTGCGTTCACGTGCAGACTCCTTTGCCTTTGGCAACAGTTTGTCTTCTCGTCAGAGTCGAATCAATCAAACCGTTGTGACATGGAGCTGGAGGACAGTGATTCACTGAGATTATCTGCTGGAGGATTATGTTTTCACATACTGCACTGTGCTGTAGATGCTGAAAGGTCACTTCTTAAACCCAGCTGTTGGAAACAAATGTGAAATTGTATTTCTCTTAATGCTTACTTTACCTGTGTTTCACTTTTTATAGTGGAATTTTAACTAAAGAGTATTTAAAGATGTATATGTTATAATATCACTGTAACATGGTGATATTACATTTTTAATATTACACAACACACAGTGTAATATTTACTTTAATGTATCTGGGTTTTAAGCATAGATGGGCCCAGTAAAATGACATTGTGGACTGGATTTGGCCCACAGGCCGTGAGTTTGACACACATGTTTTCTAGGCCATTTTCCAGATACTTACTTGCACTGTCTTTCCTGTACTAATGTCTAGGCCATTTTCCAGATACTTACTTGAACTGTCTTTCCTGTACTAACGACCCAGGTATATAACTTTTTTTGTTATGGATTAAAAGTTTCAGAAAAGGACAGATATTGTGCTGTGCTGCACAGACAGCAGCTGTTCTGCCGTATTATAGGCCATTCTCTGACGTCCATTTTGATGTTCATGCTCACAGAGCTCTTTAAATAGTTAAGACACTAGAAATAGGCCGTGATCACAGTTTTAAATGGAGGAAGTGAGAGAGCAGCTGTGGAGGGATTGAACCCACTGACTCTGCACAGATATCATGAGTCGGCCTTAATTTGTCATGACTACATCACGTCTGCTGAGCTGGACACACGCTGAGCTGGTCATTTGTGTTTCCTCTCATTTCCTCCTGTAAAATGTCATCTCTGGATTCTCTCGGTCGATGCTGCTGAGAGGAAACAGGAGTTGACAGGTTCAGGGACACGCCCTAATTTGGGTATCAGAAACGGTTCACCTTTGCTCTAATTAAATGAAGGAGTTGTGTCTATGAGAGGTTGATGTGTTCAGACAAGGTATTAACAAGCTGCCCTCCTGTGGTGACTGACGGAAGAGAACAACGAGTGGGAGGCCCGAGTTATTTTTACATCTGCAGCCCAAACCTTCTCCCCAAAATCCCTCATTGATTTTGATTTTTTTTTTTTAATTTCCATTTCCATTCCCTCTATAAACTATATTAGTCCAAACCCTCACCCTGTATTTCTGGTCTTTTTTTTGTCCCACGCTCTCTGCTGTCTTTCACTTCCTGAACAACATGTTCTTTTATTGTCACAAATCAATGCTTGTGCGTCGTCGTCATCGTGACTCTCTGTTCTGCCTCTCTGAGGCGACAACCACTATTTTGTAGCCACAGGCGGTGCATTTATTTAAAGATGCAAAACTTAGCAAAAGCTCTTTGAATAAAACTCCAGGGCGATGTGCTGCTGTGTGTTTGTGTGTGTGTCTGTTACATTTTTTTTGTGTTGTTTTTTTACTAATATTAAGTATTAGTAAATGTTTTATGCTATAAAATAATTGAACACAGAAGATAGTCTTGGGCAAAAGTGATCCTGTTTGGTTCGGTGCTTTCTAAGAACACCAGCAAAGAACGGCCAAGTTCCATCACTCAACGTGAGCTACGGCTGTCACTGCTTGGCCGGGGCAGCTATGGCTCAGTGGATCGTACTGTTGTCTCACAACCTCAGAGCTGTTCAATCAATTATAGTTTACATTTCACACCCAGTAGAACCAGCTCTTGCCATGAGCTGCATAGGCAAATACTTAGGGCGCCATCTGCTGGAGAGGGGAAAAAAACAAGTTATAACTCACTGTTGAACCTAAAATCTTTGCCCGCAGGAATCATATTTGAATATGTTTTATGCATTGTTTTACCATCATTTCTCAAAAATGAATAGTCTTTTCCTGTGTTAATTAAATATATTGGCAAAACACCATAGTGTGCCATATTGTGGATTGATTTGTTTTCTTCCTCCTTTCTGTCTCCACAGCTCCCCAACATGTTTGGAGACCTGAGGTCCACCTTCATCGCCTTGATGATTGGATCCTACGCCTCCTCTGCTGTCACCTTTCCTGGCATTAAGGTTAGCTTCTCGTCCACATCCGATCAATGATTTACCTTTAACAGCAAATCCTCTTTATCATCCAAAAAAAAAATGTCATTATGATTGACAATGATAATGATAACGATGTTGACCTGGTTTTCTGTCATCCACCTGTAGGTGATCTATGACCTGGGTGCCACCTTCATCTCTATTCTGTTAGTGTGGGCTGGCTGTGCCTGCCTCGTCTTCTTCAACTGCTTCGTCAACTGGCCTCTGGAGCCCTTCCCCGGCCCTGAGGACATGGATTTCACGTAAGATAAATGAAAACATGCTCTGGTTTTCTGTAGCCTCTGGCTAACGTTGTTAAAGACCTCAGTCGTGCAGTGAGCTACGCTTAGATTACAGCTGAATTCAGACAGATGTGCTTGTTGACTGAGGCAGACCTGCTTTATATTCACTTCCAATCTCTCGTTCATTGGAACTAAATCTCAACAGGAATCTAGCCTCCGTGTCTCCAACACAACACGGTCGGATTTTATTACTTTTCTATTGAATAATTAGTATAATTTTCTTGTCTGTTACAATACATTACTGAAAATAGCAGTCAATGTTAAATACAGCCCCCCAACCATAAGCTTATATAATAGCCTTTTAGTAGAGTTGTCTAGATCAGGAGTGTCAAAGTCATTTTCACCGGGGGGGGGGGAGAAACTCAGCTACATGGAGTTTATTAAGCTCCCGCGGGCCACTAAAGATGACTTGTCGGGCCGTATTTGGCCCCCGGGCCTTGAGTTTGACACATCATCTGGAACATGCCCCTAGAGACCTTTGTTTTGAAGTCTAAAATGAGTCTTTCTTTTGTCTTCCATTTACCTCAGTAATGGAGCAGAGCCTGAGGGAGGTTTAAACACAGGAAGGACCATAAGTCCACACGATCATGTGGCTTTCCTCAGACTCACTGGGATGTTTTCTTTTCACCTGCTCCTTCCTTTTTACCCCCTCTCTGCTGCAGCTTCTTTTTTTTTTTCATTTTTCTGTATTTATGCTATTGCTTTACTTTTTTACTTTTTTCTTCTAATCTTCTACTGAAATGTCCTCAGGGTGAAGATCAAGTTCAGCTGGCTGGGCTTTGACCACAAGATCACGGGCAAGCAGTTTTATCGTCAGGTCACCACTGTGGGGCGCCGTCTCAGTGTTGGCAACTCCATCAAGCAGCCTCAGCAGCCCACCAAAGACCTGGCCACTCAGGAGGCCAACAAGCTGTGTCTGTCCACCACTGACCTGGAAGTGAAGAGCAAGAACCAGGTGGAGAGTAAGTCTGAGGTTCTCAGAATGAACCAACACAGAATCAGTCAGTATGATCCCTGATCACCGCAGTATTTATTTTTTTAAATACCTCAAATCCTCTGTCTGTCACTCGTTCCACACCCAACCACCCACTCATGCTCAGGGTGTTACAGTTACTGTCTGTCTGTGTTGCACTGCTTATGTCTGTTGTGGCAGGAGGAGACTCTGGTTTTCATTCTGTGAAAAATAGAACCTAGAACCTGATGTAATTAATCAGGATTAAGTACAAACTACTGGGTTCTGGGTCTCAGAACAGTTCTGCAGTCAACACTGCTAAATATGCTTTTGTGTGTACAGTTTATCATTGTTATGGTCTGTAAAGAGGTCCATCGCCTCTAATTGACCCATCCTGACCTACATTTGGACACAATGCTGTCCCATGTTGAACCCCCTCTTACTTCTGTCCTATATCCCGTGCCAACTAAGCCTCTGTTATCCAGACACTTCCGGGCCTCCTGAGGTCTCACAGCAGGGTCGTGAACTCACGGCTCTGAGGTTCATTTGAGTACCAAACCAACCATGGAACTCATTTGGTCATAATTTTCAAAACATATGCATGGCTGGTATGTGGCACGCTGGCAGGGAGCCTGTGTGTGTGTGTGTGCGTGTGTGTGTATCTTTAAGTAAGTAATTGTGAGGTCAGGTTCTGGAGGTACACTGCAGTTTCATGTTTTTAATGAAAGCTCTCAGATATCAACATTTAAATAGAAGTAGACCTTGAGATCCGTCTTGAATATGAAATGTTTTATTACTGCATTGTATGAGGTTCGTACACATACAGTACTTAGAGCTCAGTGCACTGATAAAAGTTTTAAATAAAAGGGAATGCGTTTTGATCTAGCTAATTTAATTTTCAGCCAATCAAATCCAAGCGTGGTTACATTTTTGGTACCTTATTAAAACACTAGTTACTTTGATCCAGCAATAAATTGTTTCAGGTTTTTTTAAAGAAACATAATATAAAATAATGGCATATACTATATATATATAAAATTTGGATCAGACTTTCTCAATGTTGATTAGCATTTTTTAACATAATTCCACTTTTTTTCCACTGAAAAAAAAAGGCTTTGTGGCCGTGAGCCCGTCATCATGGTTACTGTGACATCTTCTGGTTCTAATAGCAGTAACGCTATGTGTGCTTAGAACTCCTAATGCCTCACGAGTACGTCCTCTTCACTGAGCAATCGCCCTCATTTAGCCTGGCATGGATACCTGTTGTTCCGGGTAATAAAGCCATCTGCTGCGTGAGTGCAGCTGCCATTAATTGGTTTGTCCAGTTCTTGGCCATATGGACAGTTGTGTCCATTTTCCATTTATATTCACA
>NC_024310.1:5770360-5797329 GCF_000523025.1 Cynoglossus semilaevis | reverse complement strand
AGCGCCGGTGCTCACGTGGCCTGAGACATGTTACCTTGGCACCTGAGTGCGAGTGGGAACATTTAGATGACAATCTTTCCCCCTAAAATCCCCCCCGTGCTCCTACAGCTTCCAGGGGCATGTTGGTGTAGTTTTCCATGGTCGGAAATGCTTCTGGAAAAATACTTATACTTGAGTTGTTCTACTCCAGTGGTAACCTGGTAAAGGCCTCCGAGTTTAACCTGCTAACTGAAGTACCATCTAAAATAAAAACATGAAAACTCAGTATGAGGACACTGGTAAATGCAGTACTAGGAATACCAGTGTTTGGTCTGGTAAATGCAGTACCAGGAATACCAGTGTTTGGGAATCTTCAGTATCTGTTTCAAATTGAAAATCAACCAATCAATCAAACAATCAATCAATCAATCAATCAATCCCTTCCCCCTCTCTCTCTCCTGCAGATCAGTCCTTCATGAAGAGCATCATCAGTCCCATCTTCTTGCTGAGCCTCATCACCATGTGTGTGACACAGCTGCGTCTCATCTTCTACATGGGAGCCATGAACACCATCCTGGAGTCTCTGACCGAGGGCGACCTCAGCAAAGGTGTGTGACTCGGGCTGAGCATGTGAACACAGGTGGCGCTGTGAACCGGCATCTCCAACAGCTGTCCAACACCGACTGTTTACTTCCTGTCTGATTTTTCCGTCTGCTGCCTAACATCCTTGTGTCTGCTTAGCTCGTTGGTAACTGCAGCTCCGTCTTTTCTAAACCTTTCTCTGACTTCTTCTCTCTCCCTGTCACGCTGGCTTCCTGCTGCTGTTGCAGTTGCACGAATGGAAGTGGGTAAGAGATTGAAGGCCGACGTTACACTGACTCTGACTCATTCACATCCTGTTTTTACTAATTCCCTGAATTGTGAAAGCATTAAGGTCACGACCTCAGAAAGCTCCAATGATGTTTATTTGCACCATTTATTTCATGTTAATCCTCATGGCTGATCATAATTGTTTTCTTAATTTTTTTTTAAAGTGATGTTTATATCTCATCTGTCCCACAGTGAGTGTTTACACCTCCATCTTCGGCGTCCTTCAGCTGTTGTGTCTGGTCACCTCTCCTGTGATTGGCTACGTCATGGACTGGAGACTAAAAGATTGCGAGGACGAGAATGATAAGACGTAGGGATTCACGCTTAAAAAAATTACATTTTTTAAAATGTTATAAGGATAAGACAGAAAAGCCTTGATAAACTTGTTATTTTTTTTATTATATTTATGATTGATCAGGGAGCCCGGTCAGCCACGGCGTCCTGACAAACAGATCCAGAAGATCGTCAACGCCACCAGAGCCTTCATCTTCACCAACCTGCTTCTCGTGGGCTTCGGAGTCACCTGCATCGTCCCCAACCTCCCACTGCAGGTACAAACTCACCGCTGCCTCATCCAGTAATACAGACGGCGTTCAACACGGTCTGCTTCAGCCCTGAGCTGAAATACTGCAGAGGTTTCAAGGAAACGAGAGCATGTCGTTGCTAATCGTTTCTCGCTATGCTCTACTGACACCTACTGGCCAGAATGAGTCATAGCGTATTATCAAACCAAGGGCGGGTGCCATTTTTCTCATAGCGTATTATCAAACCAAGGGCGGCTGCCATTTTTTCAAAGATGATAGCTATTTTTGGTTTTGAAAGTGTTTTGGTTCTTAATGAGCTTCTTTTTTTTTTATTTCTCTCCTCTTCAGATTTTCTCCTTCGTCCTGCACACTATTGTCAGAGGTTTTATCCACTCAGCAGTGGGCGGCCTCTACGCTGCTGTGTAAGTGTGCAGATATTGAATGAAACAAGAAGAAACACAAAGACACAACAGAATGAATTCAGTTGAAATTATGTGTGGACGTGTAGTTGGAGTAAATACCTATTTACTGCTATTTACTACATGTACACATCTTTACAGACATCGAAGTACAGGTTTACTTTACAGTAAGGATAACTGATGTGTACTAAAGCCGTGGTGTGCCCCCTGCAGGTATCCATCTTCTCAGTTCGGCAGTCTGACTGGCATGCAGTCTCTGATCAGTGCGTTGTTCGCTCTGCTCCAGCAGCCCCTCTTCATGGCCATGGTGGGACCACTGGATGGAGACCCTCTTTGGGTAAGCTGTAAAAAAAAAAACATTTGGACATTTGCACCCGAGAGCCTCAGCTTCAGATCATTCTTACGCTGCTCTTTTTCCTCCTGCCGTCACCAGGTGAACGTGGGCCTGTTGGTGCTGAGCATGCTGGGATTCTGCCTGCCCTTGTATTTGCTGTGTCACAGCCGTTACCTCCAGCGCATCAGAGACGAGCACGACGAGGACCCCAAAATCTACGTTAAGATGACCAACGGCGAGAAGCCTGAGGTCTTTGTGTAAACTGGGAGGTAGACGGTGAGCTGTTACACCAAAAAAAAAAAAAAAAAGAGACGGATGGAGGGAGAAAAAAGGGGAGGTGGAGTCTGAGGGAGGTGGAGATCACTGTCAAGATGACACTCTTGTGGATTTACCCCAGCTGTCCTACTGCACCTCTCGTCTTACCTGCCCAATACATAAACACACACACACATCCAAAAACATACTGTAGTTTCTACGCACAATCTCCATCACACTGCCTTTTTGCCAAACAGACGCTGTGACCCCTGGTGTCAACCTCCCTCTTCTGTTCAGTATACATTTTGGAAACGAGGACACACACACACACACACACACACGTCCACTTTAGTCTAAGCCATGATGTGCTTGTACTGTGTGTTGTCCTCTGTTTGTGTTTGGGTGTAGGCTCACCACAAGCTTCATCGATTCCACCTCACAAACGAGGAAAGAACAGACTCTTAGACAAACTTTTTTTTTTTTTACCTCAAACAACAGTAGATCAGTTACATTCAAGGACGACACATTTTCAAGGACAACAAAAGTATTGCTCTCTCGCCACCATCAATGTCACGAATGAATGAATGAATGAACTCTGATCACAACATTTTATTCAACAACACACACTGACGATTTCGTGCAGCAGTTTGGTGTGTGTGTGTTTGTGGATTTAAAGGTACAGTAGGCAGGATGGTTTTTTTTCTCTCAGATTTTATCAATTGAGAATTCCATTATAACACGTCAGCACAATGTCACCACGTCATGATCCGAGTGACACCGTCACACCTGCATGTCCGGCGCTCTCTGTTTACAGCCTCACCACGGAAACCGTGGGGCAACAGCTTTAAACCAGCTCACAGGGTAAATCAGACAGAGACTGCTCAGTTTGATCATACAGCTACAGTTCACAGGTCCTTGTGGTGGAGTATCTGCTATTTTAGCACCAGCAACAACTGTCCAGGTAGCAAAGGAAACCTACATACAGTAATGACGTAGTACAGATGAGAAAAGGCACAGTACAGTAACCGCAATAAAAACACACACGTCAGTATCAGCAGACAGAGTTGGAGAGATGAGAAGTTTTCCTCAGGTCTTCTGTCGTGATCTTAACGATCTCTGCATGACCCTCGACAGTCCTTCACCTTTTCTACTCGTCCTGCCTACTGCAGCTTTAAACTTCCTGCGTGAGCCAAAACACAAGCATGCACAAAGTACGCTCTTGTGCTCAAGGACACATATATGGATCCACAAACCGCAGTGTTGGTAGCAGTTCAACCTGGGTTGCATGATGCCCGGGATGACAGTTTCACTCAAGTCACTAGTGCAGGAAAACACACATATTGATATATTAGACTTTTTTATTGTTGTTTATAAGTCATTATTTTCTTACGTATGGTATGTTTTCTTTTTTTATTTTCTCTCAAATGTATTTATTGCAATATGACTGCAGATGTACTGATTTTTTTTATTGATTTTTTTGTTTTCCTATACTGTTATACTGTTGATATTTTGTGTTTTTTTTTTTTATTGATTTTTTTGTTTTGTTTTCCTATACTGTTCATGATATTTTGTGTTCGACAATGTGCAGATGGGATGAAGCCGTTGGACGTTGATTTTTTTTTTTTTTTTTTTTTGGAGTGGTGTAGAGGCTGAGACATGTTTTCTCTTTTTTTTTTTTTTGGAGTGGTGTAGAGACATGTTTTCTACTGGTTGTTACATGCATGAATGAGCATTGTTGATTGGCCCGAGCAATAAGTGCTTTTGTCAGGTGAGGGCCAGTGTGTTGACAAACAATCATCCACACACAGCCATCAATGGGTCTACCCAAAGTCTGGTGACCAATCAGAGACTTTCCCGTGGTCATATACCTGCAGTGCTCACAATTTAAAATGAAGGGGTAAACTCTGTGTCAGCAATAAAATGATACTAAACATAGACGCTCCAAGGGTAAAGCTAACAGGAGTCACATCTTTTTTTATTAAAGTAAAAACAAACACCTCATACAGTATGTACAACTACAGTAAAGCAGTACCTCAGAAGTATCCAGGGCAGACTGTGGCTCCACGGGCCCACAACAAAATGTCATTTGTCACACGGGAGACGAGCTGCCTGTGGGCGGCAGTAGATTCAGCCACACCCTTCTCTGTCCTTGTTTGGTGCCGTTGTTCTCAGCAGTATATGTTTCTTGCTTTGGAAAGTGTCACTGCAGAAATTGTGCTTTGGCACAGCAACTTTTTTTTCTTTTCTTTTCTGTTTCACTTCTGTAAACTCATCCGTTTCACTGCGTGTTTGTCTTTGAGGCGCTATCACATTGGCAGTGTTAAACTGGTACTGCTGGTACTGTGGGCACAGCGAGTGGCTACCTTTTTTTAGCCATCCTGATGCAGGAGCCCTGTGGTGAAACCTGCTGTTGTGATAAAACCTAGTTTTTCAAATTGAATCCCTAGTGGCCGGTAACGTTCTGATTAAAATTTAAAATCAATTATTTTTATTTGAATGAGACTAAAATGACATTTCCAAACATGAACATCACACTGTTGTCTTGACTCTGAGGCTCCTCTGATGTTTTTTTCTGGTTGCCGGGCAGTAACTCACAAAGGCACTTCTAAAGATAGCAGAGCCCCTCAGAGTACTTATGTACTGTATGTGTACAGGTGATGGGAGGGGTTGGTTGAAGTATACTGGTACCTGACATGTTCTGCCCCCATCAGTGTATATTCAATTCATCCATCAGTTTGTGAAGAGACAAGCCTCTGCCGCCGCTGTGTCCCCGATGAATGACTTGGTGAGAAATGAATGGCACATGATGCACTTTAAGATCTAAAAAAAATGGACCTCAGCTGACTGGCCTGTGCTGCACCCTTATCGCACAGCGTGCATGATGCAAAGAATGTATACTGGGGAGTCGTCGATGTAGACCAATCCAGACAATAAGAACGAAGAGAGAGATGTTATTTTTTATACCCTGAAAACTCCTATTCGTTCCCATGTTCCTTATGTTGCCTTTACCTGTGTGGACAGTGTGGCAGAGTCTTGTCTCTCAGAACATTATAAGTGGACACACACATCTCATCACAGTTGCAAAAGCAGCCGACTTTATCCACAACTTAGAAACGTGGCTGGTTCCTGACAGGAATTCTTAGTAACATTTTCGTTCTTATTTGTCCATTTCTATGCGTTTGAAGGCATGTCACAGTAAATGTTAACAAGATTTTGGGAATTGGAAATTCCAGGAAACACAATATGTAATGCAGAAATGTATTGATTTTTTTTAAATTTCACCTTGGGAGTTCAGGGTTTGTTTGATGTAATGCAGAAATGCATTGATTTTTTTAAAATTTCACCATGGGAGTTCAGGGTTTGGTTTTTTGTTTTTTTTTTCATCAGAACTGACTAGACATGAATTGACAGAAATTGTAAACACAAAAGAGTGTAGAAGAAAATGGATGTGTAGATGGTCAAAGATCAGATCTCAATCTGTCGACTCTTGTTTTCAACACATCACAGTACAGTGATGTTGTTGTCCCTGACCCTGGATAACTGAGATAAATGAATGGAATCCTATGAAGAGCATTTAATTCCATAACATATTGGTTTCACTCATTGTATTAAAGTGTGTAGTGACATCATGTCAACATGGGTCATGACTAACAGATGTACTGCAGCTGAAGTACTTCTGTGTGTAATTGTTGATGATGTGCAGTAGGACACTGAGCGCTCCGCCTCAGTGTCTCAGTGTGTATTGGACGCGTAACTGCGTTTGGCTTACAGTAAATGTGTGACGCGTGTGTAGGTGACATGTTTGTTCCCTCAGGATAGGAAGCTGATCAGCACTTTCCTTCACTACCATACCTTAAACAACAGCTCATCCGCCCCAAATATCTTGACTTTTCTTTTTGACTTACTCAGATAAGGCGCCAGCATTAGAATAGCTGGACTTTCTGATGGATGTGTTTTTGAATTCCTGTGTCAGCATTTTTATGCCTCCATTTGAATACAGGAAATGAAAAGTTGTAGCTGAACTTGATGCCTTGTTTACTTTCGGCATGTATGTTATTTTTTATTGACTCGTGTTTTGTTTTAGTCTTCTTCATTTTTTTCCAATGATGTCAAAGAAGAACTTTTATCTTCACTGTCATATATTGTGTCTTTGGTTAACTTTTTGTCTTGTACCACAGTATAGCCAATGGCCACTGACATTTCAGGTCACATGGTCTGAACACAGATTGATTTATAGTATGATGCAAACAAAAAAAATTAAAAATAAATAAAGATGATAATTTTCACATTTTCTTTCTCATTCTTCTAAAACTAAGAACACTCTTTACAGTCCAGTAAAACACGGACAGGTCAGCAGGTCACATGTAAAAACATCACAGTTTGGTCCTCGCCACACAATGTTGCCTCAATAAATGCTGCCACTCCAGAGCGTCCAGGGTGGAAACAGATTTTCTACCAGTTTCACATAAACAGGTTGAACCTGAGACGGTGGTTTCTCCCTGTACAAGTTTGAGAACTGGGGCGTAGGCTGCTCCACCCACTGTGGGGACAGACAGCGTGTTGCACCTGATGATGCTCACTGAGCTGTAATCACTGAAACACTGACGCTTTACAACACCCTTCAAAACCTATGACCTCATATAGTCACACGTTAGGGTCGTTCTTTTGTGTGTGTGGACGTCAAGGTCACACGTTAGGGTCGTTCTTTTGTGTGAGTGTGGACGTCAAGGAAAAAAAAAATTGAAAAATTGGTTCAGTGTAGTTTTGCCTAATGTTTTAACTTGCTATAGAAACAGCGGAGAAAAAAACGAGGAGAGGAAGGAATGGAAGTAAGAAATAAAGTGAGTAGAGTGAAGTAGAAAGCAGCAATACAATTTGAAGTAAGCCAAATGCTCAAGAAAATCATCATAGCTAATCAACCCTTATACAATGTAAGAAAGATACACACATGAAAAGACAAAAGAAAAAAAACCAAAATTATTTTATTACAAACAACAGGAATATAAACTGCATGATTGACCTCAAATGAAGCGTGTAATTTGGACCTCCACATGGATAAATCAAATTCTGACAAGAAACATTTCACATAAAAATACAAATAATTTCACTTTACATAATAGTGTGAAAATTTATAAATGCCTAAGTTAAATTTTAGACAGAGGCCTTTGAAGTAAAAAAAAATTGAATCCTTTGAAGATAAACAGCGAACAAAAAGAATTCTCTTCGACTTGTGTTCTTCACAAAGCCGTGACGAAAAAAATAAATTTAGACGTTAGAGGGCGTCACTCGGAAAACCGTCATGCAAGAATGCGGTGCTTTTGAAAGAATAAAACTGCACGAAAATGCAACATTGAGTTACCTGAAACTCTAGGTGTTTGACTCCTCCCACCTGTCGCTGGCCCCGCCCCCTTCACTCACGCAGTATCTTCCAGGAAGGAAAGCCGGAGCAGCAGAGAGGCTGGCTCGAGTCTGCTGTTTGTGGCTACAGGAAAGGATAAGGTGTTTCTTCACTTTCAGCTGAAACACAATATTTCACTTTACATAATAGTGTGAAAATGTATAAATGCCTAAGCTAAATTTTAGACTTTGAAGTAAAAAAATTGAATCCTTTGAAGATAAACAGCGAACAAAAAGAATTCTCTTCTACTTGTGTTCTTCACAAAGCCGTGACGAAAAAAATAAATTTAGACGTTAGAGGGCGTCACTCGGAAAACCGTCATGCAAGAATGCGGTGCTTTTGAAAGACTAAAACTGCACGAAAATGCAACATTGAGTTACCTGAAACTCTAGGTGTTTGACTCCTCCCACCTGTCGCTGGCCCCGCCCCCTTCACTCACGGAGTATCTTCCAGGAAGGAAAGCCGGAGCAGCAGAGAGGCTGGCTCCCGTCTGCTGTTTGTGGCTACAGGAAAGGATAAGGTGTTTCTTCACTTTCAGCTGTCTTTAACTCTTTTGTTTGGGCTGAAACACAAACAACATGCAGACGGCCGAATAGTGAGTATCACAGCTTTCTCCTAATGAATGTATATGTTATAAAATAATTGAAAAAAAAACCCCTTCATTGAAAGTTTGGTTGTATCTCGTTCGTTTGTGTTTCGGCAACTTTAACAGTGTTTGGTCGCTTCGACCCGTAAAAACGTACAATACAATTAAGTCATATTACGATTTTTGCTTTTAAACAATACGCAGCTACACGGCGTAGTAGTATTGTTTTGCTTTGAATCAATACAAAGGGTGATAATCGATTCGAATTGTTTCGAATTGACTAATTCATACCGGTACTTGAAATAGTTCAGTTTCAGGGTTGAGGCTGTTGAGTGAACTTGCACCTTGCCATCGTTGAGAATGAAATATGCCTTTAAGTATTCCGAAATATGTATAGTAATGAGTGATAATACATAAACGAACAATGTTTGTTCTGCTCTGGACAGGTAGACTCCCTTTCATGAGAGCACATGCGCATCACTGCCAGAACAAATTGAAGAACCTGGCTGTCATATGACAGTAGTTCAAAGTGCATTGAAAGGCGCAGCCATGTTTAATAATAGGGTTTGGCAGTTGGTATGGACTAGGTCGTTACGTGACGACAGAGACAGTTATTAAAAGTTAATTTATATTTCTGACAAGGATTTTAAGCCACGTGTCTCCTTGTCATGGCTCCAATAATGACGTGTGAAGTACTTTTCAGCTCACTTTTTTTGTAAAACTGTTGCCATGGTGACTAAAGGGTGGAGTTGGTTGTGTTGCTTATTTGCCATAATTGTTTTATGATACTTCTAAGATGAGTTTTCATCCAGCATCCAAAGCTTCACTTCCCTGTGACTCTAGTTATAGGTTGTTTAAAAAACCAAAACAACAAGGTTTCATTTTTACATCACCAGGCCTTAGGCAAAGTAAACATGGAGCCTTGTTGTTGTGGATCACAGACGTGTAAGACCTAACTAGTGGAATTTAGTAGGTCTACCAGTTCTGTGTTACTGTGATTATTGTATTACTATTTTTAGTACATACAGTAACTGACCTAATAATTTTCCTCTGGAACTTAACCCCAACTGTAGTGGTGAAAATCAACTACCATACTTTTTGGAGTATAGGTCACTCCGGAGTATAAGATAGTAACTGACCTAATAATTTTCCTCTGGCACTTAACCCCATTGTCCCCATGTCCCATTTTGTTTAAAATGATGTGACCTAGTGATGTAACATAAAATACATACTTTTACTTTCACACAGCCTCTCTTTACATTGTTCCGCCATTTCTGTTGTTGTTGTGGCGGTGTCTGACACGAGCAATACTGCAGCATATATCACCATCACAATATCTAGTGGTACTGTTTTGTATCCTGCATCAGAGTTAGCATCCACAAGCGCTAAAAAAACAGAGTACTAAATTAGGCGCTTGACGAACCCGGACCTTGTTGTAGCTACCTATAGTGTATACATTGTATGCATCTTGACCAGGGTGATAATACTAACTGTCAAGATCAGCTTTAAGCTATACAGTATGTGTGCTAAATCTCTTTACAAGATTCCATGGGAGAAGTCTCAGTGTCTATGTCTGCCTTCATTTGTCTTTAAATCATTGACATTTTGACAAAATCCGTAAAAATGACTGTCTGGAGATAATGTGATTAATGGATTATTGAATGGTTTGATGATTGCTAGATTACGTAACAACAATCTTGGATAAAAATGTATTTGGTTTAAGGTAATTTAATCACATAACATTTAACATTTCTATTAACATTTCATAGCCGTTTCATGGGTTTGTGACAAACGTAGTTGGACTTTTTGTGGGAATACACGTTATAAAGGTTTTGGAAAATATTCAGAATTGCTTTGTGAAAAACAAGACTTGTTCAAAATTCATGAATGATTCAGCCCCTCTGTTGCAATATTCCAAACAGGTGGTTCCCAATTGTGAGCCCCCCCCCCATGGGCTTTAGTAAAGGGGGCACAAAAAGCCAAATAAACATCATTTTAATACTGGTGTTGTCTCCATGAATGATAGAGTTTTAAAACAATGTTTTTTTTTCTTTTCTCTTTTTTGCAGCCGAATCGTCCTGCCCATTTCAGTGGAGGAGGTAAGGGCTTTTTACGTAATTTTACATAAACAATAACTTTGCATGGTCAGTAATATATAACAAACTGCAAATAACTATTAAAACTGAAGAACAATTTCAGTTTAATTGGTAACTCTGTCTGTTGTAAAAGAAAGTATAACAATCAGAGGTAATTTCACAGCAGAAACAATGTTCCTTTTTGAGAAAATCTGGCAGAAATGTTATTTTTTTTGTGTTTAGAAAAATGAAAAATGTCCTGAGTTTGTTTAAGCTAAAGAAAACGACAGTACCACTGGTTCAGGACAACCACGTGCCTGGTAGTTTGTACACCTTAGACTTCAGTGGGTTAACATCAAGAGAGAGATTAAACTGGGTTTAAAGGTAAAGAAATTGTCTCTCTGATTGAACCTGTATCTCTGTTGTTTAAGATCAAAGACTACTGTATTATCAATAACGTTATCAACATTCTGTCAACTTACGTCATGTATCAAACCCAACTAGGGGAAGATTTGAACACTGCCTCTGAATTTGTTCATTATAAATGCTACGCTCCATGAACTGGTTTGTATTGATTCCACCATTGTAAATGAATACAAGTCATTCAGATTACTAAACGTGGGCTCAACTAAAAGAATTGTGTCTTTAACTGCATTTACAAACACGAGGTAAACTGGTTGGACAACTTAGTTGCCAATAAATCAAACAATGCATGTATTTGTTTTCTGACAATTACGTAACTTGTCCCTTAAGGTGGACAAAATCAAACCGTGCATGACTGTTGACAACTCATTTTAGGCAAAACAAAAAAGAAAATGGATACAATACCAGAGATTCCCGATGTCATAACATGTAATATACATTAAATGAGACATAGTCTGGAAAATATGGTTATAGCTGAGAAAACAGTTCTTTGTGCATATTTCTGCTGACCACATATGGTAAACATAAATATATATTAAAATTGATGCTTGTGTTACACAAAGTGACCATGTGTCAGTAGCTAATATTATAGTTTTATGGAGACTTCTGTTAGGATAGCTTAATATCTTAGGAACCTTGGACGTTTTTCAGCCGATCAATGACATGTCTCAGTCTGAACAAATGACAAGAATGCAGCGGTGTAGACACAAAGTGTGTCTACATCTGACCCCTATTGATTTTAAAAAGAAGAGAACATAAAACAATGGAGATAAGGAGTTTTATACAGCAAGAAAATACAGTAAAAAAAAGGATAAGAGTCATTGTGTTGTAGTTGAAGTGTGTTGTAGGTACCACTTCCTACATGAGTTTGACGAACAGTTTTGTTTGCCAGTGGTCTTTTTACTGTCCTTTTAATTATATTGAACAAAACATGCAAAAAGCACAACTCCCTCCCCCTGAAAATCTGATTTCCAGTGAGTAATTTGATTGTGCTCTCCTAGAACAAACATCTCTTTAATCTCATGCATAAAGAAGAAAGTCAACGTATGTAGATAATGTGCAGCTGGACGTGCTGTCCTCACACAGGTTACAACACGCAGACAGTGGAGACACTGTGGGTGAATGTGGAGCCGTGATGGCTGTTGTTCCTTCGTGACTAAAAGTAACAGAAGAATCCATCGCGGTTTTCCATTTGTACTGTTGTTAGTCACATGCTAACAGCCAATTGTAGTTGTAATCACCCTTTGCTTGTGTCACTGACCTTTTGGCTAGAACAATCTGCTTGATGAAAATGAAAACACTTCTTGTGTATTTGTGTTGTGACAAAACTCAGGTTCAGCCAGTTTTTTTTTTTTTTAAAACATGAAAACACTTCTTGTGTATTTGTGTTTGACAAAACTCAGGTTCAGCCAGTTTGTTTTTTTTAAAAGTCATTGTCGGATGATCAGTTATTACCAGTAGCTCCCCATGACAGTGACAAGAACTACTGGTTATACATGACCAGGCACATTTTTTACTTGAAAGTCAAGAGAGCAGAGCTGAACACACACAAGAACTACTGGTTATACATGACCAGTCACATTTTTGACTTGAAAGTCAGGAGAGCAGAGCTGAACACACAACACAACCTTCTTTCTGTTTGGAACTAAGATGCTCTATAAATAGGAACTGAAAGTCAACTTAACCTAATAATGAGTTAACACAAAACTACTCAAACTATTAACACTTTTGTTTTTGTTAACCGTCTGTAATCTGACCCTGCACCCACCCTATAGATTGGGGAATCGGGAAATAGTTGAGAGGTTTAAGGTTTGGGTAGCAGTAAATAAATCACATCGATGGGATGGGATTAATAATTTAATCTCAAAATATCAAAAGAGCTGTTTCTGTGCTCTTCATTGTGCTTTCCTATAAATTCAAACCAGAAGAATATGCCTTTGTGTTGAGCCCATAAAAATACAATAAAGACAAACAAACACTTGTACTACCTATAAACCACCATGTTTATTGGCAGTTTATAGGAATTAAAAGCTTAAAAAAACCCACCCTTTTCAAAGTACATTTTAAAACTATAAATGGAAAAAAAATTGTGAATATGGGCTCTGTGATCATTTCGCCACTTAGCTCCCACTTATCTAATTTGTGATCTTTAAATCCTCTTGATTGTTTTGCACATAATAGCTTTGACAAATACCCCGCCCTACCTGGGAAAACACGAGGCATTGTGTTCTATAAAAGTCTGGCTGGAAATGTTCCTCTTCTAGAAATGTTTTAATACACTCTCATTGATTTGTAATTCCCACCCAGAAAAATGACAATTCTGTTGAGTCTTTGGATCTTGGCAGCAAAATTAACAAATATGTTCATTGTGTTTTGAGCAGAAGTTGTGGAAGTTTTCTGGAATATGAACATCGTCGGTGTTGCACTCTAACACTCCCTTAATCCAGTTGTCAATGACTCAGTTGTTCAAGGGGTGGTTCAGGTTGTTTGTGGTGTGGTTATTTAATGCACTGACACATTTCATAGCCCTGACTGATCTGAACACACCCCTGAAACACGTTGAAGAAACGGAAACAAACATGATGTTTTGGGGGTTTTTTTCCATGAAATACGTCCCCTTTACTTCACTCTTCAGTAAATAGAGGAGGAGAGAGAATTTTTTTTCTGAAGAATGTTCTAAGTTCTTTCTCTTACTGGTAGATGTCCTTTTCGGTTTCCTTCTAAACTGCATCATCAGTGTTTTCCTACTGCAGTGCTCAGTCTGGGCTGACTTTCAGGAAGAAGTTCATGACTACATATAGAAACACTTACTGTAAATTACCTAAAGAATTGTTAGAACATAATCAACTTTCATAAACAATATATTATTATTATGATAACACAATTATTATCATCATTGAATTAGAGGTAAGGTAATTTGTAAATAAAATATACATTATATTATGTTATACAAAATGGAATAAAATATTATAAAGTATTATAATCAATTTTCTGTTTTATGGATGTGACCTAAAAATATGACAGTAAAGTATTTCCTTTTATGAACTGTCATGGTGACGGTGCAGTCTCTCCCCCTTTCTTTGCAGTGTATTCTTTACATGATCCGCCTCAAAAGTTCATTGTCAGAATATCCCACGTGTTTAGGATTGATAGACCAGACATGATGAGAAGCTGAGGTCAGGGTTTCCAAGGTTTACACACCGTCCATAACTCGTAAAGTAATTGCCTAGATAGGTTTTGTCCTTGTCCTGTGTCCTATATGTTGAGTGTGCTGACCCAGGCAGACAGCACCGCTCATATGAGATACAACATTCAGTGTCACAACACAGTGACAGTGTGACTGTGTAAGGCCTTGATCTGTAGGCGGTGTTTGGAGAAGGAAGATGAAGAGGAAGAGAAGAAAAGGCAGGAAAGGTCATGTAAAAAAGCTTAGCTTGCTGTTGTTGCCCACAGTGCTGATCAGTCAGTAGTCAGTGGTTTACTTTAGTTCAACGACCTTTATCCTTCACAAGGTCATTATCTTTAAATATATCTTGTAGTTTGGAATTGTTTTTCAAAATGTAGTTAAATTAGATACAGGCTGACCCCCTGACCTGCTGCAAAAATGACAAATTTTAGGAAACAATATGTTAACATTTTTTCTGTATTGTGATGTAAAAGTAATTCATGCACACTCCTGTAAAGTAACCAATTGGATCATTTTAATAAAATCCCATTGAGCATTTTTGTCATCTTGCTAATGGGCAAGTCAAAACTGCATAGAGAGGAAAACCCTGTAGTTCCATACTCGGCCATGTGAGGGCAGCAGAAGCCAAATAGTGATTATTACAATTTCATACTATTTAGTTTGAAGATTTTCAACTTTAATGAGACTATTTTTTTCTACAAATATTTATTGGCATGAAAAATAATGATAAAGAAACATTTTTCTGTGTTTTTGTTTACAAATAAGAGATGCATAAAATCTTTATATGCCTCTGTCCTACTTTAGTACCAGGTCGGTCAGCTGTATGCAGTAGCGGAGGCCAGTAAGAACGAGACGGGTGGAGGAGAAGGTGTCGAGGTGTTGGAAAACAGCCCATATGATGAAAATGGAGAGAAGGGACAGTACACCCACAAGATCTACCACCTGGACAGGTTGGCAGCTTATGACTTGTCTATTCCTACTGCAGTACACTGGCTGTATTTCAAAACAAGCACTAGTAAACTGGCTGTTAATGGATGGACTATGTATGAAATAGTACTGTTTTGAAGTGTTTATTTAATTGCTCAGTAAAATATGCAGTAATGTGAGTTATTCCTAGTATTTTTTTCTTATTTAACATGTTGACAATATATGTCTTATTGAGTAAATTTAAAGTTGTTACAATATATGTCTTATTGAGTAAATTTACTCTGTATACAATTTAAAGTTGTTTTTTATTTTATTTTATTTATGTGTTTATTTTGCAGTAAAGTACCAAGTTTGATTCGGTTCTTAGCTCCTCAAGGTGCTCTTGAAATTCATGAAAAGGCCTGGAACGCATACCCGTACTGTCGAACAGGTTAGTTTCCTCACATCAACATATGAATGTTGGCTAATACTATATACTACTTCATTTATATTCATTTTATTATTATTATAATTATTGTTGTTGTAGTTTTAGTATTGAAGCATTTATACTATCTGTAAATAATTGAAATTACTGATGTTTATGGAGACACTAGTCAGTTAGACAAAATACAAAGATAATGTTTATATTGTACTGGTACTGTATGTTCTATTGTTTGATCGGAAGTCTTGTCTTCTTTTTTTGGGTTGCTCCTCTTTCCTTGACACTGCCATTTCCATTTTCTTCGCATTCAGTTCTTTCAGTAAGTATTCTTATTTTTTAAATATGTGTACACAATATAATTGTCTAAAATCATATTAATTTCAATTACTATTCTAACAGCAATGTACACTCTGACCTCTGTAACAATGTTTCCTTCCCACATCCATAGAATGCCTGGATGAAAGAGTTTATGATCAAGATTGAGACATGGCACAAGCCTGATTTTGGGGAACAGGAAAATGTAAGTTGTGTTGCTGAAACTACTTCTGGTTTGGTTTGTACTTTAGACATATGTCAGATAATACTTCATGTTAATACTGTATTTAGTATAATTGTATTTTGATATATGGGGCGGTGATGATTTGAACATTTGTAATCAACAGCTTGTGTCCCTGTCTTGTAAATAACCTCTCTTTATCTCTCGCTGCAGGTCCATGGATTACCACAAAATGAATGGGACAAAGTTAAAATAGTTAACATTGACATTGCTGACAGAAGTGCCATACCTTCAAAGGTGAGATAAAAACAAATGTTCATAATAGCTTCATAAAGAAGTTTGTGATATATTTGTGTACATTTAAGTTGTGCTTTTTTAGTACTTGATCATTTTCTTGTTGTATTTATTCTTAGGACTACAAAGAAGAGTTCGATCCAGCCTTGTTTAAGTCAGAGAAGACTGGCCGAGGGCCCTTGGGACCTGACTGGAAGGTAGGTCCTTGTGTTACTTATCACTGGTGCTCCTTCAGTACATTTTGATACATTTTTATAAAAACATTTGTCTCTGTCTTTTCAGAAAGAACTTGCTAACAACCCCAACTGTCCACACATGTGTGCCTACAAATTGGTCTCCGTTAGATTCAAGTGGGCCGGACTCCAAAATAAAATTGAAAGCCTAATTCACAAGGTGATGTTGGATCTGAAGTCGGGGCATTTTCAGCTCTTTGCTTTTCTGTCGTCGCTACTTGAAATATTTATTTATTTCATGAAGTTTTTTTATATGGCAGAAATATTGAAACGGTGGAATAGTTGACCCTAGTTGTCCCTCAAATAAACTTATTTTCATCCTGTTTTCTTACACTGCTCTCTTCACTTGTTTTCTAGATGGAGAGGCAGTTGTTCGCAATCTTCCACAGACAGGTGTTCTGCTGGATCGACAAGTGGATTGATCTGACAATGGAGGACATACGGCGTATGGAGGAGGAGACAAAGAAGGAGCTGGATCAGGTGACTTTGCCCTTCAGTTGTAGATTTTTTTTCCTAAATTGCACTGCCTGGACGTTGGGGCAGTGGTGGCTTAGTGGCTAAAAAATAGTTTGGGGGATAAATGGCTGTATATTAAAGTGAAAGTCACTAGATGGCAGCAATGCAGCTTGTTTCATTCATCTCATATTCTTACAGTGGTTTGTACAGATAAATTAATAAATATTGCCAGGCTGATATCGGTATCAGTTCATATTGGTATCAGTTCATATTGGAATCAGTAATTAAGTGTATGGACAATATTGGATGCTGGCAAAAAGTTAATATATATGACATCCCTAGTCATTAATAATCTGACCACTGTCCAGTTAATTTACTCAACGAGTGTGGCAGATGACTGAAGAACTTTGCTTGCACACCATAACATTTTTTTTTGTTTGTGCTTTAGATGAGACACAATGATGAGGCCAAAGGCATGACAGCCAACAGCTGAGGCTGGTGAGTGTTGACACTCAGTCGGCTGACCTTCGATGCTGGACTTCTCGGAGCTCGATAGGCATGATCAAAGATACTACACTCACCTGTGTACCCTAATAAAATGTGCTCTTGATAAGAGCTTATTGATGTAAGTCCTGTGTTTGTATTTATGCACTACATTGGTGGAGCCAGTTGTAGGGTTACAATGTCCTTGCTCATGCTTATTTAGTCCTTCTTTACTTTGAAATATTGTTCAACAGGTGTTGGTCCTCTCTTAGTCAACCATGTCAACCTGTACACTTAATCTTTTTAAATGACATTGATTCATTTTTCCCTTGATTGAATATTTTCCTTTTCTTTGCTATGGTTGACATTCTAGAGCAGTGTTTTTATTCTAAAAGTGTTACGGTAAACAGGTTCTGGCGCCACCTTGTTTATCATTTGGACACATCAGTGGTAGTAGCTGGACTGCAGAAGACAACAAATGGAGAATTTCTCTACTTACCTACAGGGAATTGCCAGCTCCCAGAATAAATGTAAACACTTTTTTTTTCTTTCTTCTGTATTATCCCTTTCAGTAAATGTCTTTTGTATTTTCCACATCATGTGGAATCATCATCTGCACTCTCTGGCTGATACTGTATGTCTTCACAGTCACAGTTAGTGCATTGTGGATGTCCTATTTATATCATCACAAACAACCACATCAGAGACATTTAACATTCCTTTAAATCAGTTCAAACTTCTCTGAATGTGAATCATGTTGGATTCAGAGATGCCAACTGCTGTTTTTTTTTTTTTTTTTTTTTTTATAGTATGATGTCACAATTTTTGCCTTGTCAAATAAAAATTCCTGGATTTTATTATAATGACTTTATCTAATTATGTAGTATATTAAAGATTAAGACAATGGATGTCTTTGGTGCTTCAGTCTTACATACGCAGCCTCCTCAACGCCTCTGGTCCTGGAGAGGCCCTGTATGTGAGGTTGTAAACTGAGGCCTTGGTTATGATATTAAATAATTTAAATAGTTATAAATAAAACTTGCGTCCTCAGCATTCAACAAACCTACTTCAAAGACTATATTGTTGTTTAGGCTCATTTTTTAATTGTAATTATTTTTCACTGGTGTTAACATTGATCATGTCATACACTGATCAGTCTCCAAATATATATATAAAAAAATCACAATGTGAAGTTTTGATCTTTAGCAAAATCTTAGGAATTAGTTTCCTTTGATCCTCTGAAGTCTGAATTCTTTTAAATAAAGGTTTTCCTATAAAAGTTTTAAACCATAAATCCTTTAAGAGATCCTCTGTTTCATTGCAGGTGCATTTAGAATATGTTTCCTGCCTTTCTTCACCCAGTCCTTATGGTTGTAGGTTGGTAGTTTTGGTGAAGTATATAATGTGAAATCATTTAAACAACATTTAGGCCCTTGTACCTGAACGTATCGATTGTTGTGCTCATTACTTTAAGACAAGAAATTATATACACAATAATATAAAGTTATATACTGTCATAATATACAGGAAACTTCAGACGACTGTTTTCCGAGATTAATTATTATTATATAATTTTAAATAAATTTTAAGTATTTTACGAGGAAATTCTCGCTGTATTTCACACGTTTTTATTGGTGGAAATTCCAACAACAATTGTTAATCGGGATACGCCATGTTTCAATGAGGGAGTGCATTTATTTTGCAAAGATCCCGTAGAGCCTCGTTTTAACGTCTCGCGAGAAGATGGTTTTATTTTGAACGCATGTGGGAAATACTTTCCCGGAAGAGGCGGGGCGAACACTGCACCTACCACTTGTACACAAGCCACTTTGATGTTTATTCTTTGATGTCGACTGTATGTTTCTAGGATATGTAAGCGAGCAACAACAGGTAGCTTGTACGGCAGCTAACCATTACATTTAGTTTCTTGGTTTGACTCAACGAGTGTTTAAAAAACTGCGACCAGTCTCGCAGCGCGAGAAGTCGATGGTCTAACGATATGCACTTCACCTGGTTAGCTAACAGATGTAGCAATGCAGGTATAGAGTAGACGGACTAAACATCATGTTGTTATTTTCAAACTGAAGTTGTTAGCAGTGGTAGCTAGCTGTGATTACGAGTGTTGTCGGGGCCTAAGCGGATACAGTGAACATCTCAGCGGATTCGTTTAGTCGCAGTGTTCCAGGTGTGGAGGTAACGATGGAGGAGCCTCAGCAGCAGCAGCCTGGTCTGGAGGAAAGCAAAAGCAATTTCAGGTTGGACTAAAGAACATGATTTCACTTACATATCATATGGATACAACTCCACATAAAACACAAATTATTCAGCAGGCCTCTACAAAACAGACAATTTTCCCTATTGAGTTGTTAAGATTAAAATTGTAAAAAGAAATGTGAAACAACTGAATAATATTATTGATAGATTCGTATAAACACGTCCCGTGTTTTTATGTATCTAGAGTCCTAAATACAGTTTATTTAAGATATTGCAATGAGATTTCAAAGGAAAAAAATACTTGTTTTACTATATCCTTTTGTTGCCCATTCATATTAAAAAGTAAAGTGATACCATTAAGATGTGTATCTATATTTTGCTTGTACATTTTATGTACTAATATTTTGAATATAGAATTATCACATTCTTCCATAAGAAGGTTGTGTATTTAATTATTTTTATTTGGTTCACTGTGTATTTCTGTTCAGTGAAAATTGTTGAAAAAATGTTGTGTGATGCTGTGAACTTGGTCACCAGGATGACTTACTGTAACTAATGTGCTTGTGGTGACAACACAAGGCCTACTTTGTAAGAGGCTTTAATTTGCTGCATCTCCAGTGGTGCGACTACGTGGCTAACTGAATGGCACTGTTTGTTTAATCTAAACCCTGGCAGAGTCCAAAGTATAATTAGACATGAAACTAAATGATTTTCTGTTTTTCCTCCAACTCCTGCAGGATACATGTGATCACATGGAACGTAGCCACGTCTAATCCTCCAGATGACATAAACTCGCTGCTTCATCTGAACCAGATTCTTCAACAAAACCCGGACCTCTTTGTGATCGGGTAGGTGGTGAACAAGTTAGAGGTTGGATCTTTGGTGGTCTCTGGTTATTAAAACTGTTTGTATGTATGTATGTGTGTGTTTGTTTGTTTCAGTCTACAGGAAGTGTCTTCTGTCCCACTGAGATACATGACTCAGCTTGTGTTCAATGATCCTTGGAGTCTCTTGTTCATGTCTACTCTTGGACCACAAAATTATATCAAGGTACAGATCTTCCAAAAACACCTAACCTAGAACACCCAAAACAAACCCACCACTAGTTGTCAATAATGATTTAATTTTGCTTTTGATTGAGATTTTTTTTTCTTTGTCTGTGTAAACTTAAATTATTATAAAATGATTTTATATTTTTATTTTATTATAAACTAATGTAAATTACAAAACAACAAATTAAAACAATAGAACAAACAGCCTCACAGTGCAGTCAGTGCTTATGTACAGTATATATTTACAGCCGTAGTATGTCTTTATAAATACGTGTGTGTGTGTGTTTCAGCTGTCATCCATCAGAATGCAGGGTCTGCTGCTTCTCTTCTTTGCCAAACTGCACCACGTGCCATTCATCAGAGACATCAAGACCTCGTACACACGTACTGGCATCTCGAGATACTGGGTGAGACTCACATCAATAGACATTAAACATAACCCACCCAGAAGTGGAATTTCTAAAACGTACGCACCTCTGCTTTAAATAACAGGAAGAATAACATGAGTCACGTTTGTGTAGTAAACCACAAAAGTGGAAGTTGATGTTCATTGTCCACCAAAAATAACTGGGGTTTTTTTTTGGTCATTGGTCTAGGTTAATATTATTGTGTGATTTTTGTCCTAATTTGCACTTTAGGGTAACAAAGGTGGCGTCTCTGTCCGGTTCTCTTTCTATGGTCACATGATCTGTCTGCTTAACTGCCACCTGGCTGCTCACATGGAACACATGACTGAGAGAGTGGATGACTTTGTCTACATCTTGGATACGCAGAAGTTTGACTGCGAAAAAGCACAGAGGATCGTCGATCACAAGTGAGAAGACATAAATATAAAATCTGAACACTTCTTGCTAAAAATTATGAGGAAGAAGAGTTCGAAGTCTGAACTGTTTGTGTCTACAGGCTGGTGTTATGGTTGGGAGATCTTAACTTCAGAATTCAAGACCATGAACTGGACTACGTCCACTCCTGCATCGACAACAAAACCTACAACCTACTGTGGCGCAAAGACCAGGTTTGAGTCTCAAAGAAATCCTGTCTATAAGTGATTCAGTTTGGATGAAAAGAAAGTTTGGTTGGGGTATGTGGTCCAAAATCTTTTTTTTTTTTTTTAATGAACCTTGTTTGGGAGCAGCAGGATATAACACTTAGTTAAGATACAAATTTAAGGAGATTTTATCTATTATTTTATCTGCTGGTGTTTGTGTCATATTTGATCCTTTGTTTTGATTTGCAGTTGACTATGATGAAGGAGAAAGAACTGATGCTTCAGGAGTTTGAAGAAGGTCACTTGAACTTTCAACCCACCTACAAGTTTGACCTGAACTCTGACACGTACGACACCAGGTAACCGTCTCCGATATGACGCACATGAAAAGCCACACCTGTTTTCCCAAGTTTTTGACCTGCAGTATGTGTCTTGTGTTTGTGTCATCTTCACGTCTGTTCACCTTCACAGGGACAACACCTCAGGGTTTGGCTTTAAGTAAGAGTGCACAGTATATTTGTTTGAATTTCTACTCATGATATTAGACGGCCGCTTTTTTTTAATCTGTCGCACTGCATGTTTGAACGATAAGTCTGACTCAAGTTGGTGGAGAAAGTACTGTATACAGTACACGCTTTTTCACCAAATGTTTTGTTTTAAGCAAAAGAAAATAGAAGACTGAATGCACACCTAGTTTGGACAAAGCTGGTCCAGCTTATGGCTGCCTTTTTGTATTAATACTGCTGTTTGAAGTATCCTGTAGAGTTTGTGACACCTGCAATGATCATTGTTAAAATTAGTGTGTGTTAAATGAGCAAAAGTCAAGGGTTAAAATGTTTTTTGACTCTGTTAAAAGACATTTTAAAAATGTACACATCCCACAACCTTTTGAGGCCTAACTTGTGTAAGAAACATAACTGACTGGGAATTCTACAGGGTACCATGTGAAAAGCTTCATTATCTGCAGTCTTTATTAACCACCTAACCTGCAGTTAATTTTTAAAGCCTGCAATTAAACTCCTCAGTCCCATAACAGCTGCTACATAACAGTTAACATTCCTGGCCAGGAATAGATGTTTTGACTGTGGAGATGCCATGATTGGGTAATTTGTGACTGGTATTTATAACTGGATATTACATCAGTGTGGTACTGGGGAGTACTGAGGTAAACAAGGTAGAAATATATTGCGAAAGTCAGTGAAGACCAGGGCATTATATATATAGTTTTGTTTGCTGTGTGTTTTTTGTAAGTCCACAGTCCACAAATGTGTCCTGCTAATTTGTTTATAATAAAACTGAATCAAAGGACACGTGACTTTACCTCAGAGCAAATAGAATTTGTTTATCGCCTGTTGCTCCATCGTCCAGTAACTTAATTCTCTTGGTGACTGTTACTTCGTCCAGTAACTAATAACCAGTCTGTTGTTATGGAATCAGTTATTTGGCCGTTCTAGTTTCCTCCACTCAATCATGGACTTGAACAGTGTTAACTCTTACTGACTCTTACTGGCTATATTTCCTCATCACAGCCTTCTCCTTCTCTCACTTCTCACTTTGATTCCTTCTGTTCACCTGTCCAGTGAAAAGAAACGTAAGCCTGCCTGGACAGACCGTATCCTGTGGCGACTCAAGTCCAAAGTTCTAACCGATGGAGAGCATAATAAAAACAACATCAGCAGGTCAGAGGAGGATGAGGAGTACCCTCTGACCATTAAGCAGGACCTGTATACCAGCCACATGGAGTACAGCAACAGTGACCACAAACCTGTGGTTGGAACCTTCACACTGGAGGTTAGACTCTGGCACTGTGTCATTTATAAAATAAACTGATAAATTAATCTAAAATATTAATTAGAATATTTGCAGGTTTTCATGAAGGTACATGAAGCATGCAAAGTAATGTAATATTATTTACTGTATGTGCTATTAGTGTGTGACATGGAAAACCAGTGGTGTTGACAAGGAAGTGAAACGCAAATCTAATGTCCTACAGGGTTAACAAACTATTCTGATGCTGAATCAGCTAATGTGACATACATAGGACTGAAACTTCCTAATAACTAAAGATGGGTTTGTTAATTGATATAATGAGGTTTTTAACATAGATGGATATTTGTCCTCATTTTGTGTCATTCATTGGACCAATGTCAAAGTTAAATAATTAAAAAAAAAAAACCTACTCGAAGTTTCAAACTTCATGCTGGTACAGTTGTTCACTTGATGTGTCTCCTCTTTTGGACTCATTACTTTTTCTTCTCCTTCCATGTAGCTGAGGAAGAAAGACACCATTCCTCTAGTGCATCTGCAGGCTGAGGGGGAGTGGAGTGCAGACAAGGATGCCCTCCTCCTCTACACTACTCTGCAGCCATTTCCCTCCAGTTCATGGGACTGGATCGGCCTCTATCAGGTTAGCTTTAAATTTCTCTCTCTCTCTCTCTCCCCCTGTCTCTTTATATATATTGTATACTGTTACTGTTACAGTATTGTTCAGGTTGGCTTTACTAGTAAGGATGACTATTTCACCTACACGTGGGTCAAAGACCAGGAGGTGGGCTTCAGTGAGGAGGCCATCCAGGTAGTCATTATTGGAGCTGTAGTTAACCTCAGTTTGATGCCTTTTTATATTATTTAACTTTATTCCTTTGGTGTAGGTGTGTGTCAGCAAAGAGGGAATCCCAGTGAGGGGAGGACAGTGCATACTGTGCTACTACAGCAGTATTCTTCAGTGCATCATTGGAGTCAGTGAACCATTTCAGGTGAGGAACGCTGTTGAGACATGTGTGAATTCTCGGTCTTGACCATTACATTCACATGAGTTAATACTGCTTAATAACGACAGGATCCAATACCCTTGAAAATCAGTGTCATAATGTATAAAACCGTTTGTGTACACGTGTAAAGTATAGGAATACCCTTGAAAATCAGTGTCATAATGTTTGTGTACACGTGTAAAGTATAGGGAAAAAGTGCAATTATGAACACACTCTACCGATCCATTATCATCTACTATCGATCCATTATGTTTGAATAGTTAGCAGTTGGCAAAAGTGCAATTATGAACACACTCTACCTCTAGAGATCCATTATGTTTGATTAGTTAGCAGTTGGTGAGACTGTTGGCAACAACACACATTACTCTGCTCCTTTCTATGTTTTTCTTTCAAAAAAATCTCCTTTAAAAAAAAAAAACTAAGCCAATTTGTCCATGTTCTAAAACATGACAGCATGTGATGCTAACCTGTGTAAAAATGTTTGTCCTAAGGCCATAAAGTTTAGTAAAGTGGTTGCACAAACACACACATTAATTTTAGGCCAAACGTCATCCTTTAAGTGTTTCCTGTTTCTCTCTCTCTCTCCAGGTCAACGAGTCCAGAGAAGCCGCAGAGGAAGATGTAACACCTGATTAAAGGCGACCAGTAGCGAGTGACTGATGTGTAGAAGTGACCGCTGTGGTATGATGAAAAGAAGAAAGAAGTGTGTCCTAGTTTGTCTGAAGAACATCTCGACTTTTATATCTGCTCTTTCATCTGACAGTGAAGAGTAGATACACCTCTGCTGCTGCTGCCGTGTGTGTGTGTCCTTGTTAATGTTCTTTATATGTATCACACAGAGATACTGTAGCTGAACTTGCTTTCAAAGATGTGGTGTGGATGAACCAAAAGACTGAAGTACAGAGAATGCCAGGTATGAAAAAAAAACACAGATGGAAATGGAAAATTTGCTCATGGACTCTAGTAGTAGTAGTTTACACTGTAATGTGACTGTGAGTCAGAGCAGAGCTAAAGGGAAATTTAGTCAAGCCTGGTTGTAGGTTGAGCGGTTTAGTGTTCACTGAGAATCCGTCTTGGGCATAAATGCTACAGCTGCAGACAAATGTTTTAAGTTAAAGATTTTAAATTATTTTTATGTAGTAGGTCTAAATTTTATATGGTATACTTGTCCAGTCCAGTCCAGTTTAAAAGGCTGCAGATTTGCGTATGGGACCAAGGCACCCATGTGAGTCAGGTCTTCATTTAAAGACCTCTTTAGTCCAGGCTGGTTCTACAATCAGTGCTGACTGTTGGTCAGTACTTCGTCCAACTACTACTCCTGAAACAGCTAGGCTTTCTTTACACATGTCCTATGGGTAAATACTAAAAATCTACAAAAACATTGTGATTTTACACAGGATTTACTTTCCACATTTTCTGTTTCATTCGCCGTCTGAGAAAAAAAAGACTGACTGAGAGGATAAAATTGGCCATAAAAGGGCTTTTTTCTTTTGACACAGATTTGATGAGGTTTAAACAGAGTAGTGTAGTGTAGTGTCCCCTTAAAGCTTTTATTGATTTTTATTATCGTACTGTGTTGAAACATTGCTGTAAAATGTAGTCAAAACATGCTTATAAATATAATACATATTTAAAAAATATGTATGCATTAAACAGAGTATATTATCTTTGCTGCTATAAAGAGATAAAATGTTATGTTGTTTTCATTTTCTCCTCAGTGTAAATTTGTTCCTGGAGAACTTGAAAACACAAATGTCTGTCATTTGTAACCCACAGCATTTTTAAAGGTTTGAAGAAACAGTACCACACAGGTTGTGTTGTGACATGGGAAAAGAGATCATTAAGGTCTTGGAACTTTTTTGCTCTAATAACAAAACAATTTTATTTATTATACAATTTTGGATGTTGAGAATTTAATAGCAAGTGCCTTTAAAGATATGTGGCTTTACATCTACCGTACGTTTCTATGCTGTTACACATTGATACAGGTTGTATCAGTAATATATAATATCATTGATACAGGTTGTATCAGTAATATAGATTACAACATTTTATCAAGACTTTAAAATAATAAAATTCAAAACATTTAGCCGCACACAACTACTGAGTAATGTTGTTGGGTTGCTGGAGTTTATCATATTAGCAACTTTTGGCACAAGTAATTTTATTTTTAATCTAAAGAAAAATATATTTAATTGAATGTCCTTCAAATCTAATATAATATACTGCAGAAAATTACAACAGAATAAAGCAAATATTTGATTCTAATTGGGTTTTTTTTTGTTGTTTTTTGTTTTTGTTTGTTTGTTTCCGGTTTTGAGAAGAAAAAAACACTTTTTTCATACCTAATCACCTTCCTTTTATTTGGCCCCTTCAAAATCGATAAGTTAAGTAGAAATAAAATAGTTTAAATAGCAACGGGGTAAACGGAAATCTCTTGGTAAAGAAGCTCTGTCCAGTTTCCTGCTTAGTGACAGCCGCGGATAAACGTCATGTACTTGACATCCGGCCCTCCTGAAGTATAAGCCCCGCCCTCTTTAAGGCAATGTCCGCCCAGGAAACGTCACCAGTTGCCAGGGTAACA
>NC_024310.1:5768816-5770315 GCF_000523025.1 Cynoglossus semilaevis | reverse complement strand
GAAATAATTTCTAGGTCCCGCTAAACAAAGGTATGGTCGAATATTTAACTTTCGCTTTCATACTATTGTGTAGAGAACTTGTGACATTTAAATACCTATTTGCAGTCGATCTTTTTTTACAATAATTACGACTTAATGTTAAAGCTTTTGTGCGTGAAATGTCTACCTAGATATTAAGGGTTTTTTTTATTACAAACATCGTTGGCTCGGTAGATCTTTTAGAGTCATTGTGTCTTTGTAGTTGAGTACTTTTTCTTGATGTTAAACACGTAATTATGACGTAATCTAACTTCAATTACTATGGACAATTCATAAAACTGCAGCAAAAATGCATGTATTTAGTAGGCAATGAGAAATGTTTCTACTGCTATAATAATAATAATTAATATTTATTTTAAATTTGATGTCATTAGGACACAGGCAAAGTAGCACTTGAAATAGAAACTTTAATAAATATTACACAGCTTGCGGGTTATATAGATATACTGTGCCTAAAAGAATGTGTGTTAGCATTGAGTCCTTAGGTCAATTGCATCAGAATTGCCATTATATGATGAGCATGACTATTTTAGGAATAGAGTAATAGAGTTTTCAAATTGTTTAAGTAAAGAAACCATCCATTTCAATGAGCCTGAGCTTCACCTTTTGAGAGCAGCTACTTTGGCTCATCAGAATGGCATAATTTCATCTGTTGTAGTTAAGTAACAGCTATTCTGATTAAGATACATTTAACCGAGGGCCCATAAGTTCAAAGGCTTTTGAAGATGACACAATAAAGGCATAAACACCCAACTGTGGGAAAGTAGTACAACATTAAGATGCTAACATCTGTTAAAGAAAACCTAAGGCAGAAGAATTTTAACAATTCCAGGTCAACAGATCTTCCAAGGTAGGTTGGTCCACGGGTGTGTAACCTTGACACCTTGTGGGCTTATATTTCCATCAACCTTCCACTGAACTTGTGGTACAATAGAATAGATTTAACCCAAAAAGACAACATTGACTGACTTGATGTCTCATTATTTTCTGTTCCAGCCAGCTGTCTGTACTGTCGGTGACTGACAACTGGAGACAAAATGTCTGCCCTAAAGGAGCACATTCCACATCAGGAAAAGGCCGCCACCCATCTGAGGACGATGGAGGTCACGGTGAACCAGTCGGAGATCCTCAGAGGGAAATGTGTCCGGCTGATGATGGAAATTGACCGAGCCCGTAGGCACATCCAAGAAACGGACAAAATGCGATTAGGTAAGCGGAGCAAAAGGAAGAGAGTGATGAGTTCATGGGTGTCACGACTTCAGTGGTGAAGTTTATAATGATGTTTTTTTATATTATTATTTGTTTATCAGATCAGCGAGTCAGAGATGTGCAGTTCCTGGAGAAGGAGTTGGAGCTGACTTTGGAGGAGACCATTGGGGAAACTGATAACCTTATAACATTAAAGAGCAGAGTGTTGAAGGCTCTGGAGGCATGTAGTGACCCGATGAAAGTCACATTAC
>NC_024310.1:5761560-5768774 GCF_000523025.1 Cynoglossus semilaevis | reverse complement strand
AAAGAGCTTTTTTTTAAAAAATTCTGTCCAAGTAAAAACAACACAAGTAATGTAATGGAACCCACAATAATTCAACTAATATTTTTTTTTATAATTGAGTTCAAACTGAAATCACACACATATGCACAGATATCACATGGTCACACACTTAACAGCAGTGGACTGAGTGTAAAAATAGGTTATTAATAATTACATTATTATGAGGATATGGGATAAGCTTGGATGAGCTTTTTTAAATCACCCACAAGCTGTTGAGTGTCTCACTGTGATTATGTATCATCTGTTATTCGCTAGTACAACAACGAGTACATCAAGTAGTTCTCAGCCAATTGGTCTATTTCGTTTAGAAGCCATCGCCACTAGATGGCAGTGTTGGACTATATTTTCTCTCCTTGTTTGTTTTTTTTTTTTTTGTTTTTGTTTTTTTTATTTTAATTTTGCGTTTCATCCCCTGACACGAATCTGGAAATAACAAAATGTCGCTCAGTTTACGATATATACTATATGACTTTTTAAGACAGTACTGCTGAATTTGTTTTGCTGTTTTAATAAACATTAATTATGACAGATTCAACAGTAGAAGGAAGTAACCCTGTAAATAATTCTGTGGAATTTCTCCTGTGATTTACAGAAAAAAACGTGTTCCTTCTGAGAGAGTGAGTGACGTCGTGGGCCTAGAGCTGCAGCGGGAGAAGGGAGTCATCGGTGGGGTGTCCTCCGTTTTGAAGCAAGTCGTAGAACACATCACAGAGCAGATACGGTAAAGTAAACTATTAATACGCACATCACAGAGCAGATACGGTAAAGTATTAATACATATGTTTATGTCGCAATAAATGTTGAGCACCTTGTCAAAATCCATTGGCTTGTTGAGAGTAAAATAACTGTATTTTTTATCTGCTTCCAGAATGAATCAATCTGCCAGGCACTTTTTAGAAAAGGATCTGAAGGAAAAATACGAGGCTCAGAGAATTGACAGCACCTGTATCCAGTTGAACACACGTTCCAACAGAAACCTGCAGCACGCCAGGAACACAGGCACAATTCTGCCGAGGTGAACTCCGATTAGCATAAACATTTAATACATTCAATACTCCCTAGATACGAGTTTAATCCATTCCACAACAGCGCTGGTGTCTCGACTCACTCGTATCTAGATCGAATTTTCCTCATTAAAAAAAACCTAAAAACCATTTAATTCGTTCCAGCCCATACATAGTTATAAACAAATATATTGACAAAATAAAATAATAATTAAGAAAACAATTTATATTATGTTATAAAAAACGTTTTTATTTTATTAAACACTAAAAGTTAATCTTCATCGCTCATCACTGCTTCATTTTCAAATTCAGGTGGAAAAATGGAGCTCAGTACACTAAAAGTTAATCTTCATCGCTCATATTCGTATTTCGGGAACGTTTTGAGCCCTCGTAACATGGAATATTCGTTTTTCGGGAACGTCGTATCGCGGGTGTTCACTGTATAACATTAACATTTCTGAACAAACAGCTTTGGTCTAAATACTTGTCACATATTGTCCATGCCTGTTCCTCATCTTTACAACCCTGTCCGTGTTTTTCCAGCTTGGCAGTGACTCCAAAGCTGTGGGAGGAAATCTCGGATATGAATATCACCAAAGCGGAGCAGCAGAAAACCAACTCGCTGTCCCTGCGGGCCCTGGTGGAGTCTCTCCTGGGGCAGACGGCCTCAGACATGAGAAAACAGATCCAGTCCACAACAGCAGCCTTTCACCAGAATGTGCAGGACCTCAAGACAGCCAAATGCCAGATGGAGGATCACCTACTCAAGGTACAGACGGCAGTGGTGTGGAGTGTGTGAAGTAGAGTATAAAAAGAAAAGCTATAGTTTATGAATGAGTGATGTGAGGTCAGTCAGATGTTTCTTATTTGCTGTTGATCCGCTCTAATGCTAAGTGTGCTGCTCTTCAGATTCAGGCTGAAGTGGCCAGTCAGCAGACAATCAGGGACGACCTCCTGGAGGCCATCAACGAGAATAAACATTTTCTGAGTCTGGCTCAGACCAGGCTGGATTTACGGTACCAGAGACCTTCCAAAGAGCTGTGCCACGATCCAGCACAGATACAGCTGATAGACGAGGTTCATCAGCTCACCACACACATCAACAGGTAGGAGCTGGCTCCTCACACTCACGTCATTAACTGCTCAGTTCATTATGTTAGCACAGAACAGTATTGATCGTTTTTAGATTGTAAAATTTAAATTGTATCTTGAGCTTTGACAGTGTCGACTGACATCAATGTTAAATCAGTGAGGACGTCAGGGTGTAAGTAATAGACCAAAGATACAAAGCCACACATACACTTTTATTAGTTCATACTATATACAAAAAAAAATCTGTAGTTACTATTGATAGATAGATGAAGAGAGAGAGAGAGAGAGAGAGGAGATAGAGAGAGAGAGAGAGAGAGATAGGATGGATATAGATATATAGAGAGAGAGATAGGATGGATATGGTAGGTGTCATCATGGTTATGAAACTGTCGTCCACTCAACATGGCGTCTCTCCGTCTGTGTCTCCAGGCTGCGTGAGGCGGTGGCTCAGTCGAAGGAGAAGCAGCGATCTCTGATCCGCTGTGAGCTGCAGCTGCAGGAGAGCATCGGCATGAAGTCCACCTCCCTCTACATCGATGAGGTCATCTGCGCCCAGCTCAGGGAAGCCATCATCATACACAACTTCTAAACTCAATGTCTGTCACACTAAATGTCAACAGTTGACATACAGGCATGTAGGAATTATTATAATTACTATCTGAATAGAGAAAAACAAATTCTCCTCTTTAAGTGCTTTTATAAGACGGCAGAGGTTTTGTTACCTACTAGCTTCACCTAGGAGTTTGCATATATGGAAAAAATATTTGTTACAACACTAAAAAAAAAAATAACAAGGTCAAACCTATTAACCCCTAATACCAACGATGTACTTTTATTTTTCTCATTATTTCAAGGTCAAATCCATCGATCAGTTCTGTCACTATGACTGTTAAAGGTTTACTTTGACATTTTTCTTACGTTTTTTCTTCGGCCGTCACAAAATTCCCAGTTTTAAGAGGCACTAAAAGCATCTTTTCTGCAAAATACTCCCACCTCTGGCCTTGAATATGAAGACAGTGTTCTCGGGTCATTTCTGTTCTTAATTCTCTAAACATTAACGACGTCCCTGACATCACGCCGCTGTAGTTCTATTTCTTCTATCGTTTTTTCCAACAATGTTTTCACAGAAGGCAACTCAAACACTAAACCAGTCGTTTCCAAGCCTTTACTGCAGTACCCCCCGTTTGTAGATAGGTTTTGAGCACCCCTCCCTCCATCCCCACAGCAATGTCATTAAAACGTCACTGAACTTTATTTAAATTCCTGATGTTTTCACAAAAAGAAAAACACCAAAGGAAATAAAATGATGTCACAGTGAATAGTTAATACAGTGGCATAATTTCAATTAATTTGACCTGCTGCGTCCCCCTGTCATATCTCTGTGACCCCTGTGGGGGACCCGCCCCCCTTTTGGAACCACTGACTTTATTTTTTCTTTTTTTTTTAAACAAAGTAAACTAATGTGAACTTCCTTCGAAGAGCGGGTAGGATCTACATTTATATTGACTGGCTGTTTTAAAAGCATTTGTGACTTACCTTAATTTTCCTTTTTTCCCAACGTGTCTCATCTGTTAAACTACCAGAACCCCTGACCCTAGCCACTTCTTTGACTGTATACTATAATTATGAACTATTCATATCACAAAACCTAAGATGTATAGATCTATAGACAACAAGGCAGTTCTACAACTGCCACTGCCTTAAAAAAAAAAAAAAAAAACAGATCTGTAATGTTAGGATTGGTTATATTAAATATCATTTTTAAATTAATATGTAAGCACATATGATATTGTACTATTTATTTATAAAACGTAAAATGTATAATTATTGTATAATATTGTATAATATAATTTATATTTTATATTTAATTCTCTGGCATAGAATAAGTAATATTTTCCTTGGATCTCATATGTATAATTTAAAAATTAAAAAAAATAATAATGATGCCCTAAGATGACCAAGTGGTCAGTCTGACTGACACTGAAATGACACGAAGATTTGCTAAACTGCAGAACAATGTTTTAGTGAATTTAACTATCATCATTTCCAATAAATAAAAAAAATATTGTCTTGTTTTAACTAAGTAACTGGGATTGTTTGGTGACCTAGAACGGTTGGTTGAATGCAAATAAAAATCTCTCTTTTCCACAAACAGCTGGCAGTCTAAACTGCGCAATTCATTTATTTTATTCGACCTATGACTGTTACTAACCATGACTGATAGTGAAGCCGGTGGTGATTGTGCTTCTGTTTGACCTCCATTGTGGAGCTGTGACTGTGTAGAGCACTTGGAATGAAAAAATACATTTGTTTCAACACAGTCGAAGCTGTCTTAGTTTGATGGTGCAGATTGTTAGCCTGGTTGTTTACATCTTATTGTGGTGAAAATATCATTCCAAGTGCTCTGCAACATGGACTGGTCCGTTACGAGACATGTCAATGGACAGTACAATGGTTAGTTATGATAGATGTTTTAATTTTTAAAAAATGTTGCAATAATATTAACTAAAAATTGCTAACACATGTCAATCAGATGTATTTAAGGATGTCCAATATTAACCTTTTCCGATATCTGATGTACCGATATTGTCCAAACACTTAATTTCCAATTGCAATATCAACCGATACCAATATATGCAGCTGCTTGCCCCCAAAACTGAGGTAAACGTCTCAGTACTCCACAAGTAATTCCAGTAAATTTACCAAAACCCAGGACTTGCGTTATCGGGTTTTCATTCTTACTGATAGTTACATAAATCTGCTAATATTGGACATCTCTAAACGTATTATGTTTAAATAACTTTGAAATTAACAAACACCTTTTTTAAAACCAACCTAAATGGAAATCTATTGGGATTTATGATTAAGAGGTGGTTTTTCCCACAGGTTTGATTTTTATTTATTTATTTTTTTAATGGTGGCACATCATCAGTGAACGTAATCAAAAAGAAGAATTTTTTTTGCCACAAGAACACACTTCACTGTTCTATTGTTGACTGACGCTCTGTGCAGCAGCATGTTCCTTCTTTTCTCTTCTATTCAGGAAATTGTAAATTTTGCACTTTGCCTACGAACACAAAGAGATTTTTTTTAAAAAGCTATATAAATATTTGGACTTTTCAGCAGTGCTCACTGAAAAGAGAGAATAAAGAGTGGTGTAGAAATCTCACCTCATGTCGACGCAGAATGTTGAAGGGCAGTGCCAGATGACAGTGAGGGCAGGGAAAGATGTGGTCCGGATCTCCTCCATCTCTCCAGTGATCAGTGAAGGTTCTGTCTGTCAGAGAGGCTGCCTGACGAACTTCTCTGAATGAATTTGGACTTTGCTGTCCTGGAATGTCCTGATTCCCCACTTCCTTTTTTGACTCGGCCTTTTGGTTGGCCCCCAAACCAGATGATGGACCATGCTGCAGCTGGTTCTAAAAGATGAAGACAAGATGTATCGGTGAAAGGTGGCGGTAACGTTCACATGAAATTACTGTCTATTCTAAAGCCAATCCTTACTCCTTAATCCTTACTTCATGTTTCTCTTTGCGTGCAGGTTGTGTTACTGGAGGTTTGATCCCCGTCTCCGTCCCCTCACCCTCCTTTACTGCGGCGCTCTGGGCGTCAGCTGGGCTTGAGTAGCTGTCGGCACCTGAGCAGGTGGAGAGGTGAGTCACCCGGTCACTCAGTTTAACGTAAGTGTTGCAGTCCTTGCAGAGCTCGGTGCGACTCCCACATGCCAAACAGTGCTGCTTTAGTTCCTTCCATGGCATCTCCAGGTCACAGTATTCACAAATCTGCAGACGCTCAATGCACTCATCAGTCTGGGGGTAGGAAACGTGGTCAACTGTGAGTTTTTAGGATTTAAGGTTTTGGATTTGTAGCGATTGGGTTTTTTTTTGAGTGTGAAAATGTTAAAATTAGGGCTGGGCAATGATTAAAATGTTTTTAAACACAATCACCTGACTGCGAGTACAGTATGGTGCTTTTGATCAAAAAATAAATGAATCAGGAAAAATAAAATCTGAATTTTAAGCAGAAATACACACATAACTACGTTTTAAGGTAAATGAGTGCATTTTCATTCATTTTTGGGAACACTTATTTTATGAAATCTTTAGAAAAATTTGCATGAAATTAGGATTTAAAAATTTAGAAAAAAATCTAAATTTTTCTCATAATGCTCTAATTTGATGAAAAACATCAAATTTTCATCATAATTTTTCTGCTCTATGAGCAAAAGTGCCACAATGTTTGTTGTGAAAAAAGTGTAGTGTAAATACAGTAACTCACCTCATGATCTTGTAATTGACATTGTTCCATTTTTTGGTGACATTTGCAGCATCGCACCTGCAACAAACATTCACTATCAAATACTCTGACCTCTTTAGACCAAGTTGACCTCAACCATATGTTTTTGTTGGCAAGGAACCCTTTTTTAGGCCATTGAATTCATTGGCCCTGGGTTTGAAGGGCAAGGGACATTCATCGGCTGTTTACCTTACTGTGCTGCTCCTTCCTGTGTTCACTGAGCTGATCTCTGGGAACAGCTTCATTGCAGTCAGGACAGAGGCATAAAAAGCGACTGCAGTGGGTTTCATGCAGAGAGAAGTTGATCAAGGCGATCTCTTTATGACTAAAACACACAAAGAGCAACAGTGTCATCTACAGAGCCACTAAAGGGACATGGAAAAAAAGATTTCCACCTTTTGTGTGAGCACCTAAAAATTGTTGATTCTGATCAAAAGTTGATGTTCCAAAAAAGTATTTTTTTTCCTCAATTATAATCATGAAAACATGCACAACTACAAACAAGGTAGAGAGTAAATCTCCAGAGCATGAAAGAGGCCATGTAACATCTCAGCAGACCCATAAAAATCTTACCAAATGAATTTGTTTCTGAAAAATTTTCAATAACGTTTTTTTCAATTTTTTTAAACACTATATTTTGATGTGAAACATGCAGAAAAGATTTTTTAAAAAATACTGTTACAAATATTGTCAAAATATTTGTTTTTGACATTTTGACAAAATTTTATAGAAAATCCCAAAAATGTCTTCAAAAATAAGTTTCCCAAAAATGATTAAAAATGC
>NC_024310.1:5759958-5761460 GCF_000523025.1 Cynoglossus semilaevis | reverse complement strand
TTTGGTACACCAACCTTTGATTACAGTTAAATACTGTAAGTAAATATAGTCACTTTGTACATGCTGCCACTAGGCAACATCATCAGGAAGCACAACATAAACTTTCATTGCTACGCAGATGACACCCAATTGTATGTATCGGTACGGCCAGATGACCCAAACCCCTTAATTAAAATCCAAGATTGTCTTAGAGACATTCTGACATGGATGACCCAGAATTTTCTAATGCTTAACACAGAAAAAACTGAGGTCATAGTTTTAGGGCCTAAACATATAAGAGCACCATTGTCAAATCTAACTATAACCATAGGTAGTTCTACCCCAGTCCCCTGTGGTAAAGCAAGGAACCTGGGTGTCCTGTTTGATCAGGATTTATCACTACAAAAACATATTAACCAAACCTGTAGAACAGCCTTCTACCACCTACGTAACATTAAATCCATTAGAAAAATGTTATCACGACCAGATTCTGAAAAACTAATCCATGCCTTTATAACCTCCAGGCTGGATTATTGCAATTCGCTACTATCAGGATGTCCCAATAAGTCCTTAAGAAGCCTTCAACTGGTCCAGAATGCGGCAGCACGCATACTGACCGGAACTAGAAGACGAGAACATATAACCCCCGTCTTGGCTTCAATACACTGGCTCCCAGTAAAAAGTAGAATAGACTTTAAAATACTTTTAATCACATACAAGGCCCTAAATAATCAAGCCCCATTATACATTTGTGATTTAATTACCCCATACAAACCAAATAGATCACTGCGCTCCCAAAATTCGAATCTATTGGTCATCCCTAAAATAAATAAAAATAGAACGGGTGGTAGAACTTTTAGTTACCAGGCTCCTCTCCTGTGGAACCAGCTCCCACTCTCAGTAAGAGAGTCAGATTCTGTCTCGTCCTTTAAAGTGAGACTCAAAACCCATTTGTATAGTATAGCCTATAGCCTAAATTAGATTAAACATGCCCCGACTAGAACAGTCTAAAAAGATGCTGCTATAGGCCTAGACTGCTGGGGGGCATTGCATTTCATTTCATTTCACTTCATCTTGCACTTATAATGAGGACACAGACTCTACGGTCTTACTTTATTCTTCTGTCCTGTCCTATATTCATACCGACCACCATGTATACACTTAGGAAACTGGTCCCACTCTTTTACAGTTCTGCTGCCACCGGTGAACAGGAGGAGCACAGGACTACTGCCACTACCACGACTTTTTTTTCTTCATTGGTTTTTATGTATTTGTACAATGTATGTTCTGATAACATCTATTGCACGTCTGTCCGTCCAGGGAGTGGATCCGTCACCTGTGGTTCTCCCTAAGGTTTCTACCTTTCTCTTTTCTCCCTGTTGAAAGGGTTTCTCTTTCGGTAGTTTTTCCTTACCCTGGCTGACGGTCTAAGGACAGAGGATGTTACCAACCCTGTGAAGCCCCATGTGACAAACTGTATTTTGTAAATGTGGGCTATATAAATAAAATTTGATTTGATTGAT
>NC_024310.1:5753877-5759755 GCF_000523025.1 Cynoglossus semilaevis | reverse complement strand
TGTCCATTTTTGTGGTTAAAATTCAGAAAAAATATACTTTTTTGGTACGCCAACCTTTGATCACAGTTAAATACTATACCAATAAGATCCTGAACAAATGTCCAAAAAAAAACTTTCTTCAAAAATGACTAAAAATGCACGCATTTGGCTTTCAAAACGTTTCCTCTAGATGCCCTAATTTTATGAGAAATATGCAAGAAAAGAAGAAAAATTTTACAAAAATGACATGGGCGTATTTCTATTCTTTTTTGTTGCTTTTGATCAATGTTTTTGCTTTTAAATCATTCCTTCGGTGAACACGTAGCCTAAACTGGGACTTAGCCCCATAACGCCCATGACGATTAGCCTCGACTGCTGTGCAGTATGTTCACCTGCAACACAAAAACATTTAAACAAACGTTTTTTTCTTAAGTGATCAAATTATGTGGTCACTTACCATTGGGTACAGGTGCGTGTTGTCTCCTGGTTGTTGTCCATCGAGAAAAATGCCTCGCTGAAGAATCGAACGAACTTTACTGTAGACGCTGACTTTCACTGAAATAGAAAGTGAAATCAGCTAAGCGTTTATTTATTTATTGCTATTTTATTTTCTGACCACGTGGTGTCGCCAAAGGATTCATCACAATCTGTCTACGTTCTTGCTTCACTTTGTACAGGCCAAATTCTTATCCCTGTTTGGAAACCACGGTACTTTTTTGTAGATTCTGTTTAGTATTTTTTTTTCTCTCTGTCAATTCAATGTATAATTTCTATGAAAAATTATTTTAGCTGCGCTTGAGTATTTGTTTCAGGAATAAATTAAATGTAGAAAATAATAAGTATATATAAATACATAAAATAGATATCTATTATTTATATATATAATGGGTAACCAATCACTGAGCAGGAAATATGTTTCACATATTTTATTAGTAACCTATAACATAACAGAAATTCCTCACTTTTATACAACGTCACTCTGTAAGAATCCAAAGAACTTCCTCCGGAATAACCTCATCAATTATTGTGGAAAGAACAGATCAGTGTGAGATTTTTGGAGAACGGAGTCAGAGTCAGAGGGGGAGTTAACCCAGAGGCTGACTGCCTACAAACACATCTACTTTACATATATCACGTCTTATACTTTACATATATCACGTCTTAAAGACTGTCAAAACAACAATCTGCCTGGATGCTGTTTACAGCCTTATGCACAGCATATCTTAAAGCTTGCACAGGATTCTGGGAGATTATGGATAATAAATGAAATAATTATGGGAAAATCAATGCTGTCTCAAATCTCTATGAACCTTTAATGTCACATATCAAAGGTTGTTTGAAAGGTTACAGATTAAAAACCTGAACTAAAAGCATGATATCACATCAGCTGTATTCAGATGTGAGCATGCTTTAACCTTAACATTAAAGCAGGCAGGGTTCACTCACACAGGGGGCGTTGTTGGTTTTTTCTGTGTCTGAACATTCTATATACAGTATACCAGTGTTTCCCAACCACCAACAAAAAAGGATATGTAATGAAATATAATCATATTCTAGTTTAAATTGACTAATAATGTACTCCTGTTTAGTTGAAGACAATGCTGAATTACTGGCAGGAATTGAAGAAAAAAACTCACAAAGATCTTCTTCAACAGCTCTGATTATCTTTTTTATCTGCTGCCACCTAGCGGAAGAAAATATATTTGCAATAATAAATAATAATTTTGGGACCAATTAAGTGACATTGGATAATTTTCCACGGCACACTAGTGTGCCACGACACAGCCGTTGGGAATCACTGTACCAAGATCTCTCTCTCTCTCTCTCACACACACACACACACACACACACCTATGAGCAAGATTTCCTTTCTCTTGACACAAATCTCTATGACACAAATGTCATAAATGATGATCACAACTTCCCGTCTTTGCACACAATAGCTCCAAATGTTAATAATCACTGTGGCACACAGAAGGGCTCCTCATCTTCATCCTCACTCTCACCGTGATGATGAAGATGAGTGTGATGGTGCACATACGAACAAATTACCACTCAATTTGATTGTCAGGCAGGCGTTAAGAGTAAAAAAACCAATGTTTTTCCATTTCTAAGAGACATTATTCACAAATTAAACAGACAATTTGCGAACAATGAGCCGTTGGTGGACTATCCTGTAATGGAAACCCTGGGCACTCAATGTTCCAAAGTATGTACTCAATATTTTTTGTACTCCACGTTTCTTTTGTACCCAATGCACTTCCTGTACTCCTGTAACAGTCACCTGATACCACTGTGGTTTGAAGCTCTCAAGGCCAGAGTGGCTCCAACTCCCTGACTCTCCCAGAGAAACCATCTATAGTAGATCAGAGATGCCCATCGAGTAGAGCGCCACCTACCATTCGATCAGAAAGGGAGTGCTCCTAAATCATAAGCAACTAAAACGAACAATAAAAAAAAAGTAAAACAGCTACAGTACCCAAACATATAAAGTACTTTCTGTTTATATCAGTAAATATGTATTTACTCTTTTCAATGTAATCCATCACTTTAACCTAGTTGTATCAATAGTAGCTCCAAAGCACAAACACCTCTGCTTTATATGAACTCCGTATTTGCTTGTAATTGTTCCTCCTGACCAGCAGGTGTCCCTAATCTAAAGCTTACTACTTCCTCACACTGGTCCTTATTTAGTACATTATCTTTTCTTATCCCCCGTCTCTCTGAGGCACAGACTCTGCAATCCATTCAACAAAACACTTTTCATGCAAGAAAATAGAAATACACAAAGACAAAAGAATGAATTTTTCTCCTATGTCCTCGAGAAGAAACCACATTAGCCACAACACCACTGTGAAATCTTCTAATAGAAAGGTGTTTTTCTTCATAGCAGTTTAATTTTTACAGCATATGTTGGACTTACTGAACTTCTCAACTTCTTCTTTGCTCTCTCTGTCTCTCTGTGATGTTTTCAGTTTAGCCGGTTGTGCTTTAATGAAAAAAGACACAGAAGAACTGTAATTGAAGTTAACAACATGGACAAGTCTCACATGGCCTCTTTAATCACTTTGCATCAACAAGTACACCAGTTTAAAGGGTTGCTGAACTGACTCCAGATATATCCAGTATAGTTTAATTTATCATAAAGCGACACAAGTGACTTCACTGTTAAGGCATGACCATATGCTTTTAGTTCTTAGTGTGAACTAGACAAACACTGATGCTATCTTTAAACACCACTTCATGCAGTTAACGCTGCATGTCACATATACATTTTAAATACACGCTGGCTAAGGGGTGGAGACGGAAAACAGAGCAAAGGAAAAAAACAAAAACCCTGATGATGTCATTACAGCTGTGTTCAGGTAGACTTTTTAAAGGTTTGACTCAATATCCTGGTGCTAACTATGAATATGATGGAGTTCCTATTTGTAGTGGCTCGATCCTGTTTAGTAGAACAAGGTGTTTATACATGTTAGCTCTGCTTATAATAGAGAGCTGTGAACTCTCGTGTCCTGTTTTACTCATAAAGTTAGACCCAATCCAATTTAGAAAAAACTAAAATAAAAAATCCAATCTATAATATGACTGGAGAGGTAGGGTGGTGAGGTAGGCTAGGCTGCGATAGAAACACCTGTTGAAATGCAGCCCCAGGTCATTACAGAGCCTGCTGAAAAATTTACCAAAGGTCTTCATATAATCATGAATGATTTCTTCTGGGTTTTTCCTCAGTCGATTTATATGCAGATTTGCATTTGTGTAATTTTGCTAGTTTAAGTTTTCTCCCTTTTATTTTAATTAAAAACAGATATATACATAATTTACAGCAGTAAATAGTTAATTTCTTTTTAATTTATTTTATATTGTGTTTTTAAAATGTTTAAAAACACAAAAACTTTTCCCTGCCACTTTATTTTCTATTTACTTTTATTTTCTTCTCCAAACAATAAAAAATAAAATGACTGATCACATAAAACTGACCAATCACAGCAATTTAGGGATGTTAAAAGTTGGTAAATTATTTATGAAAAAAAATCACGAGTAATCACAGCTTGTGATTAATCTGATTAAAATTATTAATCAATTGATAGCCTCAATAACTTAAACATTTGAATATATTGTTGGGTTTTAAGGACAATGCACTTGTGCATCTTCAAACAATACAAACGATTCATCAAAGAACAGAAATTTCTGGATGCATCAAGAATTCAAAGTCTGGACTAAAGGATAACAATCCTGACAAATCCTGAAGCCTGGTAATAGTTTAATACCAGTATAGATGATCTATGGGGGCTAACCATACAAACTGAGGGGTCTCTGAGGGGTTTCAGCACATTAGCATAAACACAAAACATCAGGATAGAACGACATTGGCAGCAGTTCTCAGGAACTATCGAAGAAAGTGCAGGAGAGATAAAATGGTGTTTTTTTCTTTTTGGCTTCAAGTGGTAATTAATAGTTTTCTACTTGGCCACAGAGGAAGAGATAAGAGAATCAGCCGAGTTTGAGTGGAAAGATTCAAATGCTGCGTGTGTTCACGACTCTAACGATTAATGATGAAAACATCACGTTTGTATTTAGTATTCAGTTTAAACTGGTGGGTTTGATCTTCAGGATGGAGACTTTGTGTTTGAACAAATTCGAGAAAGTCTTAGAATTATGAAGGATCAAAGACTTACATTTCTAAAATGCAAGTCACACTCACACACACACAATATACATGAATCAAGTCAATGCTCTATGTCTGGCGTTTGGTAATATGCCTGTGTAAAAATGGACATGAAGTACTACGGGGTTTGTTTTTTTTTTTTCAGGCCTACTCTTACAATTAGGTTTCACATGAATAAAAAGCACACTGTGTGCCAGAGCTACACACTATATATAGACATCAGCAGCTTACTGTACATGGTACACACAACCATGTAGTAACACATGACCTGGATTATGAAGAAAAAGGCGTCTATAAATAATCCAGCTGAAAACAGCAGGGCTCTGGGACACTCCAGTAATTTGTACTTTCTCAGTGTGAGCTCGTCAGCGTGGATTTATATTCCTTCAGATGACTCATTTTAATCTGGGTGCACTTCTCTCGGTAAGGGGCACCTACTTGTTTCTGAAGTGGCAAATGTCTCTCTACTTATCCATCTGTCTACCCTGATGATGTGAACTCTGTGGCCGGAGGTGGAGGGGTGACGGGGAGGGAGGAATATTTTAATCACTTTTTTAAAAGATGGACAGGCCTTGCTTACCTCTGGTGCTTTGCGTCTGTTTGCCGTCTTCTAGCATCTGGACTAATTTTGAGAATGTTACAGGCACGTGGTGTATTACAGGGGTAACCAGGGACAGAAACCTGAATAAAGGGTTAGTATTATGTACATGAAAGCTCAGCTGTTACATAACAAGTCATTCTTATAAGAGTTTAAGCATCACAAGCAAATCCCCCACCTCTGTGACCTCGGTCTTTATGGATGAAGAAATTGTCTTAAGGGAATTGTCTTCAGTCACAGACACTAACCTGGATTCAGCTGTCACTCTGCCAGGGCCTTACTGCAAATACGGCTGCACACAAATGTGATCAGTGGAGGGTGCGTCATGTGGTTTGTTCACGTCACTGTGACCTGTGTGATTCAGCGTGCGGACTCGCAGCTCGGCTCGGCCACTGCAGCGGCCCTCCGCCGTGTCCTTTCACACCCACGCTCAGAGGATACGGGAGGAGAGAAGCGAGAGCCAAGCAGAGCATCAATCAGGTCAAGTGGTCCGATTGGTCGGTCAAGTCTTCCTCCTGCGCCACCCTTATTGGCTCGGTGGCTCCGGAGGAGTGTTGCGAGTGGCTGGAGTAGGACAGGCTATGCGTGTCGTCCTCATCCATCACTGCCTTCCTGCCCAGCTGCTGCTGCTG
>NC_024310.1:5729864-5752279 GCF_000523025.1 Cynoglossus semilaevis | reverse complement strand
ACCTGTTGTGTCCCAGACTTAAACAACAGACAAACAAGGCCCTTTACATCTTTGCAACTGCTGCAGGGCTGACCAGATCCCTGGTGGTTATGGGGTTATCTCAGGGTGAATGAGGCAACACATATCCTGGGCCACAACAACAACACTGCTTTTGCTATTGTACAGCTTTATTATTGCCACTAGGTCACTAGGAGACATGGACGACTTGGAAAGGAAGTCTCGGTCAGATTCACCATGTATTTGCTGCAGTCATATCAGTTTCATTGACCTAAAAGTCTCAGGAGGATGAGCGTGCACGATGTTGTGACTTACCACATTTCAATCCCCTGCAGAGTGGAGCTATAGCCTGACAACTAGGGAAACAGAACAACTAAAGTAAAGTGACTTTTCACACCTTCAGGGCATCCGTCAGCTCCTTGAGAATTACTCTGGTCAGCCTGTTTCCGTTCAGGGCCAGGGTCTCCAGATGTGGCAGTGCAGCCAGTGTGGGCAGCAGCAGGAGGAAAGCCTCGTCCGTGAGCTCAGTGAAGCCCAGCTCCAGGCTGACCACAGTGGACACATAGCGTTGTAAGTGGGCACACAGACGCTCCATGTCTCGAGCCGTGAGGGGGATCCCAGAGAGATCCAAGGCACCGCTGGGTGGAGGTGCTGAGAGAACAGCCTTCAGACTGGAAATAAAAAACAAATAAGAAATAAAGTTATAGTTTTGTAAACTGGTTTAAAACAACAACACAATCACCACCTTAGCCTTGTTTCAATCCTCCCTGTTAGGTTCAAAGTTCAAAAGATAAGGTTCATTTTTTCCATAAAAATTGGCACATTTTTAATTGAAGAAAATTTCTCTTATCTCTTATTAACCAATTTCATTAAATACACTGATTACTACATTTAAAAACTCTAACACATGGGGTGTCAAACATATGGCCCGCGGACCAAATTCGAACCGCTTGATAATTCTGAAAACTTAATTGTACTTAATTCTACTGTAGACTGTTGAAGACCAGAGAAAATTAATTACGATTGGATTCATGTCATCAGAGACCTGGCCTTGATTGTTGTTTGCCATAATGGAAAAAAATGAAGACTAATTTTCGTGGCCTACAAATCCAAACCTCTACAGCTGTAAGACTGTGAAAAAAGGATGAGGATAAAACTGTGGCGTGACGTCTAATGAATGTTTTTCCAGCCTTAAGTGACAGAAACAGGGCAGGGACACTGTGACCTGACTGTTTCAGATCCCTGCCAGGCTGATAACGCTCCAGTAGCTGCTGATTGGCAAAGACACCAGTGACCCACATTCTGAGTTCTTGTCCATGACAAACATTTGAAATGTGTTTTATTCCTGTCAAATCTTTTTACTTACGCCTGTCATCTTTTTTCTGGTTGTCAAGGTGATGGATCAAACAGAAAATATAGAGGGAAGAAAAACCTGCAGATCATTTTAAATGTGAAGAAGCCTTTTCACACCAGTCTGTGATGCTGCCATTTCAAATTTCCTTACATGAAATCGGTTGTATATATTAATTTTTAGCTATTTTATTTCTTTAGCACTATTCATACACAAAGGAATTCATAGATCTTTAACGAGACAAGGAGTTAAAATGGAACAATTTAAAAGTGATGTTTTAATCACCATAATTAGTTTGTAAAAATAAATAGATTACAAATTTCAACCCAAATAATAACATTTATCCGAATTATGAATGATGCCTAACAGGAAAAGGCTGCAGTAAATAATAATGTTTACAGCCCTGTAGTTATAGTGAGTTGACAGTTTGTGCACCCATCAGGGAGTTTGTTCCACGCTTGACGCTAAATACAGAACTGCCTGGTTCTGACCCTGGGAACATAGTAGAAAAAAACTAAATTGTAGAACTGAACCTGCCCCGATGACCTGGGAGGTCAGCATGTTTATACCCCAACGAGCAGCTCTGATAAATGTTTAGACAGAAATTCCTTAGTTCCTGCTTTTACGAGTTAAACAAATAATACTTGGAGTCAAAGGTTAATTTTAAAAGCATTCTAGCAACGAGCAGACTAGTCACCCTTTGCCTCCTTCAGTTCGTTTAGACACTTAAATAAATCACAGGCAAACCCAGGTGTCACATAAATATCACAATTTAGATTTTTGTTGGCGGCCACTGTAGTTTAAATCCTATTTCTGCCCTGACTGATATGAATATATGACTCAGTGATGAGTGACTTAGAATTTGGGTAAATAAGTTCAGAATTTTGTTTTGCTGACAGAAAATCATTGCAGCGTGGTCTTGGACCACACCCAGCACCATGATCACGGTCAGTACCTCCGATGACCACACGGAAACTATCAAATTAACTATTTCTTTTAACTAGCTCCCTCCAAATTAATGCAAATGCAGTAAAACTGCATGGTGAGGCTTACGAGGCAACTCCTCAGTGTCTTGGTAAGTGGTTGGAAATCACTTCCCACAGAGGCCCTGGAGGTTTGAACACCGAGCCGACTCCGAGCACTGGACCATTTCCTCCACTCAGAGACAAAGTGTTGTAATTAGTTAACACAGCTGGGGCAGTGATGCCCTCAGCTCTCTGCCACCACTGATCTAATTATTGCAGCTCATATTCTCCTCCTGGTGTTCCACTGCTTCTCCCTCGTCCCAGTAGCAAAAACACACACTCTGCTCCAGAAACTGAACGTCTGGACCTGGGTCTCGTCGTCTCCCTTTCCCACATGTCAGGACCTTTCCCTGACTCAGTGAATTAGAATGTTAGAAATGTTTTTCCCAATGTCACCACACCGAGCACATTTCAAAGAAATAAACCAAAAAAAGGCAAAGTCAAGCTGTGCAAACAAAAAACAAATGCTGAGAGAGCTCATGATGCATTTGGCCTCAGACCAGAATCCCACGCTGCAGAGAGAAACACACATTTGCTCTCAGCCGAGGTCAGACCCTCTGCTGAGACGTCCAGCAGGAAGATGGGATTGTTGGCTGTCACATACACATGCAGAGCCTCAGAGTCCTGTTCTGTACAACAGAACAATGTAACCTCCATGTACATTCTCTCCGAACTGTAAAATTGGTTTAAAACAACAACACAATCACCACCTTAGCCTTGTTTCAATCCTCCCTGTTAGGTTCAAAGTTCAAAAGATAAGGTTCATTTTTTCCATAAAAATTGGCACATTTTTAATTGAAGAAAATTTCTCTTATCTCTTATTAACCAATTTCATTAAATACACTGATTACTAAATTTAAAAACTCTAACACATGGGGTGTCAAACATATGGCCCGCGGACCAAATTCGAACCGCTTGATAATTCTGAAAACTTAATTGTACTTAATTCTACTGTAGACTGTTGAAGACCAGAGAAAATTAATTACGATTGGATTCATGTCATCAGAGACCTGGCCTTGATTGTTGTTTGCCATAATGGAAAAAAATGAAGACTAATTTTCGTGGCCTACAAATCCAAACCTCTACAGCTGTAAGACTGTGAAAAAAGGATGAGGATAAAACTGTGGCGTGACGTCTAATGAATGTTTTTCCAGCCTTAAGTGACAGAAACAGGGCAGGGACACTGTGACCTGACTGTTTCAGATCCCTGCCAGGCTGATAACGCTCCAGTAGCTGCTGATTGGCAAAGACACCAGTGACCCACATTCTGAGTTCTTGTCCATGACAAACATTTGAAATGTGTTTTATTCCTGTCAAATCTTTTTACTTACGCCTGTCATCTTTTTTCTGGTTGTCAAGGTGATGGATCAAACAGAAAATATAGAGGGAAGAAAAACCTGCAGATCATTTTAAATGTGAAGAAGCCTTTTCACACCAGTCTGTGATGCTGCCATTTCAAATTTCCTTACATGAAATCGGTTGTATATATTAATTTTTAGCTATTTTATTTCTTTAGCACTATTCATACACAAAGGAATTCATAGATCTTTAACGAGACAAGGAGTTAAAATGGAACAATTTAAAAGTGATGTTTTAATCACCATAATTAGTTTGTAAAAATAAATAGATTACAAATTTCAACCCAAATAATAACATTAATCAGAATTATGAATGATGCCTAACAGGAAAAGGCTGCAGTAAATAATAATGTTTACAGCCCTGTAGTTATAGTGAGTTGACAGTTTGTGCACCCATCAGGGAGTTTGTTCCACGCTTGACGCTAAATACAGAACTGCCTGGTTCTGACCCTGGGAACATAGTAGAAAAAAACTAAATTGTAGAACTGAACCTGCCCCGATGACCTGGGAGGTCAGCATGTTTATACCCCAACGAGCAGCTCTGATAAATGTTTAGACAGAAATTCCTTAGTTCCTGCTTTTACGAGTTAAACAAATAATACTTGGAGTCAAAGGTTAATTTTAAAAGCATTCTAGCAACGAGCAGACTAGTCACCCTTTGCCTCCTTCAGTTCGTTTAGACACTTAAATAAATCACAGGCAAACCCAGGTGTCACATAAATATCACAATTTAGATTTTTGTTGGCGGCCACTGTAGTTTAAATCCTATTTCTGCCCTGACTGATATGAATATATGACTCAGTGATGAGTGACTTAGAATTTGGGTAAATAAGTTCAGAATTTTGTTTTGCTGACAGAAAATCATTGCAGCGTGGTCTTGGACCACACCCAGCACCATGATCACGGTCAGTACCTCCGATGACCACACGGAAACTATCAAATTAACTATTTCTTTTAACTAGCTCCCTCCAAATTAATGCAAATGCAGTAAAACTGCATGGTGAGGCTTACGAGGCAACTCCTCAGTGTCTTGGTAAGTGGTTGGAAATCACTTCCCACAGAGGCCCTGGAGGTTTGAACACCGAGCCGACTCCGAGCACTGGACCATTTCCTCCACTCAGAGACAAAGTGTTGTAATTAGTTAACACAGCTGGGGCAGTGATGCCCTCAGCTCTCTGCCACCACTGATCTAATTATTGCAGCTCATATTCTCCTCCTGGTGTTCCACTGCTTCTCCCTCGTCCCAGTAGCAAAAACACACACTCTGCTCCAGAAACTGAACGTCTGGACCTGGGTCTCGTCGTCTCCCTTTCCCACATGTCAGGACCTTTCCCTGACTCAGTGAATTAGAATGTTAGAAATGTTTTTCCCAATGTCACCACACCGAGCACATTTCAAAGAAATAAACCAAAAAAAGGCAAAGTCAAGCTGTGCAAACAAAAAACAAATGCTGAGAGAGCTCATGATGCATTTGGCCTCAGACCAGAATCCCACGCTGCAGAGAGAAACACACATTTGCTCTCAGCCGAGGTCAGACCCTCTGCTGAGACGTCCAGCAGGAAGATGGGATTGTTGGCTGTCACATACACATGCAGAGCCTCAGAGTCCTGTTCTGTACAACAGAACAATGTAACCTCCATGTACATTCTCTCCGAACTGTAAAATGCAGGAACCCGACTCCTCTCAAAGTAGCATTCTCTGTCAACAACATGTCTGGAGGCCTAAGTGTATTTCCTTCCTACACTTGTTTCACCCTCTCTGTCTGTTCCTCCTGACAGAAGTGTCATATCAAACAAGGACATGTACACATCAATCAGGAGTCATATCAAACAAGGACATGTACACATTATACTGAGGATGTCCGATATTAACTTTTTGACAATATCCGATATGCCAATATTGTCCAAACACTTAATTTCCGATTCGGATATAAACCGATACCGATATATGCAGCCGTCTGTCCCCAAAACTGAGGTAAACATCTCAGGACCCCACAAGTGATTCCAGCGTATTTGGCAAAACACAGGCATTGTGCGTTGCACACACATATAAATTGTATGTACAACCTATGCAGAGCATTCATCTAGTTCAATCTAATCTAATGTAATCTAATCCAGGATTGTTGTGTTTTCAAAAATGCTCTCCACTCCTGCCATTAATTGTAATTGGGTTTTGGTTGCGATTTAATAAACAGGTGACACAGTTCTGTGGGTAAGAAAGTGATGCACTGTGGACACCAAGTGGGAGAACTCTTGTCAAAAGGAAATCCACTGCAGAGGCATTCTGTCTGGTTTTTAGTTTATTGAACTGAGGCGGTGCATTTGTGCAGAGTCAGAGTCACTACAGAGTCTGATTGTAATGATTAGAGTTACTTCAAGTACTGTGAAGGAGCCAGGGAAAGAAACGATCTGCAAAACTGTGACAGACAGACTTCAAAATTACAATCTGCAAAACTGTGACAGACAGACTTCAAGTGGGTTGTACTTTTCCACAGGTAGATTTTTCGAAGCTGTTACAAAACAGAGGATTTCACCGCAGCAATGATGCTCAGCAAAGAACAGCAAAGGTGGAGCAGATTTTATTTCTTTAGTTTTTCTTTTCTTATTTTCAAAGTCACACAAAAGGTGTTCCCACACAAACAGAAAACTGAAGGAAAAAGTTGTCACGGAGACAACACTCCCTGACTGTGGCTTCATGGTGTGAAGAAGAAGCCAATCTGTGAATGAAGCACTTGGCTTCTGTTCATTTTATTCTTCCACCAAAATACAGTGGGAACAATCACGAGACGCTGTGCACAAAGTGCCTTTATGTGTGTCAGGCAGCGGCCGTCCACTGCGGGTAACGCCATTATTCACACAGATACAAGAGGTCAACCGTCCACTGGGAGCACGCATGAGTCACTGAGGCACAAACACATGATGCTGTTGTTACTGTGGAGGAGGCCACGCTGCAGGATGGAAATGGAAAACCATCCGTTTTATTTTATCTGATTGGAGCACAGTCATGCACCGCTGTTCAGTTATGCCAGTACATTCACAAAGTGCCTGCTGCGGTGACAGGGCATCGCATGGCAGTCGGCGGCACATCATGTACAGATAATAGAGATTATGTTCTTTTTTTTTTCTTTTCATTAAAATACGGAAAAAGGGAAAATATACTTCTTCTACTACAAAACAAGAGCTCAGTTTATAATATTGTGATCTCTAACTGAATAATGCTTTTACAATTTAGCATGCTCAAAATATCATAACAAGTACAATGCAAGCTGAAGAAACTCTGAAAAAGTATGACATTTTGAATTAACACATTTTTTTTTTCCTTTCCTGAAAAATCTGTAGAGATCTGAGTCCATGACTTTTCTTTTGTGCGATTGGTGGCATTAGTTTCTATTTATTAGGTTGTTGGTTTTGGTTTTAATTTAAAATGGTTTTAATTCTTTACTGCTTATCCATAGTATCAAAAACTTCCTGGCAACACAGCTAACAACCGTCACCAAGGTCTGTCCCAAGGATTTTCCCTCTACATCAGTTTTTTCTACTGGAACCACGACTCCTTTTCTCTTCAGCATCATAAACCTTGTGTTCTTACGTCATTAATTCTGTTGTTTACTGAAGCCGGACCCTCATTGTTTTCTCCCCTCTGTGTGCTGTAAAAACACAGAGTTATTGTAAGGACAACAACAGTCGGATGGTCCCCATGCAGCTCCACAATGGGAGGCAGAAAAGAAGAGCTGGAAAATGTGGCCAGCTGACATAATTCAAGGACAAAACCAAGAAAATTAGAAGAAATATGAACAACCTGAGCACGTAAGAAAAAGGAAAGGCATTAAAGTCTCTTTGAATTAATATTCACAGACTGATTTCAACTCATGTCAGCTCGTCGTGTCAGCTCCTTTTTTTCAAATGTTAAAATAACCATCTTTGAAATAAAGAGAACGTCTGGCTGTGATTGGAGCCCTGCTCCAATTAAAGCAGCAAGCTGACAGAATAAAATAAATAAATGAAGTGAAATAATCAACCAAAACACAGATTCATGAAGAACACAGAGAGAAAGAAAGAAACAGGAGCCGTCGTCAGGCATTAAAAATAAACCTCAGTCTGAACTGCATCTTTCTTATCCCTCAAAACAACATTTAAAAGAAACATTTAGAAAAAAAACAACACGCTGTCTCACCCATCTCTTAGACAATACTCCATCATTGTAACAGTAGGGTTGAACATATTTTTCTCTGATTGGCAAGTATAATTGTCAACAACACACGACAACACACAAACTGGTTTAAAAAAATGTTTAAACTTGTATTTTAATAAGAGCTCAGTCCAATATCTAATCATCAATATTCAGACCATCATCATTATCAGCAGCAGCACTGGCCGCAGCAGCAGCAGTAATTGAGTGCGAGAGGTTTCAGTTTGTAAATCAATTTCAGGAAAATTGGATGCAACATTTCCACTAAATGCTTTTCCCTGCTTCTCAGTGTGTTGCTAAAAAAAAAAGCTGTTCTCCAACATTAAATTTTCCCAGAATTAAAAGCATTCACACCAGCTTTCATCATCATTATCTCTCGCGTGCATTAAGGTTTCTGGGAACATACTGTTTAATCAGTTGGTTATGCTCCGTTGATCAAATAAAAAGTGGGTTTTGGACAAGTATACGATCGGCGTCATCTTTCCACGTATCACATTCAAAACTGTAAAACTGGTCACATTCATACGTTGTGTATGACTGCTCCTGTTGAATAATGCACAGCTCTGTGCTGAATCTTACACTTTGCCTAATGAAAGTGAACCAGTCATTATATAAACCAGCCTGACTCACAGGGAGCTGCATCCAATCAATATCCTGCCGACAGAAGGGAACACCAAACACCTGCTAATGCTACAATATGAAAATGCTCGTTGAAGTAGAGCAAATACTGGATACTGCTAAAAACAAAACTATCACTTTCAACCTTCGCACTGTATAACACGGGAGCATCTCACACTCATTATTATTCTAAAGGTTGTAGAGGAGGTTAAACCCTGCTGACACTGGCAGAGAAAAAGAGAAAAAAAAACTGTATGTATGATAACAAACAGGACAAAACCCCAGCGATGACGCACATTTGCCATTTGTTATTCCAGGAAATGCACTATATTTATTCATCTTATACCACATAATCCTAAAAACAAGTCCTTTTAGATATGACAGGAAAAACACCAGAGCCGATCTTAGCAGAAATCTACTGAGGACAAGGTACAAGTGTCTTCATCCTGGAGAGTCCACGCTGGACAGTCTGTATTTTCACTGCAGGGCCACATATGGAGACGGCCATTTACACTCACAGTCACTTTTATAAGGAATATAAAATGTTTAATCAGCCTGGTCCTCCACACACAGGGAGGAAACGGAGAAGAAGTCCACAGAGAAAGACCATCAGTTACCACCAGGAATCAAACTCTGATTTTCCTGTGGTAGGGCAAGAGCACTATCCACTGAACCAAGTCGTCAGAGCAATGTAAAAAAAAAAAAAAAACACACACACAAGAGAAACTGAAACCCGGAAAGGTTCAACATAATAAGTACTGATCTGACAGTTCAGTCTGGGGAAGTTCAACTCTGTCCAGTCCTCATGTCTCCCCTTCATTTCTACACTACTGTATATAGAGACAAATATCCTCCCTGCTGCGTTGGCCTGCTGGTGAGATGAGGAACAAGGGGGTGTTGGAGAGAGGGGGCGGGGGGGGAGGGGGCACAGACAGAGCGGAGAAAGACAGGCCCAGATATTATGAGTCAGTGCTCATCTCCTCTCCCTGCTGGCTGACACCTCACAGGTGGGAGGAAGACAGTAAACATGTTTGTGATGCAGCAACAGCCGACGGGTCAGCAGGAGGCAGACACAATCACATACGGCCAGACGCACAGCTCACCGACGGCAGACCAAAATACAGACCTGATCGTACAGTACACACAACTGACACCAGCGGGTCACGGGCAGAGGACCAGACCAGAGCACTGACAGAACACAACAGACCAAACAACAACAGACCAAAATACAAAAAAGGAGTGGAGTAAAAAATAGATTTAACATTTACACAAGAACAGTGGACGATTTTACAGAGCGTCACATCCATTATCTGGTCCCACATTTCCTGTCAGTATTTCAGTATTTTATCTGTTGTATGTTTATGTAGTAAATCATTGTCAGTAATGGTTCTTGAAGTACGTGTGGTTGTGTGTGTGTGTGTGTGGGCCTGTATGTCTGTGTAAATCAGCGAACACTTTTTCAGGTGTTTGCCTGGTTTCCTGTAGCCGCCGCCGCTGCCGCCACCAGACAGTGACGACATTTAATTCCCATGAGCCACAGGGGTCTCCAGTCTCATCACTGACTCACGTCTCTTGCATCCACCGAAGAACAGGTGGTAATTTGGTTTGTTCAATAAAATCAACCTCTCGAGCAACACAGCTGTCAATGACAGAACTGATTTAAACTGGTTCCACTGTGCAGCGGCTGCCTCAGAAGCAGCGAGTCCTAGGTTCGATTCCCAGCAGAACAACATTCTTGATTGTTAATCCTCCTCTTGTAAGTAAGTCACTTTGAATAAAAGCGTCTGCTAAATGCATAAATGTCGCTCTGCTTACATTGCTCAAAGACGAGGAATGATAAAAACTAAGTCTCAAAACATATGGTGATTTTTTAGGGTCTGGACTCACTAAGTCTTGTTAATCTTTTGTCTGCTTGTCGGACCCTCAAGCAGAGGCTACGCTAATGATCCGAACAAACAACTAGTTCAAAATAAAGTTAATTATTAGACTAAAAACCCACAGACAGATGATCTGAGGAAAGTGGGATTTATATTTAGTTTCAGTCGCTGTGACTGCAGACAGAAGTTCATATGAAGACAGCATGTGTTTGTGTTTGTGTGTGTGTGTGTGGTCACATTTGTGTACACAGGCTGTTAATAAAGTGGTGGTCCATGCACAGGGGTGATCCAGCTTCATCTCTTGCCCTGACACTCAGATTAAATTGGTCGGTCCCTGCACCGTCTAATCATTTGTACTGGAGTTGCTGGCAGCCTAAAGTGCCGACTGCAGCGCTGCACTGATTAAATACCTTCCACCAGTCTAGAATTACTTTAGATAATTAACAAACTCATTTTCATTTTCATTTTCAATGGCTGCTTACCTTTCTCTCCATTAGGACCAAGCTACTGTTCTGACAGCATTTTCATCTGAAACACCACTCGCACACAACAAACAAACACGTCCACACACAGCGAGGGTGCAGTTTCAGGGCTGACACTTAATTGTTATTTTTGCCTCTCGACACTCGTGTGTATTTGTCTGTAAACTGTTGTGCGGAAAGGTTGACACCTGTTGTTTGTAACACGTTCTTCAGTCACACAGCACTAGGAAATTCTCTCTTTAAATGCATCCTGAAACAGACTCTCTTCATACCACCTGCCACCACCAGGACGTCGTTAACTGCAGCTGCAGTGGTTTAGAGCGGGAGTCCTGTGGAGCAGGAGCACACGGCTCAGAGGAGGTGAAAACATCTCTGACTCTGTCGTTCAACACCCGTTGTCATTCTATTAGGCACATGCAAAATGCCTATTGTTTGACACAAGAAAACAATTTACTAAAGACATCTAAATCTGCTAATCCTAATTCTAACCATACAGACCCTGTAAATGGTATAGAGACCCTTAGGACCGTGGTCAGAAAATGAAAACACACACATCATCTCACACACACTCACCAGGCTTGAGGTTTCCTCTTGAGCAGGCCTTGTCTCCTCCACTGAGAGTGTGGACTGAGATGGTAGGTCAGCTGACGACAAACCTTCTCCATCGCCCCGAGAGAATCGCCCTCCTGTCGGACAAACGCAGGGAAGAATCATTTCAATTACTGCGAGGTGATGAGAAAAGTCAACAGGGGAAAATTGAACATCAATTATTTCTGTTGTGGGGTTTAATAATATTTCCTGCTGCTAACCTTCCTCTCCATTCTGTTGTGTTCGAGTAATTTCATCAACAACAGATAAAGGAGTTTTTCCCGGCATCTGAGCTAAACCTGTGTTGATGAGTCGGTGGATTAGATGTTCATTCAAGTGTAGAAATGTGACTGCATTATAGTTATTAACTGTACAGCAGGAGGTAAATCATTTGGGAAAAAAGGCTGATATTAGTTATTAAATTATTCTTTTATAATTTTCTTTTTTTGCATCATAGGGAAGTAATCTGCAATTTTTGCTCAAAGGTGACCTGTTTACTGTAAATACATTAGGTTAGACCTTCTCTTAGATTAGACAAACTATTGCCAAAATGAGTTGTCCAAAGAAAAGAAGAATTGACAGTGATAGTTATAAGGAGTGGAACAATATATATTTTTTAACTAAGTTCCATCAAAAGCTGTAGGTTTCACGGCCGCAAAATGACAAAAGAGACAGAAAACAGATCTCACTGCCAAACTGACACCAAACCGTGATGCACTGGAAAAACAAGGGTCATCAGTCAAATAATGAACCATGAAGTCTGTGCAGCATATAGTATTAATGGTTGTAACATACTGTATGTCAATCAAACACTCTCCAGTAAACACACACACACACACGTGTGTAGAACTGGGGAAGAGATGAATTGTTGTTTTGTGTCAGAGATGATGTTCTAACATCTAACACGTCAAGAACCACTGGAGCGGAGCATTAGCAAACTCACCCTTTGTGATTCAACACAACTTCTACATAAACAGTGTGCGTGTTTGTGTGTGTGAGTGAAGTGTATTCTATGAAAACGCTGATTGAAAAATAAAACCTAATACACTGTAGCAGAAATCCTCACTTCTAGTAAAAGGTATAAAAGGTACAAAGACATAGAAGTACAGTACCTTTTTGTTAGGCGGTCTGACTACGAAGACCTTCAGCTTCGCTTTTGTCAACGCGTCAGTGTAAAGTAGGCAAATAAAAAAAAGCAAAGGTTAATTGTGATTTTTATAACTTTAAAAATCACAATTAGCAAAAAAAAAAGTGTCAATATTACTCAATGTTTTCCCTTCCTTACACAGTGCTCTATAGTACATTTACACAGTGTTATTTTCACATATAATTAAACTGACTACAGCACCCTGTGAACCTGTAGCTGAAGAAAAGTAACCAAATAATCATAGGAAACCAACTCTCCATTTTGATCTTTATGTGCCATCCAAGATTAGCATTAGCAACCTTTATTTTTTGTCAGACCTCATTCACAGGAAGACACACAAAAACGTGTGTAGCCAAGGGACTATGTCTTTCAATGGGAAACATTACTTTAATAATAAGAAGAAGAAGAAGATAGTAATAGCTGTTATATTATTATTATTATTCACCTAGTAATCCAGCTGTTATTTTATTATTATTATTCACCTAGTAATCCAAACATTCTGTTGGATATATTATACTATATGAATAGAAGTATGTGGAAACTCATTAATTTCTTTTTAAAATATATTTCATCCGAAATTCCAACACTTTTTAAATATTGTCAAAACAAATGTAAAATGTGACGGCCCCTTCTAGACATTTGCCAAAGGCGTTGTTATAGGCTATGGTATTAGAGGAGAATTAGCCTAGCCTTAAAAGGTAACTGTCTGCAGTAGAATATTTTCTCTGATTGAAACAACATCATCAGCTCCACACACAGAGACCAGGAACGGCTGTCGCCCAGAGCCGTGTGTGTGTGTGTGTGTGTGTTTACTTGTTGTTAGAATGCACGACATCATTTAACACAGTGAATATTTTATTCCAGCAGCTAAATTATTTATCGAGATGGAATTAACTTTTCACACCACAGTTCTCTCAATGCTTCCACCTCTGAACCACGGTGCAAACAAAATAAGACCCTTGGATATGGAATAGTGATTAATGCAGGGGAGAATACTTACGTTCCATACAAATTATTTGACATGACTGATAGGATTTCTTCAAGTTTTGAAGAATAGAGCTTTTAAATGTATCTCCTGAATATTAATTGATCAGATATTTATTTCTAAAGCTATTTTCTATTCTTTTCTCTAAAGTTACATCAACGCTGACCTTTTTTTGTTCTCTGAAACATCTCGCCATTGTTGCCCATTATTGTCTTGGCTCATCAGTGACATGGCAGTAATGTAAAGAAAGCATGGAATTATAATAACAATATGTCTGGATTAATTAAATTGTGTTGAGATGAAGAGAGAGAGGGAGAGAGAGAGATTCATCACAGTGTGATAAAATAAAAGAACATCAGCCGTAGCCAAAGTCTTGACAAATCTTCATGGCATTTTCTACGTGTCACTCTGTTGTTCTTCACTTCCTTGTATTCCTGTCTCTCTTTCTACTCGTCCCCCCCCCCGCCCCCCCAGCTTCCCGCTTCGTTGCTCTAGTTCTTTTCCGTCCCCTCCTTCTAATACATTATTGATACAGAGGAGTTGTATGAATCTTGGTATCCCAGAAAAAAACAGTATGTCCTTGTCTGTCTCTCTCTCTCTTTTTCCCTACCTGAACCTCACCCTCAGGCTTATTTTCTGATAACCCCCTGACCCTCACCCTCAGGCTTATTTTCTGATAAGATTTGTATAAAGACAAAAACATTGGACTTTGGTTTAGTCCAATCTTTTTTTTTACTCCGTGTCCTTCATGTCCTGGTGTATAACAGCTGAACTGTTCCTCCTGGCTGCAGATGAATTGTTTGGATAATTCAATCATTTTGCTCTCATTTGCAGCGGTCAAGAGGTGAAGGGGAGGAGGGGAAACCTGACGGGTGGATGACGGTGGTTAGAGGCTGCATCTCTGTTCTCACTGAACGTGTGTGAAGGGACGGTGATGTGTATGCCTGGGGGGGGGAGAAACTGCAACATTGACAGAATGGGACACTCTGTCCCAGCAGATCTCTTCCTGCGGCAGAGTGATGACAAACTCGTCTTTTCATAATAATAACTGCTGGTGGACAATGAGACAACAAGAGAATTTATCTTGATACTAAAAGATTTTATATAAATAAACCTCATTGGTCTCTGGCTGTAAAATAATCTTGGTTCTACCTGAGTGCATGAGAGCAGTTAACCCTCCTCATACCCCAGAGCAGCTGAACTTTTCACAGTCAATATTCACATGAGATGAAGTCAGTATTAAACAGGTATTTTTCTCAGCAGGCTCCATCCCACAGTGTGATGTGAACTGAACCTCAGTCTGACCAGATCAGACAACTGTCCAGAGAAACCACATGAGGCCATGACATTTCTGACCTCTCACCTGCAGAGTCTCTGTAGCTATTTTCCATCAAGCTGCGCCCGAGTACATGCTGACATCTAACTGCACTTCTGTACAAAACCACTGAAGAACACACTCCAAAGGACGAGCAGTGAAGTATCAGATCCAGAGATCGTCCTGAATACATATCATTAATAATGCAAATGAAGCCAGAGACTGGACGGGTGCATTAGAAAATTTAAGACCAAAAGAAAGAAAAAGACAACAGCAAAAAATAGAAGAGCTTCCCATCAGAGACAGGAGGAGGTATTAAAGTAAAGCCCGTGCAGGTAAATGAGACAGAAAGAATTCCAGCAGGTGCAGTTATAAGGCACAGAAGCTTTAGCTGGTGTAAATATAGATTCACAGTAGCCGGCCTTCTTAGCTGGAATCACACGGCAATAAATAGAGCTACAAAACTTTCCGGCAGTGGTTGTGACTGTGGTCTGTTTCATACAACAACAACAACAAAAAAAAAACACTGCAGGTCCTTAAATTGACTGATTCAACAGGTGCTGGCAGGAGACAAAAAGACAGACACTAATAGGACATGTTTCACCGTGTGCTGTCCCGCTTGCATTTATGAAATACAAATGCAGCCATTTGTTTTAAAGTAGGACACAAAGACGTGAAGAAAACAATTCTCTACCAGCGGTTCCCATTATTTCCCTGCGGTGCTGCTGTTTGTAGTATTGACGAGTTTTCTTTCTTTTCGTTCTAGTTCAGTGAATCTTGATGAAATGTACATTTCTGAAATCAGCATCATCTGTTCTGGTCAAGGGTTTACGTGATGTACAGCTGCCAGTTGATGTTGACCACTATACTGGTTCCTTTACACTGGACCTCACTAAAAACACTTTGCTTTGCATCTGCTTTTCAGTCAATATACATTTGCATAATGTGGCCTCGTAGGTCATGGCCAATATCACAGGGCAGTGCTTTACATATACCAGCCTCACAATATTGACCCTGCGACTATTTATATTCAAATCATCCTTGAGAACTGGACAGTAATGACAAAGGATTGATTGTATACCTCAACAGCACCAGGGACGTCTGTGGAATAATTTATTGGATTGAGTGTAATCTAATTACACGTCAGTGCACAGGCTAACGCTGCTGGGGGCATTGCAGGGAAAAGGCAGGAATATAATGAGAATAGAAATTAATAACATAATTTGGAAAAGTTTAGTGGGCCTGATTAAAAAGCCAACCGGGCCACATCCAGCCCCCGGGCCTTAGTTTGCCCATGCCCATGCTTATGTGAAAACTATACTTTACTAGCTTGGACATTGGTTAATGCCACACCTCTTATATTGCGTAGACTGGTTCAACCTTCTCCCGTGACCTTCACTAGGATTTAGCAGTAAATGACAGATGGGTTCTATTTTTTTTTTTTTTTTTTTTGCAGTACTCCATTAATCCCCTAATCAAAATTACTCCCTGCACAGAAGTACCACTGATGAAACACTCCAGTGATAACACTGGACACAGAAGCAATGTTTCAGTGCCAGCTCAACACACCACACTGCTGCTTAGACAGGCCGCTCCTTTTAGCCCACTTAGTGGTTTCCAGAGAAGTGATACACAATCAGATATCACGTACAATGTCAAAGTCAGAGTAGACTGACTTAGTGAAAAAAAAATCAAAATGAAGCCTGGGAGAATGAAAAACACAATAGAGTTGAGAGGCGCCAAAAACATAGAGCAGGAAGTTGAGCATAAAAAAATAACACTCGTCTCCTTCTGTCTTCTTCACCTCTTGCTGTTTCCTTTTCAACCCCCCTCGCCCTCAACCCTCCAGTGTTTCTTTCATTACTTCTCAACTCCTCTCAGCTTCTCTCTATTCACTTATGTGAACTGTACACAAAGGCATCTTCTGCCAGCTTTGAGACAAGTGACAGGAGTTAGAAGACAAATTGAGTGACAGTCAGTATTTTCAGCTGCCATGGTGAAATCTAAAATAAAAACCCAAATCAAGTTTGAAACATCATTATGTTTTGCCAGATGGCACTGTCACGGTCTGTTTTTGTAATTTGGCATCGCACAGGCAGAGATAACTGCCCTGACAAAGAAAATGAGCTCAAATGGTCAATCAATTCAAGAGGAGAGAAATTATTTACTAATGAGACGGACGTTCCTGTTAGTTTGTCAGACTTCTCATAAATAGCTGAATTAATGTTTTGCAAAACCTAGTGGTCAAATTTTTTTTTTATTATTATAATTATTATGGAATAATGTAAATTGATAGTAATTTCAACGCTTTTTGCTAAATTATATTATTATAATTATTATGAAATAATGTAAATTGATAGTAATTTCAACGATATACCGATGAAGGATGTGCAGTACTGTACGTCTAATTCGGAACATCAAGAGTATCCCAATGAAGACAGACGACAATAAAAGAACAGCACTGACCTTTATATAATTACATTAAAATCTAAGCATCGTTTGAGAAAGAACAGACGTCGCACAACCAGAGGACCAAGAACAGGTCTCTCTTTAATCCCAAGTCATAATCCTCTGTATCAATTGTACTCAATTAGGCAACACTGTTTCCCCTCACCTACACCTGTGTGGTGTAGGAGATGGTGTTTATCGCATTGTGTATTCTGTTTTTTCAAGGGAAAAAAAAAACTCATTACACCGTTTGAAGCCTGACTGTCAAATATCTGCATGAAGGATTTAGATTATTATCTCCTGACTTTAACCTTTCTCTCTACCTTAGCAAGAAACAACTAAGTCTGCAGTAAATGGAAAAACAAAGAGGATGAGCTAAGAGATAAATACAGTAAAGCTAGACTGAAGCAAATACCCAGGCAGCTGTAGAGACAGTGAGTGTTGTGTAGAATGGGTTTCAACTGTGCATCAAGCCTTATTTCTCCAATCTCCTTCTGCATCACTCCACACTGAAGCTGTTTGTCAAATTATATTATTATATCCTGCCTCTCAGTGACATAGCAGTATACAAGAATGAACAAGAAGAATTTTTATAACCTAAACAAGAGATGATCTGCTAGCAGCAGAGCCAGGGCTGCCATCAGTCTGTGGCGTGCACACATTCATGAACGTATGTGTGTTTTAAGTGAGAGTTGTCAGATGTTTTACTTCCCGCTCTGGACGTTTGGTTTTTTGGGGGTTTTTTTCTAATGCTAGTCAGTGAGAGTGTGTCCTACCGTCTTGGGACAGTGGATGTATCGAGCCAGGCTGATAATCAGGTCGTGTGTGATGGGGTCGACCAGGTTCCTGAAGCTGGCGTAGCGGTACAAGACGTCATCAAGGGATGTTGACTCCATCCCCAGGTCCTAGAGACAAATACAATAAAGATAACATTAATATCCTGTTGAGCTGTTCCCACAGAACCCAATGAAGACATGAAGGAACTCAATCGTATTACACCTACACACACATATATATATACATACATATACACATTTAAGTAATATACAATGGTTACTATATATAATATACGTGGCGCTTTGGCCCAGAGGCAATGTCTCTGTCATTGGTGTGGAACCCCAGGGTTCACCTCCTGGGCAAGTTCGAATCCCGGTTAGGGCGGTTGGTACCTTCCAGTGGACTCACCACCCGCAGAAAGGTTTGGTGCGGTGCAATGTGATTTGGGTGGCGACTGCTGCCCCCGCGACCCGATAACGGATAAGCGGATGAAAATGGATGGATGGATGGATATATATAATATATATAAGTTATCTAAAGATGTCTTCGGATTCTATGCTGCAAAACTGAAAATAGGAGGAACTGTTTCATTCGTGAACGTTTGAGGAATATTTTGGCAGAACACTGAGACCGAAAAGTTCAGTCCGTTGCAGGGCATCGTTCATGACGTTCAGACTAATTTTCTCCAGGGAGGCCGCCACAGACTGCTGTCTGACTGTGAATCAGGTCTGTTGTTTAACCAAACCACAAAGTGACTGATTAGGATTATCCAGTATTCAGGACAATTAATCCAAATGTCATCCTTACATCTTCTATTGTAAGAAAGCAGATTAATTGGCTCATTAGCGACACAGGGAGGCTGTGGTGTTCCTTCACATGCCTGCGTGTCATGGTTATGGACTTAAATAACGTGAAGGCAGGTTTGGTTGTTAGAAAAACAGAAACTCTGCCAACTGTGGGTGTCAAGTAAAGGTCAGAGACATCTTTAGACCTATGATGTCATCATGTTACCCACCAGTTATTAGAAATCAGGAGATTTTTTGCTTTATGCCCACCATTAATTATTGTCAGAGTAAAATGCAGACATTTGGCCCCAGACAAATGCCTCACATATAGATGTGATTTTCTCTTAATACACCCTTTTAAGCATCTTCACCTTTTTAAGTATTTTAGCAACTGTAAAGAAACAGAAGCTAAAAGGCACAGTGTTGTTTTTGTGTATATATATATATATAAATTTCAGGTCCAGACTGCAGGCAGGGCTGGTCTACCAGTGACAGCTGTGCCTTGCTCCCGGGGCAGCCAGGTTCCTGGACCTGCTTGGCCAGGGCAGAGGGCTTGTTTTCTTGTCAAATTCCAGAGGACAGGGCTAAAAACAGCATTTGAATTTGTATTTTGCCCCCAGAAAGACCAGGAACTTTTAATGTTGAGAATGAACCCCTGGTTCTCTGTGGCCTCAATGATTGGTCCAAATTTTGAAATGCTATACTGTAATACTGTAATACTGTTGTTGACCTGATCTCAGCGCTCAGTCTCACTGGTTAATTGTGCTTCAGATTTAACATGCTGTAGTGGATGTAAAGTGATGGCTCATTACGGCTGTAATGGCCGCGGTTACTCCCATCAACAGACGGCTGTAACAATCCTAATGGAAACAGATATTTCTATATAAGACAATAAAACGTCTCTTAACTGACACAGTTGTCACATTAGACAATATATCAACGCAAATGAGGATGAAAAAATAAGAATATTGTTCAAATTTATGATAGATAAAATAAAACACTCATTTACTCACAGCTCACTGTAATATCATCTCAACTTGGTGAAGTAGTACACGTATGGCTAGTGTGTAGATGTTTTCCAATTAAGAATGTGCTACATGTAATTTACATTATTAACTCCATCTGTCACGGTGATCACACAGTGCAGTGATAAATACAGTGTGTGTACAACAAACAGACATGTCTCTACAGTGTACAAGCAATGCATAATAAGGAGGTGATTCAGATGATACGTACAGTACTGTCTGCTCTGGCATATGAATGTGTGCATACTGTGAAATGAGCTGCATGTTCAAGCTGCACGGCCATCCTCACTGCTGAGAAGTGTGTGCAAATCTATGTAAGCGACATTTACACTGTCAGAATACGCATCACTTATATTTTCATGTTGGTGTTCTGAAAAAAAGTGAAGGGAGACAGAGTGATGGAGACAGAAAGAGAGACAGACGGAAATTCAGTCTCCAACCGAACAGTATGACTCATTGAAGCCTCATGCCTTCCCTACTCCGTGTGCGAGCATCGGTAAATAATGACAACGACAGCGACGGTCAATGAATCACGCATGCACGCCAACGCTGCTGTACTTTCAGACAGGCGTAATATTCGTAGCAGCGCAGCAGACGAACGGAAACCTATGATTTGTGCATCAACAGGTGGACCATTAAGAGACAGCAGCGCCATCTCTGTTTTCAACAAAACATCTATTTTACGTTTGGTGTCACTATATACTGGTGGGATTTGTAGTATTAACAATGTATGATATTATAGCACATACATTAAAAAAAGATTAACATTAAAAAACAATTTGAATAGCTCCAGATAAACAGACATAATAAGAAAGAAATACACAAAAAGATTAACATTCAAAAACAATTTGAATGGCTCCAAATAAACAGACATAATAAGAAAGAAATACCACTGATGTTTGTTCTATTTCAAATTTAATTTCTCCTGTGTTTATTATATTAAGATATGGTTGTTCCAGATTTAATGTTTACACAAAACTTAAGTTTGTTTCTATAGGAAAAAATTCAACATTAGATCTCAATAAATATCAGGTTTGGCACAAGTCTTAGTCCCAGTTTTTAATTTCGGCTGCCCTGATTTAGGTCATAACTGGAATAACAGGAGAACAACGATAATAAATGTCAGATCACAGTGACCTGGGTCTAATTTGGGATCGTGCAGATTCTCTTTTGCTTGTTTGATAGCCGAAATGCGAGGTGCGATGTCAACCCAACATTTATCCACCGGTAAAAAGAACTGAATGTGATGGAGCAGGAATAATGTCTTACACCAGTCAGTGTGTAATATGTAAAATATCTGAGGTAAATCATTACAACAACTCAGCATACACTGGAGTGGCACTCCAAAGACAAAGAATAGAAGGAAAACAGTGCAGTCTGTTCTTCATTAAAAATCACCCCCCCCTGCCCCCCCACTCACCACCACACACACACATACACTGATTAGAAGTGGTCAACATCAAAGCTCTGCTCCGAGCTGAGATGAACACGAACGGAGACAAAGTGGAGACAGACACTGATAACACAATGGCTCAAGTGCAGGCTATTTTAAAATAATGAAAAGGCAGTGTGGAGCAGCAGCTCTCCCCATTGACACTGAAAGTGACCTTTGGTTTTATAATGGCCACGTACTGACCACACGCTGTCACTCAACACTGATATTTCGGAGGTTACAGGATTATTCATGAATGAGAATCAGCAGCATCGATATAGCATAGAGTTCTTACTAATACAGGATCATTGTATTTGGTTACAATTTGTCTGGAGCTCAATTTGTTTCCCAAAAAAAGTGATAAAAAAGTTGTGAATCATATCCTGACATCCTATCATGACATGAGTGTATCGTTACATTTCTAGTCGTTGTACTTTTCACCACTCATCGTGGGAGAAACTTCAATTTTAAGGAACAATAATCATTATAAATCCACAGATACACTGTGATTAATCCCATAAAAAATATATTGGTGCATGATTAAAACGTCCTCTTACAGTTCTAAATGACAAAAAAAATCTTTCCAGATGCTTCTGAGTAACTTACACCGGTTCTCAGTAAAATATAGTCAAGTAAAACATGTGCAACAACAAGCTAACTTTTCCATCTGCTCCACTGACTACAGTTATAAGTTGTAACACATTTTGTTGCTTTTCTTTGACTTTGGTTTTTCATTCCTCACAGCTTGGACATAGGAAACTGTAATGTCCCTCAGGGACACCAGTACTTTAATAAAGCAGTGACAGTGGAAGGTAATCCCTCAGCATTAAACAATCACAGATAGAGGTGTTCCACATCGTCAGGGCGTTCTTCACTTCAACGACAAAAACAAGCTGAGCGGAAGTACAGGAGAGGGAATCTGTGCCTGCTTAACATTAAATTATAAGGCTTTGTGTGTGTGTGTGTGGGGGGGGGGTGGGGGGGGGGCCGGCGCCTTTCCCCGTGGTGGAGTTCTCG
>NC_024310.1:5714453-5729859 GCF_000523025.1 Cynoglossus semilaevis | reverse complement strand
TAAACAGTGAAACAATGGCAGCATATAGAACGGCTGCCGTCCTATAAATAAGACTAAGTCCTCATAAAGCTCATCCTTCTTCCCTCCTCCTCTTCCTTTAAGCACCTTGATTTACATCATTTCACAATTATCTCAAATCAAAACAACCAAGTGACAACAAGCTGCTGTAAATTATGAATGCAATATTATATATTTATATGTCCCCTGAACCATACACGCTCTATGACACCCATGCAAAGTTACCATCTGACCAGGAAACAGCAACTTATCAACAATTCTCATTTCAACATACTGACAGAGACATCAGCAAAACAACAGTTTCCATTTGCAATGGGATCAAATTGCACGGCTTTAGCTTGTCAGCGAAATACAAAGGAAGATGAACTTTCATGTCATTGGACCTTTTTGCTACAAACAACAAAATTGCTCTCAGCATTCAACCTCTGAACCCAGGTACGTACCAAAACACACTATCCCTGCCAGTCACAGGACTCAAACCAGCAACCCTAACGTCACAAGCACTCTGAGAGTGAGTTGTTTTCTGGTCCAGCGGAGCTTTGCTCAGCTTTGCTCAGCTTCACAGCATCAGCCCGTCTCCTCATGTACGGTCATATAGAAGGTGACACGGTCAGTTGGTTGCTCAGTGTCTGTCTCACAGTCTGGTAAATGTGATAAATGTGCAGAGAGAAGGAAGCCAAGAAGCAAGGCTGTCATGTATATGAAGTTAAGAGATGGCATTTAAAAAACAAACAAAAAAAACCACTGAATTCTACTGAACAGAAGGTTCCCCCGCACAGACAACCTTCAGCGTCTATGAAGGCCAGAACACACGAGGAGACAGTTTGCTCTTCAGGTTCAACAGAAACCGCATCATCTGCTGTTTTTAAGCCACACAGCATCAAGTGAATAAACAGTGCAAAAATGACAGCAGCGGTGAACGTCTCAATAATTTACATGCATATGTTTTGCATTGCCACAGAGGTCAACAGTTCAAGGCCAGAGTGCAGGCAGTAGGTTGTACTTTAGACAGGCCTTGGTAAAAGATAATGACAGGAAAAGATTTATGAGACTGCTTTTATTTACACTAACTCTATAATAGTTATAGTTATTTTTCTCACTAACCACTTGGTCACAGGTTGTGTCCTAGGAAACTACCATGCTGGTGCCATAATGACCAACGCTCTAGGGTCTAAGATAAAGCCCAGTATTGAAGTGGTGACTCCTATGAACTTTGAATATTATTTGACATAAAATCATTTATCAAAGGCATCAAATGTTCGCAGTTTTTGTTTGACATTAAACTACAAACTGCTGTGTTTCAACTGCATGATTTGTATAAACTGAAATGACATGACAGCCCCCACCCTGTAAATACAACTAAGGGTTTGACCCCCACTTTTATAATTTGAATATATTCAATATTATATAGTATTCCAGCTATGAGCAAACTAAGTAATACATTTTTTGAATAACATCAGGAATAATAAGGCTATTTGTGATAAGTTAGCTGTATATTATGTTATACTGTCAGCTAGATTCAACACACACACACACACACAGAGTGACTACCTGTCGGAGTGTTTTCAGCATCTCTGTGGCTTCGTCCTGCTTGCCCTGCTTGGCCATCAGCATCATCTCCTGGATCATGCCGATGCGTCGCTGGTAGGGTGGCGGCGTCCCACCGCGGCTCAATCTGTCCCCGGACTTCAGCATGAGGGACGCCAAGATGTCCCCTCGCTCCTTGGTAGGAGTCCTCTTCCAGCTGTGCTGAGGACTGGCTCCTCCGGCTTCCTGGCCTTTGGTCTGTTTAGCACCCATGGTAGTGTTGCCGTCTGCGCTGGCTGTGAACCGTGACTGCTCCCCAACTATCACAGACACCCAGAGGCTGGATCGATGTGGGCTTTAGACACTTTGCATGACAAAATGTCAGGAGGGATCTCGTCTCCTTAAAATCCAGAACTTGGATATGAAAACAACTGTGAAAACTTTAAACTGTTTTCATGGTGTAAAACCAAAACGTGGAGGTTTTAAGTAGGGTTGTTTCCAAGTCACAAACCTGAACAAAAATGTCTGTGTCTTAATATACTCAGTTATATTGGGTGTTTAAAAAAAATAAAATGATGCAGTACTGCCATGTTCCCTCTGTTTGTCCTAAAAACTTTTGGTCCCAGAAACTGGTTTGACGATACAGAGAATCAAAAACATTGGATCTTTATCCACTTTCAAAAACGTGAAATCTCAGAATGTGTTCATTCCATTAGGATTAATCTGTCATGAGAAAAAGAAAAAAGGTCAAATAATTTAACCGTTAGTAATTAGTCGTTTGAATCTTTGTTTCCACACTTTCGAAGGAGGCAAAATGATTCTCCATAGACCAGGAAAGGGCAGGCGGCATTTGTAGTAGTTTCCGGCCACTGGGAACTTGATAATCCAGGAAGGTGAAGCTCAAGTGGGGAAAAGGTCTGAGAATGGAGCCCGCAGCATGGCCGCAGAGCAGGGACACAGCAAAGTCAGGGGGATACAGGGCAGACGGAGATACAGAGATACAGGGAGTCAGCGATACAGAGATACAGGGAGACAGGGTGGGCAGCAGCAGCAGAGCCTGCTATCCCGAACACAACTTCACCAAAATATTTACCCTCGACAGCAGCGTGGTGTTTTCCTCATCCTGCTCAAAACAGACTCCTCTGTCCTGCACCAGAGCAGCAGCAGTAGAAGAAGTGATGCACGAAGCAGGGCAAGGCAATGTTTACGTCTCCTCTTCTTCTTCTTCTTCCCTCCACACCTCTCCTTCCTGAAGCTGAAGTCGTGAGTTTACCTGCAGTGAAGCAGCCACCGTGTATCCGCCTGAAGCTGCTGGAGGAGCGGATACACCGTCGTTCTCTCGCTGCCCGCGCCCCAGAGCCGCTGTGTTGCCGCAGAAAAACAGAACAGGAAGAAGCGGGAGTGTGGGTCCGTGTCTTCCCTCCTTTCCTCTCCTCGGCTGGGACTCAGTTGCGTGTATCACTCTCACTGTTCAGCTGACTTGGACGCGCGCCGCGTGTGCTCGTCAAGGCGGGATGGGCGGGGCCCCCGGAGCACGAGCGCCGCCAAGTTTGTAAGGTGAAAGTGAACGTGACGTCCTGTCGTCCTGAGAGACTGCTGTCAGTTGGGAACAAGTGTTTCTATTTTGGATTGTTAAATGTCCGAGGTTTATCTAACTCACCACGATGACTCATCTTTTGTTAAAACAATAGTCACTCCTTAAATTAATTCGGCTGTAAACGCCCCCCCCCCCAAAAAAAAACGTCTTATTTCGGTGACATTTCCTATTAATCAATCAAATTAGCCATTTGTACTTAAATTTTACTGTTCTCAAATTTGTATTTCGGAGTTTATTGGAGCTGAAAATGTGCATCTTATTTGTAAAATTAAATGCGAACCTTATTAAGGGCACTTTTGAATGTACTGTATTTTCCTTCTACTGCACCAAGTAAACACAATGCTGTGTTTTAGGATACCATAAAATTAAAAAGGGCTTAATTTATTTTATAAAACCAAATATTAAAATATATATATATATATATACATAGGAAATCGAATTTAAGGCTTTAAGAGAGCCTTTACTGGCATTTAAAAAAAATGTTTTAAGTAAAGGTCAATTCTATGACCTAAAGAGTCCTTAGACAGTGTTGCCTAGAAACTGCTGTGCTATTGTGATGTGCATGGCCACCTCAGTTGTACAAAAATAATCATTGTCTTTTTAAATAAGCCACTGCTGCTTTCAAACCCCTTGAAGACTGTGCATGCAAAGTAATATATCAAAGATATGTACAGTAGTTTATCGGATCTAGACTTAAAGGCTGAGAAAACTGTAATCACACAAATCACTGTTTAGATCATTTCAAAACGACACACCGACACAACTGAATCTATAGAACAACACACGACTGAATCCATAATGTTTACAAAAAATGTCAAAAATCTATAAGCTCTGATGCTATGAGGGTCATCAGTAGACAGAGTATCTATGTGACTGGCCTGTCTGCATTCCAAATAATTTCTCATAAGAAATAACTGCACTTTGCAAGAACACGAATAAAGACTCTAAAATACTCACTGGACTCACAACAGTTCACTAGAATTTTTTTTTAAATTTAGCCAAGAGAGTAAAAGTCTATAAAAATCTATTTTGCACAATATTTTTAATATTAATTTAGCCAAGAGAGTAAAATATATCTATTTTGCACAATATTTTTAATATTGTTTTGCATCGGATTCATATTTTAATCCGTTTATTATAGTTACTATGTGGTCAAAAATGATCTGTACTGACATCTAGTGGCGAACAATTGGAACTCGTGCTTCCATATAATTAAACGCTGATCTTATACGCAGGGAATCGTAGTCGCTGCAGTTGTTCTACATTAAATGTTTCCGACATTTACCAGCGGAATTACGTCGTAGTTTTTCAATATAGATTTGAATTTGGGTAAACGGTTTAAACTGTTCATAACGTGCGGACAGTTCTAGCACGTTGTTTCACATGAACAACTTTAGTAAATCTCAGATCGCGTCCTTATAAGCGCAGACAGCAGAAACAAATGAAAAATGTGAAAGCATATTTTTCAAAAAGTGTTTATTTGTTTAGCCTTTAATTATATGTATATTTACAGCTGTGTTTAAACCATTTTTTGCTTCAAATTATTTATCAAAAAAACAGTCCCTGCTTTCAGTGTCGCACTGAGTTTTCAGACTCGACTAAGTTGGCCTTTAGCTTAATTGTACAAAACGTGTTTTACAAGGGAAAAAGGGGGGGGGGTGTAATACAAATGTTTATTTCTGGGCTGTTATTCCTGTGGCAACAAAAGAAAAAAAAACATTAGACCGAGGGAAACGGTCATACTGTAGACCCCTCCGTGCAAGACAATTTTTTTTAACCAGTGCAATATCTATGTTCAAAGCCTTACATTCAAACATCACCACCTATAACCATCCTTCTATCAATTGAAAACACAAGATGCTTTCAAAGGTTAACACACCTTCTTTCTTAAACAGCAGTTTCAACCTTCGAGTTGGCACACTGCCTATGGCTACAGTGATGGCAACCAATTTGTTTAATATTCTTCCCCAGGAAACCAAAAGGACTTTCTAGTCTTTGGGTAGTCTGCATTTCATCATATTGCAAGTCCATTTACTCACACCTATGATGTTCTGCTTAACACAATGAGGCACAAAACATACTAGATGTGAATGTGAGTCCATTAAAATAACAGATATGCATGTGCGGGGAATAAGGTGTTTGGAAAGAAAAGGAAGACTTTCAGCTAAATAAAAATCAATTTTCAAATCAATTCTTCAATCGTAAAACACAGTTGTAAGATCAGATTGTGAACATCCTTGACCTGACATGGATTCAGTAAAGCCTGGTACAGTCTGGTGTTGCATAAGGCCAAGCACGACTGTTGAAAGACCTGAGACTGCATTTATTGCCAAATGTGTCTCCACAAATACTGACATTTTAGGATGTTAGATATTCTGGGCTTTAATAATCTCCATTTCCCACCCATATTAACTGTTTCTGTCCCAGAATTCAGCTTCCTGTCTACTCAGTGTCCCAGAGGTCGTAGGGCACAAGAGCAGCATTTGTAGCTTCAAGGACAAAACGACAGGAAAAACTAAGAGGATGAGTTTTGTGGGCTTTAATAAATAAAACTTTTTTTTTAGTTTTTTTTTTTTCAGGCAGCTTTTTCTCTCATGGAATTCAGATTTTGCAGTTATGTCATGAGATATAAAAAAGTGTGTCATCTATTGAAGTGTATATCGACTGCTTATCGAGCGACTGGTGCTTAACGGACGCAGCCACACAGCAGGGAAATCATACTGTTTACTTTTATCTGCCTGTGTAGATGTGATGAAAACTATTTTTTAAACAAATTATGGATGTTTTAAAATAGCAAAATGTCTCCATATAAAGTTACAACCTTTCTGACCCAGATGGTGGGCCACCACAGCCACTGTGGCCTTGCCTGGTTGATTTGAAGGACTCAGGTCCAGGTCCCAAGGTCCAGCTCTGATAACACTGTCTACTAAACCACAACACACAGCAAAGCTAACCTGGTATGATGAACGCAGTCGCATTTTGCTGTAGCTTTTCCACCGTTATAATATAATAATATAATATAAATGTAAAAATATGTGGCTGCACTTGAATGAATGATGTGTGAAATGCTGCGTGTTCCCTCTGCAGACCTCGACTCTTGCTGCATACACTGACAGCTGAAGTAATTTTAACTGTAGACGCCCAGGAGTAACGGGGTCTGGTCCTCACAGGGGGAGACGACAACATGCATTTAAAATGTGTAACCAGCAGGGGGCGCTTTGTCATCTTTGTTACTTTCTAAGGAGAAGGGAGGAATGCGAACGTCAAAGTGGGAGCCGTCAGTCCTTTCAATACGAAACGTTCCCCTGAGCACAAACACAGAAATGGGTCATTTATTATAATGAAAATAAATATTATTGTAGGATAAAAATAAACAGCAGAGCATGGACTATGGTCATTTGTAACTGAAGCAGTTAACTAGAGGGCAACTGGACTGTCTCCATTCTTCAGTTCATACAGCATGACGCTTTATTTACATGTAATAAATGAATATATTCATGAGCACACTCACCACATGTGGCCACTGGGGGCTTGTAGGGACACGTGACTGCTGTACTGAAACGCTGGCTGCTCTTTAGACAACACTGGTTCCTGTGATGACACAAACACAAGATGGCTGGTCAATTCCAAAGCAGAGACACTGAACATAACTGAAGTCAAAATACTGCAGTACAGAGTCTTTATTGTTTTTGTGGCAATACATTTTTGTTTTTGTTTTCTGACCATCCTCACTACTTTAGGAAGCTGGCGTTTTAACAATAATACGTTGGATAATTTTGGACGCTGGTACCAACCCTGCCCACAACTCCTCGTCCTCGAACCGTCTCCAGGGTTCCTGACAGACTGAAGATCCTCCAGTGCCGCTCTCTCAGCTGAACCACTTCATTACCCATGTTCTCCAGTCGAATACAGTATCGCCACTAATGGCACACAACAAAACATTTTTTATTTGAACTCTGCTGACATTAATACAGTAGACTTATTGATCTACGGATGTACAGTACATTACATGGCTTTAGAGTCTAGGCTTGACTCTACTCACCCAGTACACATGGGAGTTCTGGGCCTCCTGAAAACAAAAATATATTCACTTTAGTATATGAAAGTATTTCAGTCCAAAAAAAAAACATTACATTGTAATACAAAATACAAGATGAAGGTTTAGGTGAAAGAACTGTGACACTGCAGTTTAATGTCTGGTAACTACAGTTACTGCAGTGACAGAATGTTCTCTGTTCCTTGACAAAACTAAAAAAAACAAGTCAGGCTTTAACATTCCTGTGACTGAGTCAAGAACACATGATTAGATTTGTCACAACTGTTTGCTTTTTAAAATCCCTGAGTAAATATTTGTTATAGTAAAAACTGAGTCAAATATCAGAATCAGTATTTAAATATTTAGTTATGGGTTTTAATAACACTAGTCGGAACTGACGGTGTTTTTACTATTTTAGTAAAAAGCCTTCAGGTTAAACATGGACATTATTATTCACCTACCCTCATGCCCATGTAAAAGGGGATGACAGTGACTCGGATGTTCTCTGTGGTCTCCCTGTGGACGTCTGACAGCTCCAGCCAAGGGTGGTTCTTCTCCTGCCATGCCTTAAGGGTGTCTCTCGGTGTGAACGGAGGAGCTACAGAGAACATAACACAGTCATACATATAAAGATGATGAAATTCAACTTTTTACTTTCATTTTCTAAGCCAACTTCTATGGTTTTTAAAAGAAAGAATTGCATGCTTAACATGTACATTCCATGAATTGACCATAGGTCTGTCTAGCTTTTTACTTTCATTTTCTGAACCCACACTTCCTTTAACAGAAAGAAATGCACGCTTAACATGTTCATTCCATGAATTGACCATAGGTCTGTCAGATTGTTGAATCAAGCGCGTCCTTGAATTAAGACCAAGATATGAATACCTTAAGGAATGAGAATATGAATAATGCTGAATGATAAAGTGGGCTTACATTTTGCAGGGTTGTATACCAGGAAGCGCTCAAACAGTTCATGCTGGATGGGGATCTGCTCTGTGGCATTATAAGGCAGGATGTCTTCATGGCTCACATAGTCCAGACCTGAGGGGGAAAAACAGTAGTTAGTTAAAACCTGCATTTATTCTGTCTCAGCTCAAACATGTTTTTAACCATAACCATCAAAAGGCACTCCAGTCCATCATGTCAATATAATAATGCTGCACTAGTGAAGTTTCTGTGTTAGGGACTGCTCTTCAAAGTTACCTGGGATGGCGTACAGAGCTCTGCTATCATCATGGTTGGCCAGAAATGTTACAGCTTCCGTCTGCGACCTCTGAGACTGTGACAAAACGACAATTATCTTACAAAATATTTGGAGACAAAAGTGTAAAGCCTGTAGAAGTAGATTACTTTGTGTACATGCCCCAGCTCTAGTCAAAATCATATACATTTTTAGACCCCATTCCCTGATGTCACCCAGAGAAGCTATTTTGTCTGCAATACCATTTTTAGCCAGCAGAAGCTGGACTTCATAATGTAGTTTTCATAGACATCATTTGTTCCTGCCACTGTTTATTTTGTTTACCACAGACTGTACATTAACAAGGAAAACTTTGAGACAGCACAAAACTAACAAAGCTGTTAGTGATAAGTAGTAAATATACATTTACTTACTATGTGTGGGCAGTCCCGAGTGTCAATCAGAACTTGGTAGTAAGTGTGAGTCTTCCCTTTTACCTCTTTGGAAGTGTGAGCTCCTGGTAAATCTGGTTTGCTAAACAGAATTAATTAACAAATTGATCCCAGTTAATTTTAGAAAAAAAACTGTTTAAACTCCAGCTATTATAGGTGTTTTAGTACAGTCTGGAGCTGCAGCTGAAACTTTACCTGTCAGCTATGGGAGGGGTGATGTCTCTGTCGTAGAGCCGGGCATGCCAGGGAAACAAAACAATACCTCTGTATCCAAACACACTGTGGAGGAAGAGCTGGGAGCAGCACAACAACAAGGTCAAATCCATGAGACATTGTTTGTGAAGGCAGTTCAATGAAGCATAAGGTAAACAGGATTATAGTCACTTGACAAGATTGTGTGCAATGTGCTCAAGTTACTAACTTATCAAAATATGGAGCCCTGAACAAAAGACATAGAACAGCGCAGTAACATCGAAAACAAAGGTTTAACTCTATGCTTTTTTGTTTACTTCTGAATGTGGTGAGTGTCAACATTAGTCTTACCTGACCCGTTTCATATTTTCCATGCTGCTTCAAAGCTTCAAACACTCCCACTGTTTCCAAAATCTTGCCCTCAGGCCTGTTCCTGCCAAAAACAGGCAACACCATTAAAAACTGGACCTGTCACTAGAACATCTGTTTCACTGCTTTGACAACTTATATTAAAAATACATCATCATCAAAACATTTTTTATTTGTAATACATATTATCTATTAACTGCTCAAGATATTTTTGGTCCTCTAGTAACAAATGGCATTTCAAAACCTGTCAAGTATCAATTTTCAGGATTTGAGCAACACATCAGTATTTTAGATCCTATATACAACAGGTCTGTTGTTGTTGTTGATGTGGCCAGAGATCAGAACATCATATATGAATTATGTTCCAGCCGCAGGAGAGTCTTACAGGATTGTCTAACAGGTTTTAGGATTTTTCCTCTTATAGTGATGAGTTACAATAACTGTAATAGGAGGGAAAATCCTGCGTCTGTCTCTGTTGAGCCCCCCTCGATCTTAATCTCAATCACAAGTTTGACAGGATTAAATAACACATCCACACTTGGCCTGATGTAAAACAGAAATACCACTCGGCCACGCTCTCACATACTGATACACACACACACACACTCACACCAGCATTACCACTGATAACAACAGCTGGTCCCTTCAAATAAACAAGATGCGTACTTCTGCACTCCACACAGAGCTAATCTTCACAACAGAGATAAAGAGTGCGGATTACTGAGGCTGGATATATAAACTAAGGGATTTCATATTTACCGTAGTCTTGGTTTCAGGTTATTTTCACAGCACAGTTGAGTTGGACAAAAATAATCACCAACTAACCTGATTGTATTATAAGTAAAATATTAAAAGGCCACATCCAGCCCCTCAAGAGCTGTCTGGAATAAGGTCAATATTGAAGTAAACAATAATAATTATTTACGCTAAACATCTGTGGGCTTTATTTTAAACTTTAATTGTGTTATCATATTTTTTATGCAGACAAATGCATTTGCTAACATCCAAAAAAGGCAGGAATAGATTATGAATGCTACATTGTTATAGAATATGGAGAAAGATGAAGCCTTGTTTTTAGCCTGTGGTGCACAGATCACCAGAGAAATACAAAAAAGTTGTCAACAAGAACTTTTTACTAAACATCTAAGCAAGTGAAATAATTTTCTATTTTGATGTTTACTTGTGCAATTGCCACAAAGCAAACAACAAAAGCCGGTCTGATGTTTACTTGTGCCACAAAGCAAACAACAAAAGCCGGGGGTTTGTCCTTTAGATTTATTAATTCCATCTTTCACTCTCTGAAAGAGAGTGCTCAGCAGGTCTAAACCCCACAGTAATCTACAACTACCCTGTGTGTAGTCAGATTGAAGATGAATCTTTTTACAGACCCAGTAATTACATAACTGGCAGATAACAGCATGGTGTGAAAGCTCAGCATCTGAGCAGTGTGTCTTTGCCATGAGCTCCACTGTTCTGTTTTTAGGATAGCTACAATCAGAGAAAGGTTGGTACACTGTGTTGACACAACGAACCACAGCTAAATATAGACAGAAAGCAATGTTAACCCTGGACTTTGCGTCAAAAAAAAAAAAGCCAAAATACAATAAAAATGGGAAATAACAAAAGTAGGGTTATAACAGAAAACAATAGAAATTAGTATTAAGTAACAATTACGAAAAAATACTAATAATTACAGCCTCAACCCCAACTGGGACTGAAATCATAGTGGACCCTGGGTGAATTTCTGTAGTGAAGGTTTGTTTTAAAAAAATGTCAAGCAGGATATAATATTTTAATTGGAGAAAGGAATATGTGAGAAATTTAGTTTCAAAATCAAATGTACATTTTCAAATCGTTTTAAGCATTCAAACGGGATGGTTTTTGCATAGATTTGAAGTCAAATATCTTTTCACCATTTTTCATGGGAAATCAATGTAATAAACTTTAATATTTTTAATTTATGTAGGCCATACATGAGCTAACTAGCAGACTGAGTTTTCTGGCTTTTGAGATTTGTCAATAAACTGATTGCCAACAATAATAAATCATAAACATTTTAATTATTTCTTCTACAATTATATCAACATTTTGTCATTTCTTGCATGTATTTACTTTATTAGTACTAGACAAATATATAACGTTAGGTCAACGGACGGCCGGTAAACCGAATCTCTATACGTCCAATGTGCTGGTGCATTTTGGAGAATGTCCTGAAATGTTGCACAACCCACAGTGGCCGGCTGCATTTCGTGCTAACTAGCGGAGCAGCAGAGGACAACCGTCAGCATTTCTATTTTCGCTGATTAACACTGGGACATGTTAAAACATCACTACAGTATCACAAGCCTTATCTCAAAACGCATGTCCATTAACGACCAATATGCGGACAGTGTTTGCGTTGTGTCATTTTAGAGAGTTTGTGGCGAGGCTAAGCTCGTCTTTAGCCTGTTAGCGGTGAGTGGAAGGGGGGCAGGACACAAGCTGCTCCGCTTACCGTGACGACATGAACCTCTTCTGCTGGGAACCGCCAGACAGCCCACAGGCCCGGCATTGCAGCCACAGGCTGTGCGGCTCGAAACCGCTGCTTAGGTCAACGCCACACGCTATTCTGTGCGTGTGTTTTCTGTTGTATTTACTGACGGTACTTAGCAAACCTCGGCGAAACGCAGAGGCCGCCATCTTTCCAGCCCTGGTAGCACTGCACGTTCACGTACATGCGTGGTTAGCAGATATGGTGCGTTCAGGGACACACAAAAGAGTCGTATTTGCAAGAAGCTGTGTGTTTTCAAAGGACTTCAGCTTATAAGTTTTTGTATTATGCAATAGGATAACCTACATTTTATAATGTTGTTGTAAAACTCTTACTTAATAATATCTCGCCGTACCTCATCAAGATGATAGTGAGACACCAATGGTGATGAGGATGATAAGCATGAATGCTTGGTTTTACGATTTATTTTTGAGACAGTGAAGATTACACAGGAACTCACGTGTGGTCACCAAATAATTTATGGATTTATGTTTTAGAAATGCAAAGCGCAAGACATGATCTTTAAAATGCCAATAACAATATATGTTGTTTTGTGAAATACAAATAAAAATAAGAACATAATCCTGGTTATGTGGGTGTCAAATTGTCACGTGATACGTTCGTCATCATGTCACAAGATTAACAACATGGCGTCCTACTGGGTTTTAAATTTCTGTTCATAGCCTCCATACGTGCTTCTAGCGTCTGTTAATCAATTTACAAATGTGAAATATTTTTTGCTAAATTTCCTTCTCAGTGTACGTTATTCTTTATCGTCTGCTTCACTGCGAAAAAGCCTGGATAGTGGTAAAACATCAACCCTCTGATCTGTGTTTACAACGATGGCTTCGTCATTTGTTATTGGAGATCAGTTTAGAACCAGAGTCACCGAATTATTGGGGAAGACCGACTCATCGGTGCCGCAGTCACTGAGAGAAGAACTGGAGGAGATTATCAAAAAGCCACGGCCGTCAACTCTGCCTTTCACCACAGCGAGAAAACTCAAGAAGTACCTGCAGGAGCAAAGTGAAGTGATGCGTTTACACGTTTATCTACAGCCCTTATTTATATTGATTAGTTTTTGTATCATATAAACACATAGAAGCAGACCATATATAACGATAACATGTGGTCCGTAAAGAATCATCATTATTTGGTTAATATAATTCAGTTTGACTGTATGTGGCATATATAGTACAACATAGTCCTGTACAGTGTCATGTATGTATTAAAACAATAAAAGTATGACTTTATTCCTTTTCTTTTTTAGATCATCCATTCTACCTGCATGAGTTATTAGAGGACAGTTCATTGTATCTACCAGAAGTTGTGAAACCTCCTAGAGTAAGTGGAAACTACTTCTTTTGAGTTTGGAACCTGGTACTTGTACATTCATTGATTGGATACATTATAAAATCACACTTATAACCTGTCCCACTTCCTCCCTCTCCTTTTACAGAATCCTGAGCTGGTTGCACGTCTGGAGAAGATTAAAGCTAAACTGGCCAATGAGGAGTACAGTAGAATCACACGCAATGTCAACACTCAGGTCAGTCGCCTAATATTCTGACATGTTTAACTATGACCCGTCTGCATGTGGCCTTGACTGTACCGTTACGTTGAATAATAATTTTTAAAATGTTTTTGTTAAACTGCAGGAGATCAACAGATGTGGGACATTAGCAGATTTTGGACACCAAGGTTGGTCATATGTATGGCTGTAATTAATGTCAAACAATATATATAGGAAACATGATAACAGAGCATCACAAAGTATATATTGAGAATATATTGATCAATTAATGTTCTCCTGCAGTACGATCAGTCAAAGCTGTGGCTGTGACGGTATTCAACTTCCTGGTCACCGTGGTTGCTGCGTTTGCCTGTTCATATATGGGCAGTCAGTACCTGTTCACTGAGATCGCAGCGGTAAGACGTCACCATTGAATCATGTTAACACTCAACCACTTATTATGATACAACTACTTCACTCCAGAACAGTGAAGTGCACCATGTCATTGTTAAAAAGTCCTCTAAAATCATAATCTAATACATATATCTTTTTAATATTCTCCAAACTTTATTTTTATTTACTTTGTTTGATGGGTAATTTATTCTCATGTCATTCTTTGAACCTTCAAGCTGTATTTTATTTTTATTTACTTTGTTTGATGCGTAATTTATTCTCATGTCATTCTTTGAAGTAAAATAGTTTTTGTAGATTTGGACTACACAGATTTAATTACCTTGATGTGACTTTGTTGTTGTCTTTTTAGAGAGTGATAACAGCCGTGATCACTGCCTCTGTGGTGGGTCTTGCTGAGCTGTACATCCTGGTCCGGACAATGGAGGGTGAACTCGGGGAACCTTAACAAATACAATAACATCTGATATTCAAAACATCCGCAACAGGGACAAAGCAACTGTTTCAGAGGAAATAGTTTTACTTTGCAGTGAGAAAAAAAATCCTGTTCATTCCATTGTGTTTTTGTGATGATACTTAATCAAAAAATAATGAAGTATAAATTCTTAAGCTTACTTACTCGATCACGGGACCACTGGCTGCCAATCATTACACTTTTTTGCTGTTGTCTTTGTTTCTTTTCAAATGTTTTGTTCTCAATAAAACATCACTATAATTATAATTTAAATTTCGAGTGATGTCCATATATATATCAATAACAAAGAACATATTTTAATGCATATGTAAAAAAGTAGCTTTACCAAAAGACAAGATAATTTTGTAACTGTGGTTGTGATAATACCAACAGTCAAAATTGAGCTATTTCCACACTCACCTTCAGTAGTTCCATGTTTTGGTTCAATGTTATTTATTACTTCAATATTATTTGAAGGCTTGTTTTTTTTGCAAACATGTCACTGATGTGCCGTCTATAATGATTTATTTTTCAGACCTCTTTCACCCTAATGACAGAAACATGGCTTCAACCACTAAAGTATGTTTGCTTGACTGGCCTGCCTGCAGTCCATATCCATATGTCTTCTACTGAAAAATGTTCATCAGATCATGAAAGTAAAAAAAAATCATATAATGGTGAAAAAAGATGTTGATCCTCAAACCTGTACATTTACTCCAGTGTGTGTTGTCACTTTCCAAATCAATTAAAAGTGGAATTTCATAAAAGTGACCCAGTGGTAAACTTGACTTTGATTTTTATGTTGTACAAACAAAAATTTAGAAGTTGTTTTGTGCAATACTTAGAGCTTTGGTTTTTTGTAATTTGGAAGTTGACCCACTCAGCAGTGTGATCTGATTTATCTGTTTTTTTATCACCTTCAGTGTGACAAAGATAATCGCTCTCATTGATCCTCTCCTCAGATATGACTTCATATACTTTTGTAAACTATACTGTATCACCATCCTTATCTTCATGTCATGCCCTGTGGTGCGAGTGTTAGGATAAACACATGCAACTGCATCTGGACTCCAGAATAAAAGAATCTGCCTAAGATGTGAGATTTGACACCCAGATTAAAGCTT
>NC_024310.1:5684537-5714410 GCF_000523025.1 Cynoglossus semilaevis | reverse complement strand
ACTGCTGTCTGTCATATTTGTCCGTGTATTATACTTCTCATGTAATATTTCAAAACTTAAATCCCGGCAGAATTACTGAGCCTGTAAGCAGATAGACCCTGAGCTCTGTCTTTAATTTAGTATTTTTCATTTTTCTGTCTTCCCTCCGTCCATCTGACCTCGCCGATACAGGCCAAAGAGATATGAGAAAATATATATACGCTATAATTTGACACAGAAGATAATAATTCCTGTCATGGTATCTGAGGCACGAGGAATCATTTTAATCAGGATGTTTTGAAAGATAATACTCGTGGGGTCAGAGTGTTACATGACACAGTTCAGCTTAGAACAGGAAAAACAGGAGCCACAAACACAGCAGGCAAAGTGAAGTAGAACGACCTGCCAAAAACAATCGACATCTTACTGCATGTCATTCAGACATTTCACTTGTTTATGAAAGAAATAATAATTAGTTCATATGTTTCAGTTACTTTTTAGCCCTAAATGATTCATTTACAGCGGTAGATTCAGTCTGGTCATCTAACCCTGCCTATACTGTAGAATTATACTGAACAGCTTTAAAACAAGATTATGAAATAACCAGTGCTTGAATGAAGAACTTTGGAAACACTGGGTGAATTTACGAAAAAGGCGAACACCAAACAATATATAATGTATAGAGTCGTCCCTCGCTATATCGCGGGTTGGCTGTCGCGCCCTCAGTGCTTTTTAATATTTTAAATCTATTCTTGTATTGCGTATTTTTCACTTTGATAAAATTTTTCCGTGATAAAATAATCATTTTCTAACCTAAGAAGAAAAAAACAGGAAAAAAAGTAAAAGAAATTCAGTAAGATTTGTAAAACATATATATGCCTATAAGGTATTGCAAGAAACAACCTTTGTGGTGTTTCGCCTGTCACGGCCTGTTTCAAAAAACATACAGTAATAACCAACATTACAACTACAAAGCAGGAAGAAAACAGAAAGAGTCGAAATTCACAACATTTGACAATTATTATTATCATCATTGTCAAAGGTGACATTTTAAACCATATCAAAAACAAACTTATTTTCACTAAAACCTATTTAGGGTCACGGGGGAGCTGGAGCTTACCCCAGCTGTGGATATGTGAGGACAGGGTACAACGTGGACAGTTTCCGAGTCTGTGACACGGAGTCGTATTCTGTGGCTCTGTTTAGACGCTCATTTTGTTTGCACCAGATCCATGTAAACGCTCCGTATCTGGAGGCTACAGCAGTCGTATCATCGCCGTGTAAACAGAGCCATAGAGATGAGGAACCGGTTACACTCAGAGTAAAAAACTACTGGTCAGGAGAGAAACAGAAGAACCAGGAGAAGAAGAAAAAAAAACACTGGGGATCAAACCTGGTGTAAGGTAAGGGCATTAACCACTCTCCACTATGTGGCCCAGGCCGTATCAAACATCAGCTTTCTAGGAAGTTGGTGACTATGGCAGCATTGTAGATGAGATCTGAAATATATCCCATGGAGGTCTGTGGTGCCATCTGTGTATGATGGTTATGATGGCGGAGATGGTGGTGGTAGTGGTGGTGATGGTGTCCTTGCCCCCCCTGAGGGACTTCCCAGTACATCTGCTTTGGATGTGTAGGGCCCACCTGGTCCACGGAGCCATGACCTCCACCTCCACATCTCACACCATACCCAGGCTGATGAGCTCCTGACGGAACCAAACTCTGAAACGTGCAGCTCCTCAAAGTTTGATACGGTCGGGATGAGAAGGACTGGTGCACTGCTGCTCCCAGGTGCTGCTGAGGCTGAGGCTGAGGCTGAGGCTGAGGCTGGTCCTCCTCCTCCTCCTCCCAGGGATAGGGTTCTGAACTGGATGAGCCAACTGTGGGTTGTTGATAAAGAGGTGATGGGCTCGAGGGAGTCAGAACTGGGTGGCTGTGAAACGGGTACCAGTCTGAATAAATGTGTCCCACATCATCAGAACGCTGGTTCTGGTCGTGTCTGTAAATATCTTGCAGTGTGGTCGATGGTATGGGGAGAGAGGGAGTCACGGATCCACGGCACGAATCTGTCGTCCCTTTATTTACAAGCTCAGACTTAATGGAACTGCAGAGCCTTTCTCCTTTCATACTTCTGGCCCTTCTGTTTTGGAACCAAACCTGTAAAAGTTATTTTCAATGTCAAGGTTGTTTAATGAAACACAACGCTTCTCTGTCTACGCAGAATTGTGGCTTTAAATAAGCACTGCAGTCCATTTTAATTACTTCTCTGTCTACGCAGAATTGTAAATAAGCACTGCAGTCCATTTTAATTTGCTTTACATTTTTATATATACAATACTGTTCGAATAATGAACTTCCCTTTTATGTTTGTCACTTTATTTTTGTGCACATTTACATTTTTCCTGGTTGAAACTTTTGTCAACTATTTTCATGAAATGATTGAAATGAGTTTTTTTATTGACCTGGATCTTGTTCTCCGGCAGGTGTGTGTGCGCTGCCAGCCTCTCCCTCAGAGTGATATCTGGATAAGGAGTCATCGCAAAGACCTGCTCCAGCTGTGACAGCTGTGCTCGGCTGAAGATGGTTCTCTTCCTCTTCCTCTGGGTCTCTGGGCCTCGGTGTGTCGGCTCTGGAGAGGAGACTTCACTGTTACTAAAACACCACCTGAAGGCATCACAACACTCCCATCATACCATTACATTACATGTTGATGTACTGTTATTTTTAGATGATATTACATTTATTTGCATGACATGTTTGTGTTTATAAAACTGCTCTCCTACAATTTTAGCTTCATTGACAAACTTTTCTTTATCATTTTTAAAAATGTTTTCACATCACATCTTAAGATGCATTTTTTTTTTCACATCACATCTTAAGATGCATTTCATTTTTTATTGAACATAAGTTAAACATAATGTTATATTTAATTAATGTGGGCAAATATTAAAACCTGCTTCAAACATTATTTTTGTTTTGAACAAAATCATTCTAAAATTTTAAAACGTAATTGACATTTTGAAATTATTTATAAATATAAATATTTATAACAGTATATACAGTATTTATAATAGTAAAACCAAAATGTTTTTCATTGTTATTATTTTTCTTCACCTACAATGCTGAAACTAAACTTTCTTGGCCTCAATTTATATTTTTTTCTTCTTCGCATCAACTAATTCCCTTTTTTTAATTAAAGTTTTTTAAAATATTCAAGTGATATTTATGATATTATTTGGGGAAAAAGATTTGTATTCATGACACGATCAGATAAAATATTTAACATCATTAATAATATCAAAGGTTATGATATATAAAATGATATAATAACGTGTTATGATAAGTTAATCATGATTAAAATGACAATATTAAAACTGCTAATAACAATAATAACAACAACAACAACAACATACCTTTGCGGTGATCCTGTTCTTCAAACACTAAGTGTAAATCTTTAAATTTCATCAGTTCTTTTTGTTGCTCCTGCTTAAATCTAGAAAAGTCTGAGCCGTTGAACAACGCCATAACTTCAAGTACACACAGGTCGCCAGCTGAGGTCAGTAAATAGATAAAACAACAAATGAGGAGTTTTCACCTCAGCTCTTATAGTCGACAGACAGGAGCTGAGATGAACCACCCCCACGTTCACCCACCCACTCTGTTAATCCAGGTGTTTTCACGCCTGCTTTGGTGAATTTTCAGTCATCGTCATAAAGGCTCATGCGCAGCCTTTATGACGACGACTGAAAATACGACACACACACACACACACACATATATATATATACACATACATACATACAGGGAATAAGAGGAGTGCTTTGTTGTTGTTGTTGTTGTTGCCTGGTGATGGCTGAGAGAACCTTCCATGATTCTCGGTACAGCTCTGCAGCCACGCTGCTAGAGAGAATAATCCCAACGTTTATTCGATTATGTGCATAATCACATAAAGTTACAGAACAATATATATAAGTACAGCTTAGGAAAAAAAATGTTTACTCCTGACCAAAATGAATAACAGACTGCAGTGGATTTTAGTTCATGTCACAGATTTTCTGTGCGATTTAAGTCCGGGTTACTACGTTTAGTTACATTTACATTGTTTTTTATGAAGTTTGTTCTATATCAGCCATTAAAGTATACTTTAAGAGTCCGAGTACTGTTAACAATTTTTTTTTTTTTTTTTTTTGTACTGTTAACAATTATTTAATTTTTTTTTAATTCTCGAAGGCAACCTTCTTGATCAAAACGTTTGAATAATTACTGGACCAATAATCTGTATTTAAAAGGGTGTTTAAAATACGGCACAAGCAGATTTGTTTTGTGATCTTTCTACGTTATTCTTTATTATGTACCATGTGAATGTGACTTTCAATGTTTTGACCATTTCAAGTATGTCAAACGGCACGGTTTATGGGTAAAGTTCCTCTAACTTCTACTCCACTGAGACAGTTTCAGTTTACAGATGTAATTATCACTCAAAACGTATTACCTTAATCATATAAACAAACTGTTCTTTCACGAATATTTTCCACCCGTGTGTTTTGTCCTTATGGTGAGAGAAGTCAAAGAAGTGTCAAAAAGAATCCATTCCATATGTGCAGTGAGAAAAGATAATATTGTGCAGTAATAGGGACGAAAAACGTGAAACAGTGAAAATCAAAAATGTCGACTAATCATCGTGAACGAATTCACACACACGCGCGCATGCACACAAATACAATAACTTGTATTACACCCGGTGCGTTAGTCTCATTTTTTAACCCATCTTTGCAATAGTGCCAAATACGTTCACCAATTCACCACCAGGGGGCAGCATAGTCTTTTCCAAAACGGACTTTATTACAGTCCACAGCTGAGTTCAGCTGGAAACGTTGATTATTAAAAGAAGAAGGAAGGTGTCAAAGCTTCACTCAAACTTGCGCAGGTGGTTGTAGAGGGACTGGACGTAGGTGAAAACACACATAGGATCTGGTTTACGACCCATGATCATCATGTCGTCCACCTCGATCAGCCGGTCACAGCCAGCCTTCACTCTGCAGAAACAGACAGAGAAACACGAGTCAGAAGAAGGTTTTATACCGCAGCAAAAGCTTAACATAAATGATTTGGGTCAAAATTTCCAATCCAAGAATTTAAAAGGTTTTATACCGCAGCAACAGCTTAACATAAATGATTTTGGTCAAAATTTCCAATCCAAGAATTTAAGACGTGATGACAGGCATTCACCAAAAACAGTTCCAAAAACTTTTTGTATGTTTTTTTTCCCCTTTGCTCGTTTTTCCATCAACAAAAGCAAACGGTGTTGTTGTTTTGCAGTTAGCAGGCTAGCCTAGCAGCTTCACCTTTAAAGCCGGTCATCATAATAGCTGGTGATTAATATGTGTTGAATGACTAACAGTACCAGGGGTGGCACAGAATGACCTGGGTGAACAAACTAACACAATAAAGGCGGAAAGTTGTTTTATTTTGAAAATTTAATGATTGGAAAGGTGTTTTATTTTGAACATTTAATGATCCTTCAACGATGACGTGGTATTGCCAGTCCGCAGTAACGGCTGATCGGACCTCGGTACCAAAGAGGTTGATCTATAGCACATGGCTACGTGAAGCTATGCACTCAGTTATAAGGAATGCATATTAGAAACACCTTAAGGAGCACCGTGTGGTGAAGCAGTCAGGAACGGTTACACCCCGCCGTATGAAGCACATGGGTGATGATAAACAGTGGCTTCACTGACGAGTGTAAAAAAAAAAACAGACCAAGGAAAACAAATCAAGCAGCCGTTGACCACAACAAAGTCCAGACCTTCATTACTGATGCAGTTCAGGTCCATAAATCCCTTTAGGCCTAATTCAGCAAATGTCAAGAACCACAACTAACCCTTCAAACGGCAAAGGAGGCTCTTAATGTTCGTAAACAGTGAACTATTTTTGGAATAAAATTTTATTACCCACTTGCTGTGAGTTAAATGTAAAACCAGACACTACTATAAAATGGTGAACTAACTTGGAGGAAATCAGCCAACCCACGCCTGCCCACAAAACACACACACAAAAAAACATGCAGCCAACAGAGCCGCTAAAGGTCAATTTTTAATACAACCTATGTCATTTATTTAATCTGTACAAAAACCAAGTTAGAAGAACAACAGGGGTTATGTGTGAGACTATTTGTTGCCATAAATCCACTGCCTCCAGCGGGAGCCATGAGGTGGTGGTTTTTAGAAATAATTCTAACATCTGCCACAGAGCTCACTAATGAACGTCATGCAATTTGGTTTGTGTTTAATTCATTCACAGACAGAAATGTGATTCTGTGTGCTCTGTGCTGGGGCGTGGGGTTTGGTGTCTCGTATCTACTGAGCTCAGTGTTTCCTAAACATATTTGAGTTTCATTTTTACTCAATTTACCTACTTGGTGTGAAAATCTGAAAATTGGGCCTGTTTAGATGAACACAATGCTAATATACTCCCAGGAATTGAAGAAAGGCAGGTGAAGATATTTTTCAACAGCTGAGTCTCTTTTTTTTTTTTGGTTTTCATAAACATCTGCTGCCACCTAGTTAAAGGTGAACAAAGACTTAAAGATCTCTCAACCACAAAAAATTAAATTAAATTATAAGTAAGAGGACGCACAATTTTCCATAGGTTAAATACAACGTGTTGTCTTTTTTGTGGTGCTACATTGTGGACTATGGATGTCCAGATCTTGTACTCTCGTACTGCGTCTCCTTTGCTTATACATACTATTTAAATAAAATTTGCATGGGATTGTTTTTAAATTTCTTGGACTCACTCTGCTGTCCTGAAGGCAAGCTCAAAGTTGTCTTTACGGTTGACTGGTGACAGAGAGGTGTAGTCAAACTCCGTGGGGAAGAAGGAGTGGACCAGGGCACAGAAGGCCATCCCGTCACTCCAGCTGGAGGAGAAGTTCTGGATTTCAATGTTCTGCAGAGTTGAGAGAAAAGAGCATTGTTCGGTGATGATGTGGCATGAGCAATTCTGTGACTGACATCTCAGAATCCTGGTTGGTCGAAGGAAAACAGCTGAGAGTCAGGGAAAGAAATGAGAGATCGTTGAAACACGACTTGTAAAAGCCACAGCCAGCCCACTGAAGCTTCATAAAGATATTTAATGTCCCGCTTGTAATAATGATGAATAAAACAGACTCTCCTCTCCAGCCATTGGTTTTCAACATTTTTAGCTTTTTACCTCATGTCATTTCAAGGCTGCCCCTCATTAGTCTGCAGTTTGCTTTGAATGAAATGCATCTTGTTGAGGTCAGTGGGTGAACATCTCTCTCTCTCTCTCTCGTTTGTGTGAGTGCATGTATGTTTATTGCCCTCAGAGTTCTGCCTGACTCTGGTCATAATTATAGCCACATGGAGCAGCTGGCACCGACCATGTGGAAACAGTATCAGAACTCGGTAATATGTCAGTGTACGTGAGCCTGACTTAAACTATATTGTTGCTACATCTATACAAACCTGACGTCCCAGCAGTACTCAAAGAAACTGTGGTGCCATTTTCACTAAACTGACTTCACCTTCACCAAAGGTCATAAACCAGTGTTTCTTAAATGCTGGGTTGTGACCCAATGGTGGTTTTTTTGGGAATTGGAAAATCCTATTAATCTATTTTTCCTCCCCTGTTTCTCAGGCAAAATCCTCTTTGCTTCGACTGAGCCACAGCTTCTGTTTGATTTAACACCATCTCAGAGTTCGGTTTGAAGTCAGATACACACAGAATTATTAGAACAAACTGTCTACTAAGCTGGATCACAAAAATCGATGTTAGCACCAAAATACCAAAGTGAAGCCGAGAGCTTGAGAACCTCTGTCATAAATTGTTTTGTGACATCAGGTCAAGTAAAGGGTCATGTCTAAATTCTCTCACATTTGAAAATGTGGAACGTCTGTCTATTAGAATGGAGAAAGAAAAAAAACTCTACTGGTATTTGACTTAGTGGTCAGTGTTTGATACTGAGATCTCATTACTCCCCACTCTCCCCTGCGGGTGTTGCTATGAATGCATTCGAGGTTCAGTTACATCATGTGACTTCACTGGTACAACTATAAATCTAGTCATGGAGCCATAATGAAGGTATCGCTGTCCAGCTAAATACAGTATACCAGAATTTAATGTGTAAACACAGTTCAATCAAACATCACCAGTTTGAAATGTTTATGTGACAAACACAGTATTTTAAATGTAGGCTCAGAAACAAAAAGAAATGTTCGACAGTGAGATTTATTACTTCTATAAAACAGTCTCAGTCTCCTTCATGGCTCTGTTTCATGTTAGAAGTGCTAATTTTTAACATCTATACTTTTTATAGTTTTTTCTTCTTTTTTTTTAGCTTTACACATGATTTATACCACACTTTGTTTTAACACTTGTTTTATAGTGTGGTTTCACAAAGAATTATTACTCTGCATTGAGTGTTTTCTGTTTTTACTGGGTTTAAAAAAAAATCATCCCAGTGTGACCACCCACCTCCTGTAACTCCTGTAAATCTGTACTGATTTCTCTGCTTTGGATAATATATGCTTTAATATAGTTTATATAACTAGAGTAAAGAAGACATTTAAATATGAATTTAAATTTAATATTTAAATAAAAGAATGTACTGTTTGTCTTGAACTTGAATTGCTTGCCCCAAAAAATATATCCACGACTTTTTCCATTTACTTTTACTTTCAAACATTAATTATGAAATGCTGAGAAAACAAAAAAAAACCTCAGTTATGTAAGATATGCCTCCTCAGTTTCTTTTATATCGACAGGGAAAATTGATTCCCTGCGGCACGTACAGTATGAACCCAGGAGGAGATAATGCTTCCAGTAACAGATGATATACAGTGGCAGCGGGGGGGCGGAAGGGGGGGGGCAGACACTGTGTCTGTGCTCAAAGAAACAAATAAATACATTTATCATCACTTTTAAAAAAAGATGTTTTTGTCTTTTCCGTCTCACAGCAGCAGTTTCTACTTTGGTGATAAAAAAAACCTGTCTATTATTACCCCTATTTTGGAGTTGGGTTTCCTTGCTATTGTTCAGTTATTGTTGGACTAGCTTGTTTTTGTCATTTTTAAAAAACTAACCCATACAGTTTAAGTGTCTCTTTTAGCATTTGTTCATAAATCACTTTCAAATTTGTACTTTTTGTGGTCAGGTCCAAACTTTGCACATTTTTTTTTTAGAATCTGACCTGATATCCTATGGTCTTGGAACGACACCACTCAAGAAGAATCTGTTTGATGCTGCTGGCGCTGGACACTCCAAAACTCTGAGAGCGTTTGAGTTTGGGTTTGGACTCCACTGGTTTGGGTCGGCTGCACATAGGGAGTAGGAGACAAAAAGAAACAAAAACAGATCAGTGTTGTTGTTTTTTTAATCCTTCATTTCATTCTCCTCAATTCATTCATTAATGAACAGCACTCACTTGTTATTCGTTTCTGACTCCAGTCTTTCAAAGATGGATCGACGACTCTGTGCACCAATGTTGCGAGGCAGCGTCTGTGACCTCACGAGTTCCCTCCTCTTTTCTCCTGTTGGTCCGTAGGACTTGTCACTGTTCACATCACCATCTCTGCAGGATGGTCACAGGCAGGGATCAGACGAACAGTTACAAACAGAATACAACGTTCCTGTTTCCTTTTCCCCTTCACTTTACCTTTCAAGTGACTGCAAACCAGTGTAGGTCACCGACTTGGCGGGAGCTGAATTTATTTTCTCTGCAGAGAAGAGAGAAACATTTCAGCATGAGATATAAATTTAACATTTTCAACAGAAATCAAACAGAATATACTTGAAAACAAGGCTCACCATGAAGACGGGGAGATCCAAGAGTTCTGATGGGTGAGGGAGTCCATGTCTTCATAGAAGATACTAAGAGCAAAAACAATGAGGCGAACTGTAAGTGAAGTCGTCTACAGTTTGTATGAACTTAAGTCTACTGTGTTTATATTCATGATGGTGAGCTACCTGACTGAACCTGAGACTCTTCATTTGATTGGTTTATGGCGTTAGTCATATGACCAGGGGACAAGGGCTCAGAGACGGGGGAGGACCTGGAACCCACCGGGCTGCTGGGAGAGTTGGGAGAGCCTTTGAGCTCTGCTGTCTTTGTGGTGGCAGTGATGGGGAGGTGAGGCATCCTCATGGCTACAGGAGCCGTGTGTTCATGTGGGAAGTCAGTGGGTGGAGAGAGCTCCCCATGGACCAACATCGGTTGTTCTAGTTGGCACAAAGACATAAAATATGGTTATTATTAACAGCCAATGGCAGATCATGTAAATGTGGAATAAAAAACTGTGAACAATTTAATTTACTATGTTACAATAGCAATATGGCAGTGTAAAAGTGTAAAATAAATGTATTGACTACAACAACACTTAGGTCAGGATGAGTCATGTTATAGTGCAGCTTATATAACATAAGCTGTAAACTGAAGAGTGTGTCATAGTTACTAACACAGTCACTTCCTTCACCTCTCCGCTACAGGTAAGCTAGATATGCTAACACGGTTAAAAAAATGCTAAGTCAAATCTCTGTCTCTCAGTTGAAGGTGAGTTTTTTATTCCTTATTTTGAAATCATCAAATCATTATTATTGTTATTATATCTGCAAAATCAGGATTTTTTTTATATAAATGCCAGTTTCCTTTAACTTTTATGGTAGGTGAGTATAGCTGTTTTTATTTTGAAATCATCAATTCATTATTATTATTATATCTGCAAAATCAGGATTTCTTTTTTTTATAAATGCCAGTTTCCTTTCACTTTTATGGTAGGTGAGTATAGCTGTTAGCTGTAGCCTTAAAGCCTGTTCTACAATTAAACTTTTTGGCTAGCTTCCGTCATCTTCAGTTTCAGTTAACTTGATTTAATGTTTTGTTTTATAGAAAATAAAAAATATTCTTTCTAAACTCACACTTGGGTTGTGTTGTAGTCACCAAGCTTTGTTTGTAGTACTGATAGCACTTGCAGTGCCACAGTAGTAACCATGTCCTCACCTGTTGTAGGAGCATGTCCATTCTCCAGGCCAACATGTGGCGGGGCGGGGTCCACCTCTATTGGCTCCTCTCGCTCGATGCTCTGAAAAACACATGGGATCATAATTTTTTTTCTTTTAAAGGAACTTTTATACCTAGCATGATGTCATTTCTGACCTTCACTGGTGTCTGCAGGGGGATGTTTCCATGTTAAACACAGTTTTAATGGACAGTTAAATGGTTGTGGTTATATGAGGTTCTGACATGTTCTCTGCACTGACGTCACTCTAAGGCTCCTGGACAACAAGCCTCAGAGAGGAAGACCTGCTGTAATGAAAACATGGCGACTAAGAGTAACGTAAAGACCCGTGTCCAATGTATGAGTGATGAAGAAAACAACTCGTTTCCTCCATAATTGACAACATGGAGACTGTGTCGTTGATTTGGACACACATCACATGAATGTTATGCCCAAGAAATGCCCAGGTGGGTGGGTGGTTAGTGCCCCTCCCTTACATCACAAAGTATAACAGTTCCAGCCCCATAGTAACTGATGGTCTTAGCATGATTTTCTCGTGTGTTTTTCTTTTCTTTTCAGGTAATCTGGCTTCCTCCCACCAAAAACAGGGAACCTCAGTCTTGTAGTTAAATTCCCAGCTAAGCAGCAGCAGACCATTAGTCAGTACCTCATTCAACCCCAACCTAAAATATGGCATTCAACTCTTTAAGTTAAAAAAAAAGTCCCAGCTAAAATCCAAGTGGTATAAATATTTCAGTAGTAACTTTCTACAGAGAGGGTAAAACTACACTTTATTGGAATCTGGGGTTTGTGTGCCTAATAATGAAACAGCGATGGTACACTCATGCTTTGTTGCATTGAAAAAAAAAAAAAAAAATCCAGATGTTTTGTGGTTATTAAGTCACTGCAGGAACGTTTCACTCTCTTCAGGTTTTGGACCGTTCTCCAACATGTGTGCTTTTAGACAAAACAAAACAAACTGACTAATTAGTGCAGCAAGACTCAAATCATTTTAGTGTCACACACGGGATGGAAATGCTGTAGGTGGTAGAGGCACCAGAACATTCTGTTCTGTTCTCCCTCTGATAAGAACTGGGAAGTGATTTGTTTTAAATCAGGACTTCCTGTCACTGAAACACTCAGTGATGGAGGAAAGAGGCCAAAACCGGCCCGACGGTCTCGCAGCACAACTGCTAAAATGACTAAAAAAACTGAGATCAGGTTAAAACGTCAAACATCATCAGCAGCTGAGCTTAAGAGTCCACGTGACCCCAACTATTTCCTGCTAAGTGACTGGAGCAGATCCTCAGCAGAGCCTCGCTCTCCTTTCTCCAAACACAATGAGCTGTGTGGAAAAAGCTAATCTGCGTCCTCTGTAGATACTTGTATCTCGACCTCTTAGCCACACAGCGCCGCTGACCTACATAAGCTGGGGGTCAAGTTGTCACTTTCCATGTGGCCTTGTCAGACAGAAAGATGAAGCGCTACGTGTTGATAGTCCAGCCCTGAAGCACAGAGCAACACTTCTCCGGTCAGCAGTGCACCACTGATAGCTGGGCACATTTTCTCAAGGTCACGTCTCAGTGGGACTGTGCTGCTCCTACAAACCTTTAATGAGACTAAGAGACCTTCCCCTCTGCCCCCCCAGGCAGACATTTGTATCCTTAGCTTGGTAACCAATAACAAATGAACAGCTGGTTGTGTTTCGTACTTGGCTGTTACAGTGTAACTAAATATACAAGGACAAATTCTACGCTGCATTTGACAGAGAACTTGATTACTGTTACCAATGATCTGTCTGATGCATTTAGAAGAAAAACAACAGTATCTGGCCAAACTTCACAAAATAAACACAACAATACAGCAGGAGAGGAAAAAAGTTGGTGTATTTCTAAAAAAAACTTTTTTGGCTTTTCCCTTCTTTAATGGCTGCCAGAGTTGATATTTTTCACAAAGTGATAAGTTTATACAAAGCACAGTCTTCAAGACGTATTTATCCTGACTCAGGACTGGAACTGTCCAACATCGGTGAAACCAGACTCTTGGTTTCTAACACAAATTATGAACTGGCTTTAAAAAAAACCCTGAACTGCAGAGGTGAACCTTGAATGATAAATTAATGCAAAAAAAAAATACAAAAATGATTCACACCAGAGAATTATCAATTCTTGACAAATACTAAAAACATCCAGACCACAGATCCGACTCAAAAGGCAGACTGAGGTTCTCTGCTTGTTCTATGGATACAGTTTATAAAGTAATGGCTACAAAGTCAGAATCAACAAGATGGAAGTGAGGTAAAACAGACAGTATTTCACTGTATTGTATACAGTGAAATAGTAGCATTTTGTTCATGAAAGCAGCTATCATTCATGAGTGAGGCAACATTAAAGTCAAATGTTTAGAGTATGAGGTCTATTTAAGATCAAGATCGGAAATTTCAACAGATTGTTGTAACTGGTTGTTCAGTGTTTATAAAACACATTTACATTTAATATCAATATCGATGCTGCTCCTCTAACTGTCATTCTACAGAAAACTCACAAATGTCCTTCTAATGACCTATACTGTAGTCACATGTACTGTATGGACTAGAATACATCATCGAAAACCTTTGACATCTTACTTGAAACTGCTGGGATGGGACATGTAACTGATGTCACCCAGCAGGATTACTGATGGCTGTGTACACAAAAGGACAGAACACTTTGTATCTGTGCCTGATTAGAAAACTCTAGAGGAGGCACCAGGCAGGCATCGAGATGGAAGCAGCTGAACATCCAGCCAGGGAGTGAGACCACAGTCAGCCTGCCTGGCTTTAGGAAGGGAGGGGCAGGGGGGGTTCCTGGTATTGAGTACTCTGACCATGAAATGTCACTAAGAAGTGGGAAACACGATAGCAAAGCTGCTGATGTTCCAGTAAACTCTGGACCCATGAGGACCTGTTTTCTGGCAGAACATTCGGGTACACGCTCACCAACAGGGGAACTCTGAACATGAGACGTGCGTCACTGTTGAGCCTGCAATGCCGCGAATAAACATCCTGGAAGAAACACTTTGGAGCGTCAACCGCATCAACAAGTCTGTCCACACGGAGTAAACTGTGTCCAATCTTATCTTGACCTTCAGTAGTGACACCTATCACATTCTGGTTCATTGTATAATTCAGTCGGGGGGCAATCCAAGTGTAGTATACCTGAGATCGGGGTGTAAAACATATGGTGCGTGGGCCAAAATCAGTCCGCTAGGAGGTTTAATCCGGTCTACTTGATGAATTTTGAAACACTTAATTTGGTAGTGTTTTGTCAAATTATATTTTATTAAAAATTAATATTTATCTAATGTACTTATTTGCAGGAAATCAAAGGGGGAAAACATGGCTTTATTGTTATTTATAGGTAATTATGCTATGACTGTACTGGTCACTTGGCATCTGATCAGGCTGTATGTGGCCACTGAACCAAAATTAGTCTGACACCCCTGTCTTAGACTCTGCCCATCAGTAACACTAACGCATCACTTTAATGATAGCAGGCTAAATACTAAACCTTCATAAAAAACGTAATTAAAAATGAAAGAATTAAATACTTTAATTCTAAACTTTCTAATCCCACAATCACCAGCTCTCCTGGCTATCTAACCTAATGCAGCTGTATGGTGGTGTTGAACTTTGGAGAACCTCCAGCAGCTTCCTCACCATGACCAAAGTTTGAAACATTTCACTTTTTCATCCATGGTTCTATCCTTTTATCCTCGTTCCCCCTGTGAGGTCATGCACCGAATTATGTGCTTTTAAGATTACTGTATCAGGAGAGATAACACAAAAGAAAACATTATTTCACCTGCTCATTGTGGCCAGGACTGTTATCACAAACCAGTCGCCTGGAACATGGTTCAATTGTACAAAAATAAAGCACCAGGAGAAAGATAGAGTCGTGTTACAGTATGTACCTACATGGCTCTAGAGGCGAATGTTAGTTAAACATGGTTTCACCACGTAATATAAACAGTCACTCCATAAGAATCAGTCAGGTTTCACAAACACCACTCAGAGGCTGGCTCTCTAAATACCTCACCAGTTTACAGTCCAAGTGATTTATTTTTTCCTGGCCGTAGTCTGTACTGATGTTTCAGTTAATGCATTGTTTCCCAAAGACTGGGTTGCGACCCTCAGCTGGGTTTTTTTTGGGTTGTCTCTCATCTTGTTTTGTCACAAGAGGGTTTTTTTGGGTTGTCTCTCATCTTGTTTCCCAGGAGTTTATGAATAATGTCTATTGACTTTGGTCGTGAAGGTTTGTGACTTTTAAAATATGGGTCCCCAAAAAAAAAGTTTGAGAAACACTAAGTTATTGTACAGAAGACTGAAAACCGTCAAGGGTATTTAAGGTATTTGATTACCGTATTTTCTGGACTATAAGTCGCACCTTTTTTCAACCTTTGGCTGGGTCACTCAGGTGTGACTTATATATTTAAAATATATAATTTCACATGTATATTTTAACCTGTACAAACCACTGAATGCGTTGCTGCCACCTAGTGACTGGAAGCTTGTTGTCATTCAAGCATTACTACAGTGGTACATCAGGGTGCCATATTCCATTGGAAGCCCCTCACGCCCTCCCTGACACCTCACCGCACCCCCCCGCCCTCCCCCAAGGGGGGCCAGCCCCACTATTTGAGAAGTACCGCACTGATGCAAGGTAAACCTATGTGTTTGGATGTGGCACATTCCAGAACCTGTCCTGACATCAGGAGGTGCGATGGTGCTGGGTCGGTGCCATGTCCTGTGTTTAGTCCGAGAACATTGTTTAAACTGTCACGGGCATCATCATCACTGACACTGACACTTTTATTAAAGGCTTTGTTGATGTTCGGGGCAACGGTGAGTGGTGGGTGGGAACAGGTCAGCCTTGGGAGGAATGTCGGGGGAGGGTGTGTATTTGATTAGGGCTCTCTGTGGTGGAAAAGTGATCCAACGTTTGTTGTGTCTTCTCTAACTGTTGAGAAAGAATTTTAAACCCTGATTTTTATTTTTTATTTTTATGGGTTAAGGTTATAGTGAAATTAATTGAAGCCGTGTGTTACCAGCGTGATGTGATCTTGAGTTACATTTTAGTAAAATTCTACTTTCAGAAAAACAAACAATACAGCTAATTCAGCTGATGCAAATACATATGTAATAGGTATGAATGTAATAATTTAAATATTTTAAAATACATCTCTTGGTCCTGTGTGTGTGTTATCATCAAAGTGCTGTCTGAGAGAATCAGGGACAAACAATGTGTGTGTGTGTGTGTAGCTCTTAGCTATTAGCTCAGTTAGCAGTTAGGACAGTTGACTCTTGCTCTGTCATTTCCATCCTAGGAGCCTCTGGAGGAATCCTTTTATAGAGGACAGACACACTCACACCACCTGTTCTTTAAACACTAGATTCACACAGTCTGCTATTTTGGACTGGAAACATCGTGGGAAATAACAATTGGAGAAGAGGCTAAAAGATGAGCAGAGCCTTTGAAGCTGGAGCTAAAGAACTTGACTTTCTATGTTTAGAGACGGCAACAGGGCAGCGACCCTGGTGAACAGACAATAGGAAGTAAAAATCTACTTTCTTCTGGTTAAAACAAGGTACAATTTTAGAACACAACGACAAAAAAGCAGTCGTTGGGAAAAAAGAAAAGACTATTTTGGACTGCTGTTGTTCCCCTCTGACCAGAAAAGCAAACAAAAACAACAACAGTGATGGAGTGGTCCTAAATAGTTTCAACATGAGATGTTGTTTAAAGTGTCATTACACTGTTACATTAGAAAGTACAGGTGGTGAGTAGTGAAGGCAGCTCTACCAATCCACAACTTGTATCTAAACGATCATCCACTGAACAGCTTTAATGGACTTTCAGTATAAGATATTTATTTATTCATCTTCTACTTCATTCTTTTCCGGGTCACACGGGGAGCCAGAGCCCCTGCCAGCTGTCATTGGTCCAGAATACCAGGACTGTGATCATGTTAAATGCTAAATTTTTATGTTCGACACAGTAGGTTCTCACATGGTGATTTAGCACTTTGTGGTCGTTCAAGCAGAAACAGTCTTCACTAACCTCATGGTAAAGGACCACCCACTGTGAATATGTATATATATATATATATATATATGCATTATGTCCTTATATGTCCTTATTTGGTGAGTGATGTCAACTAATCTGTTCTTACACTTGTATTAAATTCAGCAGAGGTCTCTCAGGGAACCAGGTCCTGCTGGACGTCGATGCGGGTGAACGATCGTTTTTCATTACAGCCCTCATTTCTGGCTAATGTATAGCTTCAACATATGGCAATAATAGAGATCAACTCCCCCACGCTCCCCATCACACTCCCTCCCCTCGTCCTCTGGTCCTCCTCTGTTCCTGGCAGTGAGGTAGAGGTAGAGGAGGCCGGGGTGATGAGGAGGTAAGTCTGACACATTTACTATAAGGCTGGACAAAAGGTCAGCGCTGAAAGACAAAATGGATCCATCCAGCACAACTACCCATCACTGGAGCTAATACAGTATAATATACTGAATAGAAACAAACACTTCACACTGAGTCTCCAATTCACCCTAATTCTGCATCATCTTTGGAGAGTTTATAGAAGAAAACTACGTCTGGACAATGTGATTCCATTTTTATTTACTTTTATTTTTCCTCTAGGCAATCAAGTTTTTCTACAAAAAAAAAAATTGTATATAATTTCAAGACAGGGATCACAAAGTAACATTTTGGAAGATATTGATGATAAAATATGTGAGGATTTTATTTTGATCTGGTGGAATTAGACTGTTGGTGAAACAGGTTAATAATAATAATAATGATAATAATGATAATAACAATAAATAAATCATCCACCTCGTTCCCCAACATACTTTGCATATTATTTTACAAACATTTTTTTCTTCTGCACTCTGAAGTTCTTTTGTTGGTTTTACAGCTGTGTCTTATTTAATCCACTGATTATTTATAACATTCAGGTTGTTACACAGTAATATTCCATCTCTCTCTCTCGGTTTAGACCGTCTCTCTCTCCAACCTATCTGGAGTTTTTATATTTCATCACCACAGAGACTGACAGCACACATATTAACTCTGGGCCATTTTTATATTTTCCCCTGAGTTTCCAAAAGCCCGGAGTTGCAGTACGTGTACGTGGCTCACCCTCCTGTGGTCAGAGACTTAATGTCTGACTAAACCTGATAACCAAAACCCCCTGCTCTCCCCCTCTGAGACCCTGCACTTTTCAAACTGATTTTCTTTCAGAGCCTTCCAGGCATTGTTCCAGAAACACTGGACCTGAGTGCCACTAAATGAAATTTGTGCCATATTCCCATGTGAACTGAGCCGACCGAGCTAAAGTGCTTGACCTTAAATTCTCCTCCAGGAGTCTTCCAGTAAGGCTTAGTGGTTCTTCAGGGCAGCATGGGTGAGGGAGGATAAGGGGGTAAGGCGGGTGAGCCATCCCACCAGCTGGTCATTTATTAACCTGTTTCCACAGCAATGATGACGGGAACATGAACTATTGTCTGGAAGTCATTAAGGGAGCCAGGGGTAGCCAGGGAGTGGCTGCATACTTCTGTTAAACCCCCCAAGCATGTGCACCCCCCATACTCACACACACACACACACACACACTTGCCCCTGAGCTGTGTCCTATCAGTTTTCTATGTGATTTAAACTTTTAATAAAAAACAAAAAACAATAAAACAATCCAATATCCAACAAAATACAATGTTGAAGTTTGTCATTTTTAACTATCAATACAGGTCTGTGATGGACTCCATTATGAAACGTTCTTTATCTTATTACAGTCAAAGGTCTGACCATAGACTGCAGCCATAACTTGACGAAGTTACGCGCCACTGTGGCTGAAAAAAAAAAAAAACCCAAGTGCTGCTTGACAAACTCATTTGAATTATTCATCCCATTAAAACAAATAAGGAAAGATCTTTCTTGATTTATATCGTCCATTATTCCTGGCAACTGCACAGTCTCTATTGTCACGATCCAGGTTTTTTGTCTAAGGGTCATTTTGTAAGTAATGAAGACACCACGACTGGTGTCATTCCTAAATCAGAAGTTCTTGGAATGAGTCATTAATGAGCCGCCCCCCAGCCTCAGGACCAGGACTCAGGATCAGCCATTAGTCAAACTAAGGGTGAAAAGCTAAAAGAAATGAACCAACTCAAGAATGTTCTGTGTCTGTATTTATTCTGTCCTGCATTTGTGCTTATGTCATCCATCAGAAAAGCATTTTTTAAACTCTACCATCTGCCCCACTGAATTTAAATATATGCTGTAATAGAAGTGAGCTGTTTCGGCCAATGACCTCATTCAAAATAGAAGTAAACCACAACATTTTTGTATGGAACTTGACGTAATGTTTTATTTCTGCAGATCAAAGGCAGTGATCTGAGGTCAAACGTTCCCTGTCTTAACCCCTTTGTTTCACTGTGACTCTGCCGACACGTTAACAGCCAACGCTGTTTGTAGTGAACGTGCACATGAGCAGTGTCGTAATCAAGGCTCCGATCACTTTGGACGGGGTTCAGAACATTCTTCGAACTTTGAGGGTTCAATCTATTCATCAGCCTGTCCTCAGACTGGGACTAAACTAAAACACTGCTGGCTACATGTTGCCATGGTCTGCTGCCCAAAGCGTGTGTCTCTGGTGTGTGTGCCGATAAGAAAACAGATAGTATCAAAGTTGAGCTGAGAAACGTCAGAGGGGAGACGGAGCCGACGGCTGCGGGGCTGGGACGAGGGAATGAAACCTGATAGGATCTAAGATGACATCATTCAAAAGACCAGAGAGACTCGGTCGACGACACACAGAGGCAAGACTCTGATTTACAGCCAATAATTAATAAGATAAGATAAGACTTTATTCATCCCACACCAGGAAAATGTAGTTTTTACAGTATAATTATTAGTTAAATAAACTACAACAGGTTGGTGTAATGACTGTAGAGCTTATGTAGAAAGAGACTACTGAACATGAGTTTATTTGTTTTATCACTGAAGATCTTGTTGCTGATACTTCAGTGAACATGTGAAAACTAACAGTACATTGTGACAGATACTGTAGGTCTAAGACAGAGAGGAACTGCAGTAAGCCGGCTTTTGAGAAGTTGTGTTAGCTTGTTATGTTGAACTGTTAGCATTTACACTTTTTTGGTTCTCAACGTGCGCAACGGTCCTTCAAGACTCTAACAAATTAAACTTCACACCTGTATTCTGATCACAGACATTAAAAGGATTGCATTGGATACTTTTTTATTTTTACACAAACCAGACAGCCGTTGTTTTGGCTAAGCTAATCTGACCTAGCTGACACAAACCAGACACCCAAAATTTTGGCTAAGCTAATCTGACCTAGCTGACTCCCCACATTTGAGGGATTCTGTTCCATTCATATTAAGACTGATTATTTTACAAAGTTGAAAATCAATTGTTCTTCCTAACACCAGGAATATCACTTCCAACCAAATCTGTTACATCACACGGGTTTTTGAAGCCCTGTCTGATCTGAATCCTAAATAGAAAGAAGTTTAAACATCTGTAGCAAAAAGTTTGGCTTCACAAATGAAGATGTTTTTTTTCCTCCAGTCTGGAGCAGCCCAGGAAAGACGATTAAAGTCACAAATTGTTATTTTAATAACCTCTGAATTCCACTCAGTTACCCTTTTTCCAGTAATCCTGTCTACCGCTGCTCTGTTTCAAACCCATCATGTGTGACGTCATGTGACTGCCTGGTCAGTCGACCGTTTAAGACCAAGTAAGAAAAAAAAATCACTCACTCTCAACACATCTATCTTCTTAAAACAGTGGTTATATAACGTGTGATGCAAGCAACTGTACTGGAACAGCTGAGGTGATGACCTGACAGATGATCTGATCTGCCCCTGAGCAGATCAGATCATCTGAAAACACCACTAACAGTGAGCGAGGGAAGGAGAGAGAGAGAGAGAGAGAAGAACATTAAACTTAATCTGTAAACAGAATTCAGATGAAGGTAAACCATAGCTCAGCGAGTATTAACTAGGTGTTTACCAAATATAACTTTTACTTTCAGGAAAAGTAAGGAAAAATAATTCACATAGCTTTGGTGATAAAACTGTAAATGTAAGAGTAAAAATTCACCAAGTGGGCCGAACTGAACACCCTAGTGGGCCGGTTTTTGGCCTGCGGGCCGTATGTTTGACACACCTGGTGTACACTGTTAAACCCTGTGCTTTTCTCAGGCTGATATTAATTAAAACAAGTCGGAGCCTCTGGGGCTGAAGTGGAAATGAAGAACGGCAGGAGAGAGACAGAAGAAAAGAGAGGAATTAGTGAGGAAGTGATTCAGAGGAGGAGGACAGATGAGAGAGGAGCTGCTTCTAGAATCCTTCCACACTCAATGTAGTCTCAATGAAGCACAAGAACCCACACAATGGCCCATTGAGATGGCCGTTCTGGCAGCATAATTGGCAACAGCAGTGTCGTCTACAGACGGTGTGTGTGTGTGTTTGTGTGTGTGTGTGTGTTGTCAAAGAGTATTCGAGACTGGTCATTTAGGCTGGAGTCTCTGTCCCTAATCCTAATCTTGACTAAATCCCGCTGCTCAGAACCATTAACGGACAGGAAACAGTTACAGCTGCTTCTTTACGAACCTCACAGCCGCACACACTTACACACACAGCTGGATTTTCATTCATTCATTCAAGTATTTGATGTGAATTCCACGGTCGTGAATCAGAAGAGTGGACCAGAGCCAGTGAACTATGACAGAGCTTCTCAGATATCGCCACACAAGAACTGCGGTCTTATATAAGCAAACGGTGAATAATATTAGTGACAAGTCTGGTCACACACACACACACACACAGAAGGCTGTGCTGTACCATTCACCTCCGCTGATTAAATGATCTCCACATACTTCACCTGGTCTCTGGTTTGAAGCCCAGGGAGAAGAGAGGAGACGCTTCCCTGTGATGTACCGGCTGCAGGTGGGTTTTCAACATACATCACACAGAGTCGGCACAGGCCGCCACAGGTGTGTCCTGGAGGCGAGTGAGCATGTGCAGGTGTGTGTGTTGCCTAGTAACAGCTGGGGAGCAGAATCCTACACAGACATAGTTCTGCAGAGGAAGACTTCAGCTTGGAGTCCAGCCATTAAAGTGACAGTTGAGAGTTTTTTAGAACACTAGTTTCAGGACACGTATCCAGGCATGAATTCACTATGTAAACATCAGAGTAAAGGTTAAGTTCAGTGTAGCTGAAAATGTCAGCAGGGGATTCTGGGAGCCCTGATTCAGACCATATTGAAGCCTTTATTACCGTATTTTCGGACTATATGCCGCACTTTTTTTTCATCATCCTTTGGTTAGGTTTGCGACTTATATATTAAAATATGTAATTTTACATTTGTTATTTTCACATTGACAGCCGCTAGAGGGCACTCTAGCTGGCCGGAGCAACTTATATATGCTTTTTCTTCTTCATTATGTATTTTTTGGCTGGTGCGACTTATAGTTCGAAAAATACTGTAAAACTTTTCCACTAAAGCAGTGTTTCTAACAGCATTTATTTGTTTCTTCCCACTGATCTTGGACATCCATGTCCTCAGTGACACAGTGTGTATTTGGAAATTTAAGGAAATTAGATGAACTAAAATAACAAATATTCAAAATACTGTACTTAATCTGACAACAGCAGCAACAAATCAAAATCTCCTATCTAAAAAAATACAAATTTTTCATTCATTGTACAGTTTTACTTGAAATCTTGCGTGTCCCGTTTGTTGCCAGGTTTTAAGTGAGAGTGAGCTGTGTGTGTGTGTGTGTGTGTGTGTATTGAGCTGACAGCAGGGGTCCAGCCACGGCAGACACACACAAACAAAGGTACCCTTGTGTTGTCAAACTCTGACCACATGATTTCACAGAAGATAACATTCCTCTGTTCTATTCAACCTCGTACTTTGGTAATTACAGCTAAAAGAGGTAGTAGAGCCATTTGCATGATGTGTGCACAGAGAAGGGATATCTGCTCGACTGTGTGACAGGCTTTGGCAAACAAAAAAAAACAAACAAAAAAAGGTTACAAGAAACAAACGTGAATGATCCATAAAGAGAGTGTGTTTACAGATATGGCCTCAGCAGACGGAGATGACGACCTCCTGCTCTGAAAACAGTATCCAATTAAATAATGTAAATATTTAAACACCAAGTATAGTATAATCTTATCACAACTGCTGTAGACCAGGGCTCTAAATATAACATTTGTCCAAAGGTCACATATGTTCAGTTGTCCAGAACAAATATGACGTGTAAATACACATTTACTGTATCGGTTACCCTGCGCCTACTGAAACGAATCATAAAATGTGACACCTGCTGGCTTGAGCTGGACACTACAAAACTTGCAGTTTTTGAATATACTTGAATTTACGTGAACAAAACCTGGTTTCTTCAAACACACAACCCAACATTGGGTCACATTCACACACTTTTTGTATCATCGAGCCATTTTTACTTCCTACTGCCTCACCTCATAGTATTTCCTCATGGTATCATGTACCCCAGTGTACCCCAGTGTACCCCAGTGTACCCCAGTGTACCCCAGTGTACCCCATGATACACACCTTCAACCAACTGAAATTAAACTCCTTACCTTGTATTTCCACTGTGTAAATATTTCCAAAAATCAAAATGTTTACAACAGTGAGCAACGTCAGCTCAGACAATAAAGTAGAAACTAAAGCGCATTCGTTTATATAATAAAACTGTAATAAGGTATTAAAATCTTAGAATAATACACGTACTGTGTGTATTACTCTGTGTTCAAATACTTTACAGGTTCCAACTCCAGACGAGTTGGAACCTCACTGGTGTAGACGCTAATGAAAATGAATGCTGAAACTGAAGTCACTCTGCTGCCAAACTGCAACACAATGAACCAGATGTTGTATGAAAAGAAGAAACTTGGAAGAAGAAACTGAAAAAACTGAATCTATTTTTGTCAAAATATTATATTAAAGTATTTTTCAAAAATCCTTCACATCACTTCTAATCTTAACCATCCTCTTGTACGCATTTGTCATCGATGCTAATCTTCACCATTCAGACTTTTCTGAACACATAAGAGCTGGAAATTATGACCAGTGACCGGTGACATCACGTCCTCTCAGCTCTTAAAATCAAATTCATTTTCAATCCAGTGGAAACCTGGAAAATGGCAGACTCCTCTGTTAACAGATGACTAATGTAACATGGAAACTAGGAAATCCTCCTTTTTGTCCCTTCAATAAAAGACAAATCAGAAAAAAAGACGACGATGTGGTCGTTGTGTTATCACTGTTTATTACTCAGGAAAAGCTACTAAAATAAAAATGACCCCCAGCTAACCACTATTCCTATGAATGATTGACCTGATGATAATGTACTGGCTGAGGTGTAAGTCACCTTGACCTGAGAATCCAGGAATTATCTCTTGCCATAACATGTAAGGAGGAAAAAATACAGAAAGAAAAAATACAAGGGATGAAAAATGAATAAAACATTTGGGTAGTTTTTCACAGTCTGCACTTTGGTGCTGACGAGCTATGGATAATGAAATATAAATTGGGTTCAAGGTAATTCTGCTTTTCATAAATAAACTATAATTCCTAACCCTGAATACAGTATATATTCTGAGCCAGTATTTCTTTTTAAAGAAAGAACTTAATCACCCGGCTAAAACTAAGTACCTCTAAAAGCAGTACCGTGATAATGTCTGACCGCAGCACTCAACATTTCACAACACCAATTTAACATATTTGACTGGAGCTACACCACCGCACTGACCGCACCTCCCAGGAGCCTTCGCCACTCATGTTACTGTACTTCGTAATCCCACAGCATCCTGCTGCAGCCCAACACACAGTGACACTGAGTGTCGTACACACATCCACTCTGCTGCAATAACAACGGCTTCATTCTGCCTGTCCACACTGGTGCCCTAACGCAAACCAGGAAATTACACAGCAATTACTGGATTATGGCCTCTGCCATTGTACTCTGGTTTTTCCATCCATGTCTGTCTCCACTCTGAGCTGCTGTGGGGTCACTGAGGATTTACCAGGACTAAATGACTTTAGTACAAAGTGTCCTGTACCTGAATAAAGGCGTCGGGCCGATAATATCGTTTTTTCCTCCGATAATGAAAACCCAAAATCGCAATACGGGTCTGGTTTTGCCAGATGATGCGTGCCCTAAAAATAATTTTGGGGATAAACTGATGTATAGTAAAGTGAAACTCACTAGATGGCAGCACTGCAGCTCATTTAATTAATCTGACACTCATATAGTGGGTTGTAGAGATAAATAGATAAATATTACCAGGCCTAATCAGAAATTAGTTAATTAATTAAGTTTATTAATCTGATACTCAATTATAAACAATTATATGGTATTTTAAGCATTAAGAACATGTGCCACTGTGATGAAAATATCGGACGTCCCTAACCTGAATATATAATCTGATACTCAAACAATTATACAGTATGTTGAGCATTAAGAACATGTGCCACTGTGATGGTAAGTTATTTTCAGTAACAGCTCCAACCTCAGTGGTTTATGGAAGTAAAACTTCAGACAAATCTAATCAGGTACTTTGTGTGGTTGACATCATTGTGTTCTTCAGTTTTACTTTTGCTTTCATTAATTCATCATTTCCCGTCTCGATCTGCTTCACTGCTCTAGGTGTTCCGTCACCGACTGTTTAATCACTGTTACTGCAGTTAAACCAGTGTTGTTCTTTTCCTTATATGGAGTCTCTGTAGCAGAGACTGTTTCTCTTTCCATTCTAAAATAAGTTACAATGAAATGTGATGAATCACAATATTCCATAATAAACTAGTCCATTTTAACCATTTTACACACTGCCCTTCTCTAGATTGACCAAATAAAATAAGACAAAATAATATTGCAGTAGTAATACCATTTTAAAAAGTCCTGAATCAAATCACTAAAATCGACAAACAGATGGATTAAAGTTCATCACTAAGTGGTGTTAGTAATTATTGTGCAGTCATTATAGTCAATACATTGTGTATGATTTAGCCCAGCCATAAAGTCAGTTTCTTTGCTGATGACTTTTGGACTTTTTTGAGACAATCACTGTGTGAAGAATAGATAGCTGACAGCAAAGGAATTAAAAGAATGTCATACACTTTTAAAACCTAAAGAAGTAGAAATGAGAGAAAGTAGAAATGAGGGGGAGGATCAGGATCAACCTCTGACCTTAGAGGAAATGAAATGTTGTTTATTTTAAAATTTGTAAAATAAACCTTTTTAATGAAGTGAAAGACTTTTTAAAGCCTACAGTATACGTACGCTATAGTTTGTCAGGTTAACACAAGAAAGTTTACACACAACAAACACTAAATGTTTAAACCGGAATTAGCGCTACATAAGCAGAACAACCAACCAACACAAGACATGAAGCATGAAATGCAGTACTCACGTTTGTTTTGCTGGAGACGGCAAACGTGGCTCTGCTGGAGAAGCGAGCGGTGGATGGGCTGCTGGACACCGGGCCGGTCACCATGGAGGAAACCCTGGAGGTGGCTGGAGGACTGCTGGAGCTGGGGGAGGTTGGGAAGGTGGCCGTGGGCGACGGAGGGCTGGTCTGACTGCTCGAGCCATTGTAAGCCTGGGTCGGACTCCCCAGGGAGCAGGGCTGGATGTGGACATTGGCCTGACCTTTACCGTAGACCACCTCTTTAATCTCGGCATGATTCTCCTGAATGTCATTGAGGTGGTTCTTGTGATTCAGGCCGTTGTAGTTGTTGTTCTTCACGCCGCTCCGATCACACCTGATCGCGCTCAAAAGCTCCACCTGTTGAGCCAGAGCCTCCAGCTGACTCCTCAGCTGCCTGTTCTCCTGCTGGAGCTGAGCCACGGCCCGGCCCAGAGGCCCGCTCTGATTGGCCGTCTCCTCCAGACGCCGCTCCATGCCCAACTTAAAGGCACTGACGTCCAAGTGGATCTCTCTGATGGCATCCCTGAGCGTGTTCTCATAACGGGTGAGAGCCGAGCACACAGTCTCCCCCTCCGGAGAGGGAGAGCACTGCTGACAAAGATCTCCCATCTCGGCCAGCGTCGGTGCCTCCATGAGTTCTTCTGTCTGCACTGGACGAGACACAACCTCTCAGTGTGAAGAGAGTGAAGCCTCGGTCTGTGTGCTGAGGGTGAGGGTGGAAGGGGTGGGGACTAACAGACAAAGGTTGGGAGGTGAAAGTCTGCAGGGGAGGTCAAGGGTCAGGTCTAATTTATCCCCAGTCCTGGAGCTCTGTCTTGGGATGTCTTCTCCTAGAAAGCTCTGCGTCTCAATGTCAACAGTCTCCACTCTGAGAACAAAAGAGACACGGCTTGATCTTCAAAAGGTGATCAACTGTCAAACTTTTTTTTTTTTTTAATATAATCAAAAGTCTTCAAAGGAAGTCAAACAAGTGAGACAGTTAAACCCTGTGAAGTCAGTTCTGAGAATAAACACAAAATAACATCAATAAACTGGTAAAACTCTGACTGACACTGTCACACTGAGATAAACTTTTTTTTTTTTAAATCACACATATCTGGTAGCCATTCCTGTTTTTTATGTAACAGCAGTGAGGTCATCACCAGTCACAGCTGCTACGAGCCTACCTCAGCTCCGCTGTCCAGCGTCGCTCACTGCAGATCCGTCAGCGCTCAACAGCTGTCAGCATGATGTGTGTGTGAGAGAGAGAGTGTGTGTGAGTGTGTGCTCTCTCTCTGCTGCCGGCTCTCTGGTTTGTTTCAAAGTCTCAGGTTCATCGCTTTTCTCCTCCAGCACCAAAGAGGGAGGAGAAAGGGAGGGATAAAAGAGGAGGTGGGAGGTGTTAGTGGAGGAACAACATGGAAAGAGTAGTAAATGTTATGGACAGAGAGGGAGGACGGAGAGGGAGGACGGAGAGGGAGGACGGAGAGGGAGGACGGAGAGGGAGGACAGAGAGTTTTCCAGTGCTTTCCTCTTCTTAGTTTAATACAAGTCAAAAGTTCTAGGTTTTTTTTATTTGTGGAAATAAAAGGAGTTTCAAACAGGTTAAATCAGTATCAGTCTGTGTCGAGTGTTGAGCTGCGTTACATTACATTTGAAAAGTTAATTCATGAAAATTAAACCAAATATTGTTTTTAACCAAACTCAAATGGACCTGGGAAAAAAATATTTGTTTTAAACTCTAGAACACTTTGTATCTGGTTTCATTTCTTTTTTTTTTTTTCTTTTTCAAAGATACCAGTCCTCAGAAGAGACAAAACAAATGTTTTTTGTTGGGGTTTTTTTTTTCAGTGTTTAAATAAAAAGTTTTCAAGTTTGGCTGAAAATGCTTTTGTTTCAAAATGAATCTTTTATGAATTTTGTTAGGGTTAAAAATCCTGATCAAATAAATTTGATGAATTTTTAATTTTCTCTCATGAAAGGCAGGTGTCTTTGACCTTTTTATTCATTCTTCTCCCTTCTGTCCAAGTGTCATTTGGGTCACCGACGTCATAACCCAACACAGCATCCAGGAGCTGAGGTATAATCTTAGCTACTTAGACGTAACCGTACTGAGTTCAGTTCCTGGAGGAGCGATCATTACACAGCTGAACATCACTCAGGTGTTGGCTTCTCCTTTGACATCTGTTTCTGGAACACATTTCACTCTGTGACTGGTCTCCATCTGTAATCCTGCGCCTCTGTCATTATCTCCCCACCTTCTCGCTATAATGGTATTTTTAACAGATAAATGCCGTAACAGGTCTGAGGGACGGCTTTTCACCCTGTGATAAGGTGTGAGATTAGAAACTGAGCTGCGTGAAAACAGACACGTTGTTTTCTTTGACCACAGGCGTGTGACTGCCTATAAATTCTCCAAATTTACTCCTTTTTAAGAACTTTTTTTTTGTTTCTGTTCAACTATTGTTGGAGTGTGTCTGATAGCCAGACAGGTCAGACAGACGAACTGCACCCTCCCCCTCGTAACAGGACCCCAACAGAGCAAACATTCCACACTAGATAGTGTGTGTGTGTGTGTGTGTGTGTGTGTGTGTCCGTGCACACAGAGACTCGGACGAAAAACTGAAACATCCCTGCTAACTGTCAACTGTCTGTGTGTGTTTGTGTGTGTGCGTGCACATGCATGTGGTAAGGTGTGTGTGTGTAAGAAAGAGGTGAAAGGGAGAGTAGGTGGATGAGAAGAAACGGGCAAGTGATGGGAAACACACACACACACACACACACACTTAAACTTCAAGGTTTTATGATTCTCCAAGGGTCTAGACACAACACATGTAGTAAAAGCCCACTGTAGAGGTCAGAGGTCACCAGCATCGGCTTCATCTGTTCTTAAAAATGTCCACTCATTTTTCAGTATTTTAGACCGAATATTCCAAGCACCACAGTCTTCACTGGACTTTTTTAAAACAAAATCAACAAGCTTTAGTTTAGAGACTTCGTTCTTCATAGAATTTTTAGATTTTTTTAACAAAATTAATAACCGCAAAAAGAAAAAGCAAATAAAATGTACAAGTGAACAAAGACAAAGCAGGGAGCTGAAAGAAAAGATATAAGTCGTTCAGCTAGTTTCAGACGTTAGTTTATGGAGAATGACACAACTTTAACTTACTATACAAAGAAGAGGGCGCTATTGGACGGTCGGACACAATCATGTGATGTCCAGATTTTAGCACTTTCAGGTGCACCGTTTCAAATTAAAGGAGTTTTGGCCGAGCATTTGAACACACTACGGAATATGGAGAAAGAAGTGGCTTCTATTTTTAAGAACAGATACAAACATAGCCGTAACAAGTGGGCAATTTGA
>NC_024310.1:5677538-5684487 GCF_000523025.1 Cynoglossus semilaevis | reverse complement strand
GCAGCAGTGTCAGCAGATGATCAGTGTGGTTTTGGCTGAGAGCAACAACAATCAGTCACATCATGTTCTCACATAATTCAGTCATCTGCCAACGTAAACAGGAGGAGGTGTCAGCCAGATCACCCTATGTCGGGGATTGACGGTGTCAAGCCTGAAGGCAGTTTTGTTCAGTTTTGAAGAGATGATACATTTGTCAAACCTGTATCACACTCATCTTATTAGCAGAGTGTGATCCTGACTGACAGCTCTTTTGTATCCACTAGTTATGGAAGACATTAGATCACTGTTATCGTTTTGATTCATGGGTAAATGTCTGTCATAAATACAGGGGTTGGAACAGGCTCCCACCTGCCTGACACCAGGGGGATTCCAAAGCATTTTTTAGACATTATTCTTCTGTGAAGTTGTGTGAACACAGGTGAACTGGAGGTCGCAGTCCAGTCAGAGTCACAGTACGGAGATACGGAGTGGATGAAGACGTCTGGGGGATGAGAGAGGTGAAACTCACGGCCTACATGTAGTACATCCAAATACAGTCTTTAATTATTAATTCAGACTGAAAATATCAGATTAGCAGATTTCAAAATCCTGCTAAATAAGTGAGAGGACAATTGTCCCATCACATTCTGTACTTTATTGTATGACGGGAGGGTGCGGGGGGGGGGCATGCTCAGAGCACCTCAGTGGCAGCTGGTGGACTCGAACCTGTAACCTTCTGGACCCAAGTCTGCGTCCTTGACCACTGTTGTTTTTTTAAATCATCTTTTCATTGTTTTTACACATGTGTTTTACTTCTCAGACTCTGGCTCCTTCTGTGCAGAATCAAAGCTGTATAAGGTCAGAGGTCACTGCTTATAAATTTGCCTAAAATCATCTGGTTCTACACCAATAAGAAATGTATTGTTGATGCTGCTGGGACATTTGGAAACATCCGTCCTCTCTGAGCTGGAGGCTGTCAACCATCAAAGGCTAATTTGTCAGAGGGAACGTTGATACACACAACAACATATTAAATATGTAACACCTGCCAAAGCAACAACATCTGCAACCAGACGTAGAAGGAACAACTGTTACTCGCTGACTAATATGTGTCAGGTTTTAAAAGAAAAAAAAATTGCACGCCTTGAAAAACATCAGAAAATTATTATAAACTTTTGTTTTCATTCACACTAACAACTGACTTACAGAAAATTAGGAGACACAGTAGATCAGGGCTGTCAAAATTATTTTGGTTCATACAACCTAATTAGATGTCAAGTGGGCCGGACCAGTACAATCATAACTTAATTACGTCTAAATAACTAATAAATAATATTTTTTCCCTTTTGTTTTCATGCAAAAAAGTACATAAGCTAAATCTCCATATTTAATGAAAAAAAAGTTTACAAAATATTTTCTGAACCTGTGTTTGTGTACTTGTACGGTTTTGGCCCACAGACCATATGTTTGACACCCACTCAGGTAGTCTGATGTGATCATCTCCCGTCACCGTTTACCTGTCTCTACGTGTGTGTGTGTGTGTGTGAACGTTTCAACAGTCAAATAAATATGAACAGATGTAATCAGTCAAAACACAGATGTGTGGCTGTGATACCACTGTCCTGGTGCACGAAATGTTGCACAACAAACCAGGAGTGTGGCAGACAGGCTGTGGTGGACGGATGACACACTCTGATGTAACACACATTCCCACACTCTGTGGCTGTGACGGGAAAACATGACGACTGTGTGCTGCAGTATGAAAAACAGTCACAGAATGACAAAAAGATGCAACTGTAAGACTGTAGAGCTGTAACTACGCCCTAATCTATTAATAAATGTTTCTACGATTGATTATTATTTATTATTTATAAGTTAATAATACTGTAGATTTCTCTGTGTAATATTTTTTTTTTACATTTATCAGGTGAAGACACTCACCAGCATGGAAATCAAATAGTTGTTAAGCTCCTGAGGGCCGCAAAAAATGACTTGGTGGGCCACATTTTGCCCGCAAGCCTTGAGTTTGACACGTGCTGTAAATGTTTTATGCATTAATGCATTTGAAGGAAATGTAAACAGCAGTACTGGAAAATGCAGATTGAATTAGGTTTATGTAGTAATTTTCCCTCCAGTCCAGATGGTGGCGCACATGTTCAACTCGAATACTTGATTTAAAAAGTACTAATGTAACAAACTGTTGGTTAAAATACTTGACTTGAGATAAAGTTCCTAAAACCTTTTGGTTAAAAGACTTGAAATAAAGTTCCTAAAACCTTTATATCAAATCCGTACGGTCCAGAAAAACAACTACCGTTTTTTTAAGGTTGGTAAAAAAATGAAGATACTTTTGTGTCTTTTTCTTTTGTTGCCTTTGAACTCATAGCGTTGACTTTGTGCTTGTGCTTCTTTGCATTGATACAGAGCACAGACGTGATAAGCAAATTATTCAAATCTTCATTTAAATAGACGGACGGACGTCCACACGGAGGCAGAGGAACCAAACTGTGGTTGTTGGTTCTGTTCCCTCTGACAGGAAGTCAACAGGTCAACGTGAGTTTGCTTCGGCACACTTTTTTGGTTAAGGTTTACTGCTGACGAGTGTAAGGCGTAACAGATGGTCATTAGGGAATGAGATGATTAAAAATAAAATGTTAATTATAGGTTTGCTGGTATGAACATGATGGAAATGTTTGACTAACGTAACCACATACCTTCTTGGTTTGGTTTAATAACTTCTCTGTTATCATCCACATCCTCTACAGCTGTGTCTCACACACAGAGAGAGAACTGCTTGCACTCATTAACTCTCAGGGTTCACCAACAGAACATCACTGTTAACGATTCATGTCTGTTTCATGCCTGCAGACTGCAGCGACGTAGAACAGACAGTTGATAATGATCGGCTCCTCACGGCTGATACAGATCTGACAACCGATCATTTCATATTTTACACAGTCTTCTCAATGGCTCTTGATTTTATTTAGTGAAGACATGAGTGCATTTTAAAATTATCACCAAATAATAACAGTATTTCAGGAAGCTCGTATCTGAGAGGCCAGGATGACAGAACGTCTAGTTTGATGGATGGGCTTCCTGCAAACTTTGATCGAGATCTTCTGACACACTTCACCATGTGTGTCTAACAAGGTGTTAACAGATGTCATATTTCACCTTTAAAAAAAAATCCTCCTTTGACTCCTCACCCACGTCTTCCTGTATAATCTCTACAGGAATCTGTCATGATCAGAACGAACAGAGCCAAGTCATGATGTCATCGACACTTCAAGGACCGGCTGAGATCAACTGCATGTGGAGCTAAAAAAGTCAAAACAAAAACCAAACAGTTCCATTGGCTTCGGCCACCCCGGGTTTGATCATTCGATCAAGGTTGGCGTATTTGAACAACTGGCTACAACGTTATGCCTGGCACCATGTCTCCCTGTCTCACTGTTGAAAAATCCTCTCATATTGTTTCAAATAAATGAGAAAAATGTTCATGTCAAACCGAACAAAACAAACAGCCAAAACAGAACAGTGAGTCATAACTCCAGTTACAAAGAAGCTCCAAACAAAGGCACCATCGATCCATGTTTTATCACATAATATTCTGTGGGGTCATGGGGTCGTTAGGGTCGATGACTGTAGTGAAAGATTACAAGATGGCTCTAAAATACTACACTCATTCTGACTTTATGTATCTAACAGAGGTGACCTGGGAGCTGACCGTCGTGTCAAACAAATGTAGGGATATTATTTTTCAGAAATAATTGTTTTCCAATATATCAGAAATTATAAAAGTTATTTGTTAATGTTTAGGCCAAAAAATAAAATCCAAAATTTAAAAAAAAATATACACTGAATATTTAGAGGACTTTTGGAGCTGATCCATCTAATGTAAGTCTAAACTGAACTTAGTAACAAGTGACTGTGGAAACAGAGTGAAAACTATAAGAAGGACCAGATTATAGAAGGAGGAAAGAAACTGATATGTGAAGAAAACCAGCTTCAGTTTGAAGCCAAAGAACTGAGGTGGTGGCTTCAGGACGAGGGTCCGTCCTCATGTGCCCCAAACTGATCCCAGACTGCACAGACACTCCATGAAGACGCCAGAGGACAAGCTGAGGACATTTAAGAGAAGTAGTTGTAAAGAGAGAGAGGGAGAGAGAGAGAGAGAGAGAGAGTCCAATTCCATATGTGCAAAACTGTAGGAATCAGTGGTCGGAGCCAAACTGGCTGTAATACAAAAACACTTCTGTAATTTCTCTCACAGGGAACAGACGTTTGAACTCCTCCACTGAGGCCTGAGTCAGACCAATGGACTGGACGTCAGTTTTGTCAATTTAAGGCTTATAAAAAACAAAAACCACAAAGTGACGTCTTCTGTTTAACTTTTCAGAGTATTTGGATTAGAAGGCTACGTAGTTGACGAGATGAAGGAATGTTAAGAAGCGATGACAGAGAATTTGTGCCCTGAGAGTGAGTCTTTAGAGGAGGTTGAATCTGACTCTAAACAAAAACCACCACGGATGGAAACTCTTTAAGAGTCGACATTATCCTGTATTTACTAAACTGTCCTTCTCTGGCCTTCACACCGTGGAGGGCTGCTGGGTAAAAATCTCTGTTTCACATGAACTGCCCCTGTGGTGTCTCTTCACTGAGATGGAATTACAAAAATATGAACTCTTTTATAACCATTTTCTGCCGATTATTTTGCTCATGCAACTGAAACCAGCGACTGAGACGGCACCGGGGATTCTTTATTGTAAATGTTCCCATAGCCACATGTTGGAAGTGACTTAATATACCATACTGTCTGGACTATAAGTCACTCTGGAGTATAAATCGAACCAGCCAGCTGGAGTGCCCTCTAGAGGCTGTCATATGAAATTATATATGCATCTGAGTAGAAGTCGCAAACCCAGACAAGGATGAAAAAAAAGTGCAACTTTTAGTCTGAAAAATACAGTACGTTTGTTTGGTATGATGAGAGAACGTTAACTTAAAGACCTCAAGTCAAACCCTGAAGTTGAATCTTTGACCTTTAAGCTGTTGGGCAACAGCGTGAACCGTCCTACTGAGGAGCTGGACGGGGAGTTTGAGACTCCTGTGAAAGCCTGAGCTCTGACCGACCGGAACCTTCTCTGTAGAGCGACGTACAGTGAATGATGTCGGTTCAGTCTGGGACAGAATTAGGATAAGATACGGTGTGGAAGTGGATGCTCCCCTAATGTCAACAGTCAAACGGATACGGGGGGGACGCTGTAAGGACATGACCTCAATAACCAGGAAGTACAGGACATATGGATAAACCGTACATACACACGCAGAGTGTGTTTGTGTGCATTTACGTGTACGTTGAAGATGATGTCATTCAGTCGAACTCAGCCAAAAAACACCACAGTCACATCCATCAATTGTTCTTCAGCCACAAACCACACACCAGTCCTCACACACACACACACACACTGTACCAGAGCTCACAGTTCAGTCCACATTACATCATCTGTTCCTCTTCCAGGCCATGGAGTCTTACACACAAACACACACAAACACACACACACACACACACAGGCCTGATGCAGGGGGCTACTGATGAACATTCATCAAGTTGTTCTGCGTTAAAACTTCAATTTAGAACTAAAGGATTATTTGTTACGGTCAGTACTGTGATTACACTCCCAGTGTAGTACCAGGAAATCAAAATACTGCATTGAAAAGAAATGATACTAAATAAGAGAAGAGAAAAGAGTACAAAGCAGTTACTCTAGTCGTATGTCGTGATAATACTCAGTGATGGTGTCAAAAGTCAAAAACTCATTTTGAACACCAGTGTACTGCAGTATGTCGTATACAGGTCCATGTACCTGGATATTAAAGGTCAGAAATTGTGTTGATTTTACAGAATGAGGTCAGAACAGAAACAACAGAAAAATGTGTGTTCTAAAAATATCTTTGGGGAAAACAGCCGTATATGAACGTGAAAGTCACTAGATGGCAGCGTTGCAGCTCATTTTATTAATCTCACACTCACACAGTGGTTTGTACAGATAAATAAATAAATATTACCAGGTCTATATCGGTATCGGTTGATATCAAAATCAGAAAATTAGTGTTTGGACAATATCGGCATCAGTATCAAATATCAAAAGCAAAAAGTTAAAATCGGACATCCGTAGTTTAACTACATGAAGAGGTCCAGAATCCGATTGGACAACTGCATGAAGAGGTCCAGAATCCGATGAACCTTTCATGAACTCAGATTCTGTTAGATTTCATGTGTTAAAGATTCATATTCGTGTCACGTTTATCTACTGCGTCCACACTACAGCTGCACTTCAGCCTCGCTCCGGCTGTAAATAACAGCCCAGCAGTTCCTTACTGTCCTCTACCCACTTATTATAGAGACAGCTAAAACATTAAAAATGATGAAGCAACATTCCCTCCCCCTCCTCACCCCTCGTCTGCATTGCCCTGGAAACCAGCTAAACAAAGTCCACAGACGCCACTAAGTGCCGGGTACTGCGTGTGTAACATTTCACTTGGATTTAATGTATATTTTGACACGGCGTTCATGTCTGTATCTCTCCTGCCGTTTATCTCAGAGTGTCTCCAGGCCTGAACATTAAACTGTGCTGCAGCTGGTTCTAATGAGCAGCATCCCACGTTCACCCGGAGCTGATGATAAGTGTCGTTGCATCACATCACTTTGTATCTCTGTGAGGAGTAACTCATCGCACTGACTCAGTGGATGACAGTAAACACACTGGAAGTTTTTTTAATCGTCTCGGACGAACTCTGCTACGAGCCGCTGTCGTCAGCAGGCGGCGGCTGCTGCTGCTGTCTGATTTATAACTGGACTGAAGAAAAAAAAAAGAAGAACAGAACTGAGCTGAATATGGACTGGACAGATGTGGAAAAGGTCAGAAGAACGAGGAGGAAGAGGAGGAGGAGGACTGTTGTATAATAT
>NC_024310.1:5675095-5676787 GCF_000523025.1 Cynoglossus semilaevis | reverse complement strand
GCTGCAGCTGGTTCTAATGAGCAGCATCCCACGTTCACCCGGAGCTGATGATAAGTGTCGTTGCATCACATCACTTTGTATCTCTGTGAGGAGTAACTCATCGCACTGACTCAGTGGATGACAGTAAACACACTGGAAGTTTTTTTAATCGTCTCGGACGAACTCTGCTACGAGCCGCTGTCGTCAGCAGGCGGCGGCTGCTGCTGCTGTCTGATTTATAACTGGACTGAAGAAAAAAAAAAGAAGAACAGAACTGAGCTGAATATGGACTGGACAGATGTGGAAAAGGTCAGAAGAACGAGGAGGAAGAGGAGGAGGAGGACTGTTGTATAATATATATTTGTTCTGTGGGGTCTTGACTCTAAATGTTTTGGGGTTTTTTTTCACTTCTATTCAACAATTGTCTGATGAAGCCAAAGCTCAGAGGAAGAAGAAAATCTTTCAGGAATTATTTCAGATTATTTCAGATTATTTCCTACGTCACCTGATCTGTTTTAGTTCATATTTATATCACACTATAATGATAATATTATACTTTCACTGTTAGAAGGTCAGTAGACAGTATGGCCCACCTGATTGGCTGCTGGCATCATGTGGGACATTATGTGACTCAATCACCACTCTAAAAATGAAAGGCTAGACAAAAAAAAAACCAAACAATTAATGTATAAAAAAAATAAAAGTCTAAAACATTTGTGAATCAGTCTCCCTAACGTGTCTCGCTCTTATTCTGAAATAGTTTCAATTTCACTGAGAAATGAGGCATTCAGGGACCAGTGGAAAAGGCAAACACATTAGCATTAGCACTGAGTTGACATGTTTAAAAAAAATACATTTTTAAGTATAATTATAGAGAATTAAAACAGGAACCACATGTTGAACGCTACGAGAATTTAAAAATGACATAAACAGGAACTAAGAGGAGGAACCAAACAAACACGGCGGTAGCAGCAACCACTCATTTACTGTGTCATGACAATGAGCTCTGTTATTTATAATTAACCCAAACAACAAGCGTTGAATACGGAGACGTATTTACACACACACACACACACACGGAGACGGTCGGTGTCTGCCTGCTCCGTCTTCTGACAGCACAGATGAGCTCATTCAGGATGAGTTTTATCAGCGCCCTGGAGGCCTAATAAATATCAGGCGTGTGTGTACCTCTGTGTGTATCTCTGTGTGTGTGTTTGTGTGTAACGAAGGCCCTGACAGGCTGCCAAGTAGATCTAAACAACCGCATTTTCCTCGAAGTCCCCACTTGCAGTTTCACAGTCTGAGAATCCGTAGCGCTGACCTTTCCTGTCGTCCTGCTGGGAACCACTGACGCAGAACGGTGCGCGCGCACAAACACACACACACATCTGGTCTCACTTACATAAATTTAAACTCAGCCTAATCCTGCTTTCAGCAGGGTTTAAAGTGTGGTCGGAACATGCAGCATCACCACAAATGGGTTTTTTCTATTTCCCCCCTCCTTCTCTGAACCATCGACTTATTCAGATCATCTCCCAGTCTGAACCGTGGTCTTAAATACCACCTACTCATATTATAAGTGATGGACCCTCCAGTTGGATGAATTCTTCTAAATTACAGTGTTCTCCGTGTGGACTGATGCTGTTTGACACCGAGGGGATCAATCCTTCATCTTGGTCTTTTCTGCTCGTAAGTCTCCCATCTGTCAAAGGC
>NC_024310.1:5659381-5674075 GCF_000523025.1 Cynoglossus semilaevis | reverse complement strand
TGTGTGTGTGTTTGTGTGTAACGAAGGCCCTGACAGGCTGCCAAGTAGATCTAAACAACCGCATTTTCCTCGAAGTCCCCACTTGCAGTTTCACAGTCTGAGAATCCGTAGCGCTGACCTTTCCTGTCGTCCTGCTGGGAACCACTGACGCAGAACGGTGCGCGCACACAAACACACACACACACACACATCTGGTCTCACTTACATAAATTTAAACTCAGCCTAATCCTGCTTTCAGCAGGGTTTAAAGTGTGGTCGGAACATGCAGCATCACCACAAATGGGTTTTTTCTATTTCCCCCCTCCTTCTCTGAACCATCGACTTATTCAGATCATCTCCCAGTCTGAACCGTGGTCTTAAATACCACCTACTCATATTATAAGTGATGGACCCTCCAGTTGGATGAATTCTTCTAAATTACAGTGTTCTCCGTGTGGACTGATGCTGTTTGACACCGAGGGGATCAATCCTTCATCTTGGTCTTTTCTGCTCGTAAGTCTCCCATCTGTCAAAGGCCGCTCTGCTAATGTAAGCTCTAAAAATACTGAATCTAGAGAGACAAGTCTGGGGGGGGCGTAGTGGAGGGGGGGGTGTCAGCAGGTGATTTATCACTCTCATTCAGATGTCTTTTCGGCAGGACAGGAGTCCGAGCTGATTTTGTTTTGAGCCAAAAAATCTGGCAACGAAAGAAAAAAACTTCAAACAACTCAGAGAAAGATCAAAACTTCGACTTTGGCTCGAACGATAAAATCCAACAACTCATCTGCATCACAATTAGGCTCCGTCACGCAGTTTACAAGTTTTTGGAACAAATTTCACTAATGAAAGTGGACGGGAAGGTTGTGGGGTGTAAAACCGACCACATCTGCCGAGCAGACAGAGCGCGGGTCAGGAACGGCCTGACATCCAACGTTGATTTGTTGCTGATTTTTGTGGTTTTAGTGGGCGAGTGGAGTAGGTGCAGGGTTAATTCAGCATGACCTGTGGCATGAAGCAGTGCCATGGAGACAGTCATGCTCTTTAACCATCTGTGACAAGGTGTGAACTCAGGCAGAGGTCACTCACGGTGTCTCCGTAAAACCTGTATATCCAGATCATTTTTGGATTACAAACTTTTTTTTTATTCAGCGTGAAATTATTAACTTTTTTTTTAAAAGACGTTTTTTCTTCTATTATTGTACTTCTACATATACTGAAAACAAAAAGAGCAAGAAAGCTGTGTTTACAATTGTATTTTCAGTAAGAAAAGTCAGTAAAATCAAACGACACCAAACAAAACTGATTCTACAGAGAAGCTCCTGCATTTTTCATCTTTTTTTCTTAAAATAAAAAAAACTGTAGCTAAATTATTCAACTACCTTTGAAAAACCATCAAAATAGAAATGAAACATTTCAGACAATATAACGACAACACAGAAACTGACTTACTTTTCAACACATGGTGAAAACAGGTGGAAGAACTGAACTGATCACAGGTGAAATGAATCAATGCCTGAAGCCTGTGATTGGAGTTAGAGAAAACTGGAAGACCTGACATGGAGTACACTAAGGAGCAGGACTGAAGAGAAGACTGACAACAAAATATAGAAAAATGAGTGGAAAATATTACCAACTCAGAGGAGACGTCTGAAAAACAACAACATATTATTATTATTATTATTATTGGTGTTGTTGTTGTTGTTGAAAAGCGAGCACGTCAAAAGAAAATAAAATTGTATATATATATATATAATTAATAATATAAGTAGGTTTGTGATAACGTTTGTGATAACTTTTCTGAGAATCACCGAGATCATCATCATTAGGAGCCGTGTGTGTGTGTGTGTGTTTAGTCTCTCAGGCCCATTCTCACTCACAGTTATTGCCCATTAGTTTCCATGTAAACACAAACAGACACAAATAAAGGTTAGAAATTCTCCACACCATCCTCCTCCACATGTCGTCTGATGTCACAGCCGTAAACAAACACGTTTTCATCCACACTTTGGCAACAGGTTTCCCAGAAACCCAATCAAGACGTTTCCTTCTGAGATTGTTCTCTTCACAGATCTCCATGATGCGGGCTGCATAACTGAGCAGTGACACAACATTCTTGCACCATCAGGCTATAACGCTGGTTCGCTGCACCTTATAAATCTCCTTCCACTTGGCCTCGCTGTCTCCTACTCACTGACACTGACTGTGATGTTTTATCACTGGAAACAAACTGTGTTTCAGGCTGCTCGCTGACAGCAGCCTGTCATAAGGGGAGTGAGGTCAGTCAGTCAGTCAGACAATCAGTCAGACAGACAATCAGTCAGACAATCAGTCAGTCAGGAGTGTCAACATTCTTAGTTAGAGATGCCAGATATTAGCATTATTATGTAATATCTGTAAGAATCGTTTTCTGCTTTTCCTCCGATAATGAAAACCTGATAACGCAATGCCTGGGTTTCGCCAAATGATGTGTGCTCTAAAAACAGTTCTGGGGAAAAATTACTGTATATAAAAGTGAAAGTCACTAGATGGCAGCATTGCAGATCATTTTAATAATCTATTTGAATAATTGTATGAACTCATACAGTGGTTCATACAGGCCCTAAATAGTATTTCAATTTGGAGGGAGTGTAAAAAAACGTCTGTCCTGTAGGGGGGGGATGGCAGAAAACAATTGAGAAACACTGTTAATGAAGAGGCGACACTTAACCTCTTAGTATCGGTTGATAATGGTATCAGAAAAGTGTTTGGACGTTGTCGGCACATCGTAAATTGGCAAATAGTTAATATCGTACATCCCTACTCTTGGTGTTGGAGTGACTCGACTGTTATTCCTGATGTGTCAGTGCAGCAGAGGAGAGCAGAGCCAGACGACTGATCGACCATTACTGCTGTTTATTATTCAAAGACCACAGAACCTGTGTGCTCTCAAGGCTGCGATACACAATAATCAACACACACACGTCAGACCACAACACGAGAGCCTGTGACAGCAGCAGCAGAGTAAACTATCAGGAGTGTTCCAGCCAGAATCACAAATGAAAACAGACGTAGAAAAACACAAGGTACGAATCACGTTACCGAAGAGTGAGAAAAGGAAGCTGTAAGTCATTTCAGGGCCATTTGTGGATAACAGAGCTCTCCATCATGATCTTATCTCTCTCGCCCTCTCTCTCTCTCCTTCTCTTTGGAGTCTTTTTGAGCCAAAAAAAATTCTTTCTTTGGAATAAAGTAAAGTCTGTCACTGTGATACCGTGTATTATCTGACAGAGAAATACAACGAAATAAGAAAAGAAATGAAAGGAGATAAAATAACAAAAGGAACATTAAACATTAATTTTAAAAAAACATTGCCAACCGAAAGCATACTCTAACTGTGTGTACAGTAAATGTGTGTATTGAAGTTGTGATGTTTTCCCCTTGTGGTGAAACAAAATAACTACTTAGACTTGCTCGTCGGGCATTTTCCAACAATGTGGTTGCGGGTAAACTTCCACGATAGTGTCTGGTGTCTAGTTGCATCCTGTAGCTTTATATATATATATATATAAAAGTCCTGTTGGTTTTCACACACCAGAGCTGACAATTATTACATCATTTGTTTTATCAGATGATGGATTCATTTTAGCTGAAATCTACTCATCTTTTTTAAAAAATCTCTTGTTAATTAAAATACACTAGTAATTCATCAGTGAACTAACAGTTGCAGTCATACGTCAGCAGTCATACGTCAGCAGTCAGATTTCATACACCACCACACAGGTTCTAATCCACAGACGTGTCGGTCAGACTGGATTTTAATCGGTGACGTCATTTTCCCGCCTTCAGCCTCTCTGCTGCAGTTCACATCATCCGTCATCGACTCACTGATCCTCATACCTGCGGTTATTTCTCCGCTCTATCTTAAAGTGCTGCACAAGCAACTTGTTTTAAAAGGCTGATGGTATCTGTGCGGGCGAACAGCAGTGTTGATGTTGGAACTGATCTCCTGTGCGTCCTGAGGGGATGCTGGGTAGCTGCCTGGGATTTTTTTAATAGTAGCTTTTCTCCCCCTCTTTTTTCTTGTCTTTGGTTGTGGCGTTTCTGCAAGCGAAGCCAAACTTTGCGTCTGTGATTTGAATTAATTATATTTGCAGTCTCTTTGACTTATACTCTGCAGCTGCAATGCTGCCATCTAGTGACTTTCACTTTAATATACATTCGTTTGGCGAAACCCAAGCACTGCGTTATCGGGTTTTCATAATCAAGATGAAAAAACTATTCTTGCAGATATTATATAATATGCTAATACCCGGCCGATAATATTGGTCGGCCGATATTTGCGGACATCTCTAGTTAATACAATAGTGATTTTTTTATTGCAGCTCCATCTGCTACAGAATATGAAACATCATCAAAACAACTATTGAATGTTTGATCAGGTGTTTTAAGATACATGAACAGAGCTGAGGTCAAATCCGTAGGTCATGAAGGTCAACACACTGAACAGACGGGTCCAACGTTTCTGTGAAGTTTTAATCAAAGATTTTCTCTATCAACTGTGTTTTCTGTTGGAAAAGGCTTTTTAAAGAAAGAATAAAAACACATCAGTAGGCTTGGATATTTTAAGATTGTTGAGAAGCTGAAAACTGTTGCACGCAGGACTCCAAACTACAATTCAACAGTCAAGGACAAATTAAATATTTCAAACATAGATCTATTTTACATTATCTGCCTTTGCCATTCTGTTTTTTTTCTTGTTCCAGTTGGTCTCAGTTGATGTCGTTCTTCTGTCTGATGGAGGTTTTCAGTCGTGCAGCATCTCTGATGCAAACAGAATCTTTTACTTTGAGTATTTGAAGTCCAGAGTGAAAACTCCAACAGGAATGGAACCCCTGACCTCCTGGTGACCAGTGACGTTAAAACCTTTATGACTGGTTTTCTTTTCAGTAGGGTTTCTTCTGTTTTCACACACAGAAAAAAGAAAGGATGAGAAAGAGGAGAAAATTATTGTTATAATTATTATAATTAGTAAAAGTAGAAGTAGTGGAATTATAAAGATTATCTTACTTCATGAATCTTCTTTCTCACTGTGAATGGAAGTGAAGAAAGTTATTAAATTGGTAGTTAACATTTCACAGGTTAATTATAAAGAGTGTTAGTAATCACTTATACACCCATCACACCCGTACATATTTATGATCATTAATGTATGTAACCAATTAAAACCTAAGCCACGCCCACCTGAGCTCAGGTACAGCAGCATCACGCAGAGAACGAACAGTAGAGCCAACACGATGAAACCCATGGTGATGCTGAACAGCCAGCTGCTGGGCTCTGAGCAGGACACACACACACACACACACGTGTCATAGACATAAACCTTTGCACAATATTTCTAATCCTAATCTTAATCTGACCCTAATTAAATCTTGGAGTTCAAAATGCCCTCTCATCCAGAACTGATCTGAAAAAATGTCAAAAAAATGGACAAAGTGTCCCCCAGCACAATGGTAGTGTCCCCAAAAGGACAAAGTGTCCCCCAGCACAATGGTATATACTGTAAATGATCCTAAGTAACTGTACACAGTAGTTGTAAAAGGCCAACACGTACAGACAGGCCCGGTGTCAAAGACGTCCCTCTGCTGCCACACTGTGGTGAGCTCACCGTCCTACACCACCATCTTTCTGACTTTTCTCTCACCTTCTACCGTCAGAGTGAAGCTCTTCTTGATGGGAACCCTCAGGGACTTGTGGGAGACGCTGCAGATGAACTGACTTTGACCAAGGTTCCTCAGCGAAGTCTGGAGGTAGAAGAAAGCCGACACGGAGTACGTCATGTCCTGGGGGTTGTGTTTGTGGCTCGACAGCAGGATGTCCACCTTTTTAGGCAAGGAAGTGCCGACCCTCTGGCCTGAAGCAGATGGCTCCTGTTCATGCCAAACTATTTCCACATCCAGTGGGTAATATCCCACCGCCTCACACACAACCTTCTGCTCCTCACCCTTCTGCAGGAGGAGATCAGGTTGAATGTTTATGGAGACACGGGGAGGCTCTGAGGGAAAGAAAATGAAAACGTTCAGGCTGCTACATCAGCTCTTCTCAGGAATATGTTTCTTTTTTCCTTTTGGACTGTTAACTATTTCATGCTGTCTTCTGCATCTAACTTCTAAAAAAAAGTAATCTAAAATGTACTCAAGGTAAATTTTTATTTGTAACTAATCTTAATGATGGAATTATTAATATGGAAAAAAACTTCAAGACGAATATGCAAAACTATTAGAAAAATTCCACAACCCTTTTCTCCGACTCATTTTCTCACCTTCGACGTGCAGATCCATATTCATCTGAATGGAGAGTGGATTGACAGACAGGGAACAAATATAGAGCCCCTCGCTGATGGTCTTAGTGAAGGCCAGAGAGTAAGAAGCATCGCCGTCTTCCAGAGCCTTCAGTCCAACCCCAGTGCCCTCAGTTTGACCTGAGCGGCTGTTATAGCTGAACACTGTGGTTCTCTCCCCACGGCGCTGCAAGATCCACTCCAAAATGAAGTTTGGACTCTTGTGGTCCAGAGCAAACTGGCAGTGAAGCTTTGGTTGGGAGCGTAGACCTGTCCTCACAAAGGGGGTCTGTGATTTAATGACCACGGCCACTGTGGAAACAATGAGACATGAATGAAAATGATTTAGCAATGTTTTTATGGAGCAAAGAAGAGGTGGAAGATACTGTATGTTCATGACATTAAAGAAACGTTCCGTGTATGAACAGTTTCCAACAAGCCGAGTCTCACCCGTTGTCGTGAGTACCTCCCTGTCTGCGATGGTGGTCCAGTTGAAGAAGTCCTGCTTTTCCGGGGCAGGTTGGTCAGATGGGCGTCGGAGGAAGCCACTGGTGACAGACAGGCCGTTGCTGGGTTTAATGGTGAAGCGGAACCAATGGTTGTACTCCTGATTGCCCTTCCCAGGCCAGCGGACATAGCTGCCATGTGTGCTGTACCTATACAGCTGACACTCTAACTGCTCCGCCTCCCATACATCCACATACCGACGCAAATCCAACCTAGATCCTACAACAACAAAAGAAAAGTTCAAAAAGGGTGAATGATGAAGTCCCACCACTCAGACTGTGGGATACAGCAGTGAGTGACCTTTACCTGTCACCATAAAGGTGATGACCTGTGGGTTAACAGCAGCATCTTCCTTTTGACCAAATTGTAGAAAAGCCTCCCTTGGTATTTGCTGAATTTCAGGAACACCTTTATCATTTAAAGACACCCGCTCATCAATGAACATACAGGGCAGCCATGACAGCTGATGGACACACAGGACACCTAGGAGACAAGAGGCAAAGAGTTTAGTTCACAGTGTAATTACTGTTCATTCAGAGCAAAAAATAAAAAAGTTTCATTCGTGTGTTTGCATATAGTGGATAAGGTAAGTCTTTCACAGTAAAGAACTAGAAACTGGAATAACAGGTTGTTCTGTATTTTAATTACTTAACGCTGAAAGATTGCGGAAATGTTCCACTTTGATGCTTTGATAATTATTCTCCTACTGTAGGTTCCTAAAAGAATTAAACAGTTCTTCACAGCAATGTTAATGTGACCAAACTTACAAACCAAACCAAAATTACATCTAACAAACATGGACGAAGCTAAAGACAGTGCAACAGAAAGCTATGTGATGTTACAGAAGTATTGCGAGATACTGCAAAGTACTGTACGTAGTACTGTATTTTATAGCAACAGAAGGCTTTGACCGACGTCCATCATTATGTCCAACAGGGTGTTTAACCGTCAAATGGGAACACACTCGATCAACACATAATCATCGATTTTATATTAAATTAATTTAATCAACAAAATAATACACATGTCCCAGTGTAGTTTATTTACACGTAGAAGTGAATTAGACGTAAGAGACATAAGAGTCAATTGACAAAGGACGATATTCGCAATAATCAGTAACTTTTTAGAATGTTACAGGCATTCTGCTCAGCATGAAGTACTAAACGACATTAAGAGCCGAGAAGCTCGAAATGTGTCTATTATTACACGCACTCCTAGACGTGGCGAGTAAAGAAACCTACCTGTACACACGTACAAGCTGACGAGTGTCTTGAAAACCACTCTCATGATCAAAAATCATTCGTACACGATCATATCGATTCAGCTAGATCTGGCTTCAGCTGCACGATAGCTTTTACTTTCACTTTGCAAGAAAACTGACTCGACAGTTCGCAGTACTGCGTTTGTCCTGAGGTGGCGCTGTGAAAAGCCTCTGGTAACAGCGAGAGACCATCTTGTCTTTAAAACGTTCACGTTGTCGCGGAAGAACGTACGCGCTCTTTACAAAGCTGTTGACATGTAGTTGAAAAGTAACCTGTAACTGTGCAAAGAAGAACGATATATTACATTTGTCTTTTTTTTTGTTTACGTTTAGTAAGGCGCGTGCTCTGGGGAAACCGTCTGAGGAGAGGAGATTATTTAAAACACACCAAAAGACGCTGTACATGTAGCTACACCAGCAGCATGGCTTTAACGATGAATCATGGTGTGTCTTCTATTACAGATATGACATGGCGTATATACGTATATTGTGTATAAGTATTGTGTTTAATTTGGTTTTGGATCAGTGAGGTTGCATTCGTTAGAAACTCTATTTGTGAAAATGCATTTTGCATGCCAAGCTAAAATTAGTGATAATTTACTGGACCTTTCCTTACTTTTGAGTCTTTTGTTTTATTTGCAGACATAGCAGTTCTTCAGGGAGCTTTCCTTTTGGCAAACAAGATGTGTTTGCCTTCATCCCTGTCCTCTCTTCAGAAAGCTGACTGGAGCAAAGTTGGACATTCAGTTCTGGAGGCGGTCCAAGAACTTTGTGGACAGGATGAACTTCCCAGTCAACCTACGGACTGGAAACAGAAAGTAGTTTGTGTTGTCTGGTTGAAGGCTTTGTGTGGAGAGATTGAAGATGATGTAGAGGCTGCATGGAAGGAAAATCCTTTCTTCCCTCTTCAGAATGGCCTTCCTGACGTCAACCGTGCCGTCCTGCTGGAGCTGGTGAAGTCAGTGGCAGCTGCAGATGTTTTTGCTCATATGCTTCTGTGTCTTCCCAGAGCTCAGATTGTTCCTGAACTTGAAAAGCTGGCACAGCATGTAAAAAGCAGCCCAACGAGAGAAGATGATGTGCAGCTGTTTCTGGACGTGTGGTGGGAACTGTGGAAAGGCAGAGATGAGCGGAAAGTGAGAGAAGTGGACAACAAAGAAGACACAGGAACCATGTTTGCCAAGGAGTTTGACCGTGTGTCATCTAAGACGTCGGGCGTTTCTCCTCAGGCTAAAAGGCTCAAGCTAGACACCGTGGAAGAGCTGGTACCATCAGCATCCACTGATGTTCTACACATTTTACTTCACACACTAAAAGACATTAAAGACTCTGTGTCCTCCACGGATGTCTGTCACAAAGCCCTCAGTGTGTCCCTTGATTGTCTATACACAGCCTATATGATTGACCAGGAGGACAAACTCCCAACTAAAGACAAGATGCACATATTGTCCAAAGCTGTTGGCATCAGAGCAGAGCATGATGGGAAACTGAGTCCTGAACTTATTTGGGAGGTTCAGAGAGACTTCCGTGCAGCTCAGACACCCTCTCAGTTTCAACCCAACACAATGACACTTGGAGAAGCCTTGGATCTTATAACAGACCTGACACAGTTCTGGCTAAACAGCACCACCATCAAACTGGGAGACGGCGTCAACGTGAGTTACTCTGCATTTAGATTAGAACAAAGTGTCAACAAAGTTCTGGCCGCTCAAAACAAAGCTTGTTCATCTGAAGCCATGTGTGAAACGGACGAACACGTGACTAAGATAAACACCCTCAGAAGTTTGCTGAAGTCGCTGACTTTTCCTGCCTCACAGACCACGCCCGAGACAGAAGCAGAGGTCACAATGACCATCATAAACCACCAGCTAGATGACTATCAGAACTTCGCTTTGTTGTTTGCCAGTGAGGAGAGCTGGGCTTCCTCCAATGAGCACTGGTTGGACTGTCTAGAGAAGAACAAAACAGTCTTTCAGCGGCATGACATTCTGATCAGCCTCACCTCCACCGTCATGGGTAAACTCCAGAGCGAGAACTCAGACGTGAACCAGGTCAAAAAGCTGATCAAAGTCACCGCAGACATATTCTCAGCACTTACCTTAGAAGACAAAAACAAGTCACTGGAAGCCATGATGCAGTTGTCCACCAGGGGGTTTTTTGGACACGTTGTTCCCACTGATGTGACGACAGGTTTTGAGAAGGAGCTCAACATGACCTTCAACTGCATCATACAGGGAGGAGGCGGAGCCTCGGCAGCAGATTCACAAAACAACCTGAGCACAGCTGCCACTCTGGTGGCGAGAGTGGCCTTCCAGAACCCGGAGGCCACGCTGAGGTCTTGTTGCCACGCAGCCATTTTCAACAAGGGGGCATTTTCTCTGATGGCCAAGATCCTTCAGCAGCTGCCTGGACTCAGAGAACAGACTGGGGGAATTAATGAGTCAGAAAAGAGCCAAAACGATTATCCCTGTGAGGAGAAGAAAGACGAGCGTGACGTCAGTCTCCTCTGCAGATGTCTGCAAAACACAGTTAAGAAGAAATCACTGTCATCAGGTGAAAAAGAGCAGTTTCTCAAGTTTGTGGATCTGATGATGTCGGCTGATGGAGAAGAAAGAAGTTGTGGCTTTTTGACACAGCAGGAAGTCGTGAATGTCTTTGTTCTGCCATATTTATCCAAAGGTAAGTTTCATGAAAAAAGTCTTGTTTAAAAACTTAATAAGAAACACAGTTAAAATAAAAATGCTCTTTGTTTGGATGCCTTTCTCCACCTCCCTCCAGGTAACAGTTTGTTTGACATTGAATTGACTTTGAAACTTCTCCACACTGCTCTGAGTGTTGATGTCCTGCATCAAACGTCTTCTACCCACTGGGTGTTGGGCTGTTCTCCGTTTCCACTGCTCTACATCCTGGCTCAGCTGCTCAACCAGACGCTCAGGTTCGTCAAAGAACTGTCTAATTTGCACTGTTACTATATTATTTTAGAATATTACTGATTCAGTGATTCCCAAAGTAGGAAAAAATGTGCAAAAAATGTTTGGGAACAGATGTCCTCAGGTGCAGAACTGTAACCTGTATTATTTCCCTGTGTCTGTTAGACTTTGGGAGCAGCCACCAGAGGGCTCTGTCCATCATTGGTCGATGGAGACCAAAGAGCTACTGGAGTCGGTGCTGGCCACATTAGCTCAGGTGGTGGGTGTGGAAGTGGCAGCAGACCCAGACACTTGGTCCAGGGCTCTTTTCTGGCTGTACAACAAGGTGGAGGAGCTGGACTGGACAGTGCGGTTCCACCTGAAGCCCGTGTGGGGAGATCACTTCAAGAATGAAGTCCCTTTGTCTCTGCTGACTGTATGTGATCTACCTGAGCAGGTAAAATAGAACTACAAATTTTTTTAGTGTGTGTCCATGTTTTTTAGTAAGAAAACAGGTGTGTGTCCATGTTTTTTAGTAAGAAAATGTAACAATGCAACTTTATTTTATAAAACACACCTTTTATAAGTTGTTCTTTCCTCCTTTGTTGCCAGGAGTGGTCAGGTTTGAACCTGCCTCAGTACGGCCAGGGCAGCGGCCTTTTGCCCTGGATGGAGTGCTGCTCCATATCAGACTCTCTAAGAACAGCCATGCTGTCAGGCCTCTCTCTGGACCAACGCCTGTCCGACCACGTCAACATGTTCAGTAAAGGCCTGTTGCTGGCACTGACCCAGACTCTGCCCTGGTGCTCCGTGTCCCAGTGGTCCAGGCTCCTGGAGACACTGAGAGAGCTCATCACCTCTGGTCGTCTCCACGTCCCCTTCTCACTGGAGTACGTGGACCACCTGCCTCTCCTGGACCTCAGGAGGTTTTCGTGCGAGCTCCGCCTGTCAGTGCTCCTGCTGCGCGCCCTGCAGCTGCTGTGTGGGTCCAGCTGCTCAGACTGGCTCTCAGAAGAAGGCTGGACATATGTTGGCAGACTCTATGCTCACGCCATGAGGGAGATGCTGAACTCTGTCAAAGCTAAGCTGCTTCTTGGAGCAAATGCTTCCCACACTTCACCGATGGTCACTGAAGAGACAGCAATCTCAGTGGAGGAAACATACGACACTGGAAAGTCACACATGGAGGAGCTGGAGAAACCTCCCAGTCAGGAAGTCCTCTTCGTTCTCAGCCAGCTCTTCTGCCATGTTCAGCACATCCAGGTACAAAAGTTCTTCTTTAAACCATGTTCAGTAAGACTTCTTTTCAGTCTGATTGACCCGGCAGTAATGTTGGGTTTTTATGGCTTTAAGGTAGTAGCCTTGAGCAGCTTTAAAGTGTCTTTGTTGAAATGTCCTCCTTTCAGGTGATGATGCCAACAGGCCAGTGTGAACCTCTCTTCCTGACCAGTCTGGAAATCCTCAGCCACTACGAAGCCATCATGGCTGCCTTCCCAGACAGCAGCAGTGCACTGGAGAGTGACAACACCCGACACTTTTTCACCACCATCACAGACAATCTGGAGAACCAGGAGATGAAGGTGGTGCTGCAGCAGAAGATCGCTCAGCTTGTTGTGGCTGTGGAGGCTCACTGAGTTCACGTGTCGTCCACAGTCGAACTTCAGATGTCCTGATGTCTAAGCTTGAGGTTGAACATTTCAGTAGCCTGCTGTTAAAGGAACGTTTGTTCAGTTTGTTACTGTGCTGTAAAAATGACACTCTGTACAAATTTGTTTAAATAAAGAGACAATTCCCCAGAAAATATTTCTGTAATTACTTCCTGGTGTTTTACCAAATTAATTACACACAATAAAACTTGATGCCGATTAGTTTTATTGAAAATAGTGCAACTGTATAAAAAAACTGTCTGCAAAACAGTGAAGAAACATCAATTTAGTGCAATTCAGTCACTTCTTACAAAATGACTGACTTTTAGTCAAAAAACAAACAAAAACAAACAAGAATATGGTTACAAACGGCAAGATAAAGCTAGAAGCACAATCACAGTAACCATTAGTTAAAATGGTGTAAATTTTATTAGGCTGTGTAGTTGTTTCTATTGCCTCCTACTGGTAGCTATGTTTTGTTGCGTAGCACGTCAAACTACTCCATACAACCAAACTTTAAAGTACCCTTTTTTCACGTTAATTTAAAAAAAACAGTGCAACTTCAAAGACAGTTTAAGGAAAAAGCAAAAACGTTCAGTCCATCTTGTCCTGTGTGTTTGTGTCTGCTGTCCTCCTCTTCTGTCCTCTCAGGTACAGCCTCCTGGCTTTCTTCAGCAACAGGATAAACCAGTAAATCTGTGGCACCAGTATCACCAGGTTACACACATTGCAATGCAGAGGCAGGACAAAGGGCACTCTGTGCAGGGGAATCCTGAACTGTCGACCATACATCCAGTACATGAAGGGAAAGACCAAGATCCGACAGGTGAAGAAAGTGAGGAGGACGATTACGCCGTTGATTCTGTGCAGCCTGCTGTTGTCCAGACCCAGCTGGATATCAGGGGACAAATCAGAAGTAGATGAGAAGATCGGTCCTTCAACACAGCTCCACAGATATAGTTTCCCGAATTCAAGACTCCCGAACTCTCATATATCAGCGCTTAGAATCAGCACTGAACGCATGCATAGGCTGAAGTCTCTCATTACTGGGTATGGTTTTTTTTTTCGCACTTTTTTTCATCCTTTGGCTGGGTTTGCAACATATATTAAAATATATAATTTCACGTTTGTTATTTTCACACTGACAGCCACTAGAGGACATTCTAGGCTTGTGTACCAGTATCTGCTACTCCTGTACCACTGAAAATGTACATGTTCGAAATTACCACACTGATAGCCGCTAGAGGGCACTCTAGCTGGCTGGTATCATTTATACACATAAATACAACTGTATTTTCCAACTTCCAGACACCCGTCATCACAAACACATCTAGACCATTTACTATGTACATCAGAACAGTGTAATGTGACAATTTCTTTTAAACAGTACAGATATATTCACAGGTAACATATTTTATGTTTCTTCTAACATACAAAAAAGTTTTAATCCAAAGATGAATTACCTGAATGAGGATCTTTCCTAGACAGATGAATGGAGTGCTGAGCTCTGTGATGAAGAAGCAGCCAATGAAAAAGTCGCCCAGACCTCTTCTTAAGAACTGTGGGTCAAGACACACTAACGTGAGGCCGGTCAAACATCTTGTGTGTTTGTTCGTGTCTGTGCGAGTTTATAATTGTTTTGAACATTCCTTACCAGAACTACAGGCAAGAACACAACGAGCAGCACCAGGTGATGCAGGACCAGCATCCATTCTCTGAGCAGAAAAGCTCTCACCGTGTGAAGAGAGTGTCTGCTGTGGGCACCTTCGGCACTTTTGTCCCTCTGAGTGTAAAAGTGGGTCAGATACATGGCGTAGATGTCGTAGGCCATATACGGAGCCCCAAACACGACAAACCCGTTGACCAGCCAGTGACTGTGAGACGAGACAGTGAGGTTTTAATGAATACATGTGTAGGTTTGGTAGCCTAATATGTCATTATCTTTATGTGTCATTAAAACATTTGTTTGAAAGGACAGCTACATCACGTAGTTTCACGTAATTGCATGATAACTTTCACGTTATTTCGTGATAAGTTTCACGTAATTTGTTATTTTGTGATAAGTTTCACGTAATT
>NC_024310.1:5608723-5659342 GCF_000523025.1 Cynoglossus semilaevis | reverse complement strand
GTGATAAGTTTCACGTAATTACGTGATAAGTTTTACGTTGTTACGTGATACTGAGCAAATTTTGTGTTTTCTGTTACCTGTCAGTCATGACATCACTGCATGACGTCACCACCGTTACTCCAACCGCTGTGGCCAAAGTAGCGTGAACGGCAGACACCAGTCTGATGGGGTAAAACAGAACAAAACAGACAAAAAAGGTAGAAAACTCATACATACGTACACATAACTCGCCACTATTTTATGCTGAGTTTTAATGGGACTACTGCACACGGAATAAACATATTATAGTGCAGGTTTTACTCGATCTTTGGACGTGCACACGGAATAAACATTAGTGCAGGTTTTACTCGATCTTTGGACAACTTTAAACATTTTCTAGAAATAAATGAATGAATAGCTCTTACGTCAACACCGAATAAACACGCTACGTTTAAATACCATGAGAGCAAATACCATGTGTATGATTATATCTCTTTTAAACTAATTTAAAACACAATATGCTGTATCTTAACGGTTTCTGAAAAAGCGACGACGCTGCTAACCTCTCGCTGACCGAACACGCGTCGGCGTCACTCGAGAGTCCCACCCTCGCTTTTAGTAATTTAATGAACGTGTAGAAAAGTCCAGGAAACAACACAGCTCCGCATATAAAACAAAATGTCAACATTATTTCGACACTTCGTTTCCTGAATGTGCAATGAAACAAGACCGTAAAGCCTCCAGCTACAGCCTGAGTCTGCGCGGCAGTGACGTCATGGTCAACAGGTGCTACCATTGTACCAATCACCCATCCGTCATTCACGATGTCCACTCAAAAATAGGGATTTATTGAAGTTGTGACTTCAATTTTTTAGGTTTAAAACAAGGATTTTTTATATATATATATATGTGTGTCAAAACATCCCGATTGTTTTTTTTTTTCAGTTCGTTTCTAAAGAAGACAAATAAGACAAATGACTGTACTACTATATATCTCTACTCTATAGTATAGTTTTGTAACCAGATGGTATTTACTATTCGGTAGGTACTATCTTTCCACAAGATGGTGCAATTTACATTCAAACTTGAGACGAATAAAAAGCACTTAAAAGGAAATTTTAAAAATGTTCAAATTAAAGAGTAATTTTACCAAGATATTCATCTGGATCCTTCCCCTAAACTGAGGAGCTAATTTAAATATTACTATTACTTATTATTATTATTTACTTCTCCTAAAAATGTTTTGGTTCGTGGCTCTAGTTAAAACATGTGTACTGTACATTGGGCTCTGACGTAGTAGCTCAGAAAAAAAATCACCATAAAGCGCTGTTACACACAAAAAAGACAGACTCAAAGTAAAATTACTGTCTGTTGACTTTTATTTATATTCATATAGGTATATATATATATTTATATATTCATGTGTTTGACTGCCACTGTTAAAAAGTGTGACTCATCATACTCATCACCTGTAAGCATAAATAATCACTTTTTTTTCTCTCTTGAAACCTGGTAAATAAACCAACTGAAAACAGTTACGGGTCATTTTCAGCACCATTGAATAATAGTACATTCTCTATATTGCATCAGAATATAAAAATATACAGATATAGTGTTTTTTTCTTCTTCTTTAAAACATTCTTCTCGTGTTGTTCAATGGCATGAAACAAGAGAGGAAGAAAAGACCAACCCCACGTCGACGACGAGGACGGTTTTACTGTTACCGTTGTTCATTTCGTTAACCCTCGGTGGATCGTCCATTTGTCCGTTCACAGCACTTTAAAAATGTCAGTAGCAGCCACACGTGGGAGAAACAAGTTAAATAAAGCACAAAGTTGAGGCTCACAGTGCCACTGGCCTCCCAACCACTGAGAGAAGAAAAAAAGTGAGTGATACAGACGCTAACAAGAGACACAGGAGTGTTGCTGCAGCACAGTGGAAGGGAAAAAGCCATCAAAACAAAAGAAACATAACCGTGCAGGCCGCTGAGCTGTTCTGTTACAGTTGCGCTCTAAGCACAGGGTTATTCACAGTCCAAAGTAGTGATTATGATGATAAGACCTCTACCCGCCCCCCCACAAAAAAAAAAACAAAGTCAAAACAAAAACAGAGAAAAAAAGCCAAGAGTCAGTTTAGAGTGAGGCGGCAGGATGGAAAAAAGTAAAGGCGCAGTCAAAAGAGTTTGGTTTGCAACTGCATAGAGAGGGACTTCTGAGATGGAGACAGATACAGCGTCAGGTGTGAACCCACAACCCTGTGTCAGCCTTGTACCCATATGCACACAAACCCACACTCGCACACGCGTAGTTTAAACACACACCTCCACTCAGAGGGAACAGTGCACCAGAGTAAAGACAGAAAGAGTTCAGACCTGGTTTTAACATGAGGACAGTGCTGTACTGTGTTCACACCAGGCTTTACAGTGACACACCAGATCAGGCTGATGAAACAGCCACACTGATAGCATGGTTGTTTTTAATGAGTTAGACTGTACACTGTTAGAAAAGAAAAACTACAATTGTAACAACTGAAACCATCAGAAAGTATGTGTATGAGTATGTGACTATAAATTAGGGCTGTTGCATTGCAAAAACAAAAAACAAAAAAAAACACAAGGATGGAAACACAAATACATAAAAAACACACCACACCTGTCATCACCCTGTATTTAATGTAGACTGAAACACAAAAACCCGCACTTGCAGACTTGGGTCACTTTCTGTTTCTCTATAGATCTATACTATAGATCTCCATGCTTCTTCTAACTCAGCTGTTAGCGGCTCTCCCTCCACCTCCAGTATTTAGACTCGGAGGCGGTGAGGAACTGGAGCAGGATTAGAGCCGAGCTTCAGAGAAGACTGACTGGTCACAGAATTAAAATGAAGAATTAATACTAAGATCATTAACAGTGTTCTCACGGTTTCTTCCTTGTGTTTTATTTACTCCAACAGACTGCGGTGATTTCTGTACAGTATGTTTTGTACAGTAAAACTTTCAGCTTGGTTCTAAAGAGTTCAGCCCGCTGTGTTCTTCTCCTGGCCTGTTCTACTGTGATTAACCACTGGCTCAGACCTCACTGTCAGTGGCCATTCTTTAATCCACTGGTTAATCACTAATCCTTGGGTTTAGTTGAGTTTTTTTTATTATTTGAAATAAAATCAATGACCCAAAGTTTCCATATACACTCCACTGCAAATGTCCACATGTAATTGGATTACTGAGGGTGAATGTTAAGACCAGGTCTGAACAGTATCAGAGAGACAGAAAGAGAGAGAGAGAGAGAACAGGGCTGGTTGATCAGGTTCCTGTGGATTCCAGAGCGTTCCGCTCCTCTGTCTCTCTGTGTGGAGAGCAGCAGCCTCCAGGCTGGTTAGTGGTGTGTACCTTCATCTGTGTGACTAGGCTGTAACGTATTTGTCCAAACACAAGTCCAAAGTAGGCCCTGACTCCACGGACGCTTGCATGTTCCATCCGTCCTTACGTTAGTCAGAACGGTTTAGCATCTTTTTACGTATCTTCACATCCGCGAAGAGGAAGCCAGCTCGTAAAACAAGACGTAGGCGTCACTGCTGCGCACTTGGCTGGAGGACATTGGCGTTACTCTGGGGGGGAAACAAAAAAAGAGGGGACGAGTGATAATGTTATTATTAGATAAAGTGCAAGATGACTGAAGCCTTGCAAAGGGTTTCCACATTAGAAAGACTGCTCACTGTTGACTTGTGTCTCTTCAAGATTAATTCTCAAGTTCCAGTTCCTCCCATGACCTTCAGTTCAAGGTCATTGGATGAACTGGACCCAGACATCAGATCATTCAGTTATGGCAGATGTTTAGACCCAACTCTGACACTATCACGTACATAAAAGTCTGACGTCTGTGGACATACCTGGAGTCATTAAAGGTGTACCATTCTCCCGTGTTGGGATTGCGACAGTAAGCTGTGTAGTGACCGCCCATCGTTGTGCCTGAGTGATTGGACACTGCATACAGGTTGTAGACTGCATTTACTGCAAAGGCACAGAGACAAAAACGTTAACTGAAAGCACTTCTTCCAAAGATTTTTTTAAATTTAATTTAATTGAACTCTATTTCAAGTGTAAAACCTGATTTGGACTTACTGCTGTTTTCAGATGCAAACTCCCTAAGGTCGAGATCCTTCAAGGGGAAGTTAACAAATGTGGACAGTTTGCTGGTTCGCCGCGCTTCAGAGAAGCGTTTCAGGTCTGGACAGCAGGGGGAGTCAAGGAGCAAGTGCTCTTCATGTGTAGTTGATCATTCATTATAAAGCATATTTCTATGGGAGACGACACTGCTAGTGACTGATCCTGAGTGTGATGTGAATGAGTTTGTGTTTGTTCTCGGTGAGTTCTTGTGAACTTGACATTGTCATTGTCTCAACATGGCTTTTATGATATCAAAGTAGCAACAATGATCAAGAGTGACTGTGAAAGAGGTTTGATGGTGTATACTGTACACTGCACATCTACAGATGCTGATGTTACATGACAGTTCCACAGCCTGTTAGGAAATCACGTAATACGACAATATCATACATATTTATGAGGCCTACTTTTATTATCATACAATGGAAAATAATGTGCTGCTCAGATGGACCTATATACTGTATGATGTATGATGCAGTTTATTTATATTTCTACTCAAGTGCTGCATGTGATACTATCTATAGTAGTAGGGTGTAAGACAAATCAGACAGAGGCAGCAGTGAACCAGCAACGGGCGACTTCACAGCAAGTCTGTTCAAAAAGAGCAACCTTTTTGTTTCAATATTGACATCAGGGAACAAGTATGTATGACCTGGGTCACTATTTTCTTAGTGAAAGCTGTATGTGTATGTGTAATCTAAACAGCACAAATGGATGAGAACCCTGACTGATCGCCTTTACCCTCCAACAAATGTCTGGCTGATGGTGAAACTGGAAATATAATAAACAGGAGGCTCCAACAGGAGATTCCAAGACAGGAGAACATTTCCAACAGGAAGACAATGTCTATTTTTACACACGCTCTTGGCACTGAATGAAACACACGAGTCTTGAAACACGACAACCAGAGGAAAGGATACGCAGCACAAGGATCTTGGGAAACTTTTGTATTGTGAATTTCTTGGTGCATCTCCTCCGGGTTTTACACCTGTAACACGTCTGTAAGGAAAACACAGAAAATATCACTGTTCAGACAGCTCCGCAATCACAGTTATACTTGAAAAAATAAAAAAAATGAATTACAGGATTTAAACTGTAGAGAGGCTCAGTGAGTATACAGAGTTATCTAAGGCTCGTCTTTGATTAATTACAACAGTAGTTCAGCAGCCAAGACTGCCCCCCCACACCTCCTACGTCACTACAGTCACAGCTTTGACCTCAAAACACCAAAAAACTTTATAACTCTGCAATTACTAAAAAAAGTTTAAAAAAAAAATCTCATTACAATATAAGCAACCTTTGCTTTTCTCCACTATGAGACCAATGTAATATCTGCGCTGCTGCACCCCCCAACAACACTTGGGGGAGCTGTCCTCATTTTGGGAACACTGATTTACAACACATATATGTAATATTGGACTTTTGTAAATAAATATTTTCTTCCAGTCTGTCTTTTCCTTAAGATCAAAATGGTTGATTAGTCTGCCTAGGCTACATTAGACCTGAAGGTGGCAGTGTCTGTACAGCAAGATTTATTCCAAAACCAAACAGCTACAGTTGTTTGTGCTGATATGTTGAATTTTAAAACCTTCGAACACAACATTCCCGACTAAATAAATCTCTGTTATTGTTCAGGGCTGTTAAGCTCATTAAATTATGAAGACAACTGCTCGTTAATATTCATCGACGTGAATAAACTGCACTGTGAACGCAAAGGTCTGAGGACCAGTTAATCCTCTTACTGGTTCTCACAGGGGGACACTCACCGGCTTCTCGTCCCCATCAAGGACGTCTTCTTTGGTGAAGAGCCGCATACAGTCCATAAGACTCACTTCACCGTAGCCCTTCTGGACACAAACATAGACGCAGGTACATTAGCATGCACACACACACACACGCACACACACACACACACAACAGAGCACATGGAGAAACAGAGGAAAAAGAGAAAGCATGTGTTAAAAATATAGAGATTTTTTTTTTTAATTATTTAGATTCAACCACCAGAGCCAACCACGAAAAGACAGAATGGAAACACACACACACGCACACACACACACCAAATGTCACCTCTGCACCACTGATTGTGCTGACATTTGTCTTTACTAACCTTCTGAAACAAGTTATGTAAAAGGTGAACAATGCGTACTTGTTCATTCTGATGTGTGTGTATCTGTGTGTGTATCTGTGTGTGTGTGTGTGTGTCTTTGTCCACTAACCTTGGCAATAGGTGGAAAGAGGTCCCAGAAAGGATCGAAGACGGTGGAGCAGAAACCACAGTGGCTACAGGTCAGAGAGCTCTTCAGCTGCCCCACAAACACATCTGACAGAGCAGAAAACATGACGTCAGATAAAGATGCCACAGCAACTGACATCCTGTGTTTAGACTTGGAGAAAATACCACTGTATTACGTATGTGCTCTATTCCTATTTGTGTTACTGTGAGCTGTTACAAAGGAAAAGTCAGTTTCACTCACCGACTATTTTACTGTCTTCTCTCTCCAGGTATTTACTCCACATCTTCTTCCCTTTCTCTTCATCCCTGCGAGTAATAGAGATATATTAATATATATATGTATATATATAGTATAATACTGTGGTACTTCAACAATCAGAGCAGACATGGGCGTATTTAAAAAATGTTTTTATGATCTTGCCCTACATTACATTAAATATGGCATTAGTGTCATTTTCAGCATTTAGGTAGAGACGAGCTGTTTCCAGGGCAAAGGAAAAGCTGCCACAGATTAACTGTCACCCTGCTCTTGGATAACTAATAATTACATACACGCCGAATTAGAGCATTAATCCCATCTGTGACCAACTGAACACAGGGACTGACGTCATCTCACAAAAACCTTAGGGCATGATGGCAAAAGCAATAGGGTCACACTGTGGCAGATGTTGTTAAAACACTCGTCTTTACAGTAAGAAGTTCACTGGTTCAAACCCAGGTTTTTCTTTACAGTCGGCTGTTCTGTAAATATTTGCACGTTCACTGTATATTGACTGATTCTCCACAAAGTCAAAATCTCAAATGAGCAAAAGCTGCTTTTGATATCTTTTTTATTCATAGTGCAACCTGTCAGCTTTGGTAATTGAGATTCTATTCAATTTCTGACATTGTTCAGGTTTGGAAAACTGCGAATCTGCTGTTCTCAAACCTCAAGGTCATTATTTTGTCCAAACTTCAAGTTCAGCTGATTGTGAAAAACAGACAAATACAAAATATTTTCTGAAAAAAAAAATGTGGTTGTGGAAACTCTTTGTCATCGTTGCCATGAATGTTAAGATTTAGAATCAAATTTAACAGAATAGAGTTTTATTGTCACTCATCTACTTTGAAAATTCCTTTTCTGTGGCACAAAATAACAACACAAATATGGCACGACTGTAGGGTCGTACGTTTGTCTGGCGTAGAGACAGAATTCATGCATTCCTTCTCCTCTGGGTTCACTTCACAGTTTCACAGATCATCATCGTTAAGGTGCATTACTCACGGTAGGTGATCAAAGTCTTCCACGGTGCCTCTCGGCCTGACGGTGACCCTGTTGACCTCATTGTGCAGACCGTCCAGGAGAAAACGCAGGAACTCCTGGGCGTCCTGTTGACTGTGAAGCACACGTACAGGAGGTCAATCGATTTTGCTCACCGTCACCACAAATACTGTGCACGTGGACACGTCGGCGACGGTACTACGTCTAATCACGAAAACGTACTTGTATCCAACGAATCTGGGGGCGTATCTCTGGATCTGAGTTTTAAACTCAGACGGACTGACAGCCTCGCTGCTGGACGATGACCACATGGTCTGCATCAGTGTGGCAAATTCTGTTTAGAAGGACAAGTGTGGTCAAACAACATCCAGTAATTTCCTCCACATAAACAAAAAATGAATGTATCCCCTCCATCCTCCATGTCCTTTAGTGACTGATGCAAATTGAACGCAGTGCTATAAAAACAGCGAGGCGGCGGAAGCTCTGGTTTATTTCAGGCGCTCGGTGTCGTGCGGCTCACCTTCCATCAGGGCTGTGTTGGTGCGGCTGTTGTTGTTAAGGTCTCTGCGGTGTGAGTTGTGCAGGCAGTAGTCTCGCAGGTTCTGTGTGTTGCTGAGACACTGCAGGATACTGTTCATGAAACACTGCAAGGAAGGCAGGACAACAACATCAGCACGAGGTCCACGGTTGATTTAGACACAGAAAAACATCTCTATGGTCTCAGGTGGAGCTCATGTTGATAGCACAGAACATTAAAGGATAAACAATGCAAAAACATTGATTAAAAATATATATAATCACTGTTAAAATTGAGTTTATTGGAGTGCAGTCTGGGGTTTTTGTTTTATTTTTTCGTTTGTAAATGGTGGAGTTGTTTCTAAGTGGAAAAATGTTTACTCTGCTCCCATCACGTGTCCACACCAGACACATGTACACACTTGACTTCTAGCCAGTGACCAAGGTAGAGTGAGCAGGTTGTTACTGGGCCACAGTTCAGTTCTCTGTGAGGTTGCAATATATATGCAATAATATGCACACACACACACACACACACTTTTTTTGCAAGTTCACTTCTGCAGGACATTGAAACTTTTTGAGAAATGTTTAATGTTCTGTGGACCAGCCTTTCAGGTTGACTGAGTTTTGAGAAATGTTTAATGTTTTGTGGACCAGCCTTTCAGGTTGACTGAGTGGCTGATACCATCATGTAATCAACATGGAGATAACAGCAAATCAAAACAGTAACCGTTCCTTTATCGAGAATGAAGACAATGTTGATTACTACTCAGTAATTACTAACTACTCAGATAACTACTACTGACTACATGTTTTCATGAAGTCCCGCGGTCATGGCTGCAGCAGCAGCAGGGTTTACCATGATTGATGCATGCATTTAAAATTCATCTCACACTTTTCTATTTTCACTTTTTTATTCTTTAGAATTCAAGGTTTTCTCGCATGTATGTGACCGACTACAGGAAATATAACAGAAAAAAAGAAATAAATTAAAACATAAGGTATAAGTAATTGTATTTCTTCAATCACTGATTAAGAAAAATTTGATAAGAATAATAGTTTGGTGACAGTAACGCTATTATTTTCAAGGTTACTGTGACAGGATGTGCTCACGTGTGGTGTCTCTAGCTGGCAGCTAAACAATGAAAGAAATGCTAATACCCATCTGCTCTAGTTGTTGAGAACGGAGAGTCTTCAAACAAACAACATTTACGGGTGAACAGGTGTTGATGTTCAGAACACTGGTTCCAAATGAACACATTTTAGCAAATCACATGTTAAAAAACTTCTAGTCTGTTCACCTGGTTCCTCCTCATCCACAGGGTGTCAGAGGTGCCACTGCCTGACATCATAAGGTGTAAAGAATCAAATCCAACATCTGTTAATTTTTTTTTTTCCGAGAGTCTTAAGAAATGAAAACAGGTGTTGAATGTCCAGTGTCAGTGCCATTGCTGTGATACTTACAGTGTTTCCGAGATTCTTTAGTCCCACCAGGCCCTGGGCACTCTTTGAATTCTGAAAGACAGAGGGGAACAACTTTAGAACGTCTTCAAAGACTGGCCTCACACTGTGCACGTGCGGTTCTGACTTTTACCTCCTGCTGTCGCATCACATGGACAACAGGGAACCTTTCAACAGTACCTTACAAGGTTTCGTTTCAAATTTATCAAGGGGAAGTGACATCACAATATTTAAATTCAAAGACATCAAAGTCCCAAAATGATGTTTTCCATCAATTTACTACACAGAGGTGATCCACAGGAGCTGCCTGACTGAACCGTGTATGATAATAAAAGTGTGTGACATGCAGAGCTGTGTGTGTGTGTTGTGTTGTGTTATTCCAGGTGAATACTGTACATGCTGTGCGTGAGATTTTATCAGAGAGAAACATTCTTGGTGATCACTCCTAGACGGCAGAGATCTAGATCTTTTTGTTAAGTCTGAAAAGTCTGCACCAAACGCTGTGCAGAACTTCAGAAAAAAGAACTGGTGCATCTTAATATGACAATAATATATACACATTTTTTAAAAGAAATGTAGAAACTGTAGAAAAATGGGAGTTTAGCACCACCTGTGGGTGTCTCATGGTGTAAAGATATCATACTAATGCACAGATTTATTATTCTGCATAAAAAAAAAACCCCAAAAGGAAATAGTGAAGAAGGATGAGCATCAGATAGGTCCAGAGATGAAGAGATTACTGCAGGTCATAGAAAGTCACACACATCTGATAAGTGGGTTCTGGAGCACGCAGCCATGAACATGTACGTCATTATTTTAACCACCTCCAGGTTCTCGTCGCCCTGTTACACTTTTGATTGTTCCGTGTGACAAAGTCAAAGTCTGTTTCTTGCACGCCATCATTATCTCTCGGTGTTTTCACTGTGACAGGACACTGACTGGTATCAGCGCTGGGCTTTTTTGCCAATGTCATGAATATTTGCATGTTAATAGTTCATTTAAAAAAACATTGATTCAGTGCTGTAAGAACAGGGGTGCCCAACCCTCGGTCTGGGGACTGGATCTTGTCTGTAGGTCATTTGGTACCAGGCCGGAGTGGGACAAAGTGAAAAAATATCCTTCAGTAATACTAATTTACTTCATTGATGATCTATATAAAAAAAGTAATGATCCTTCAACGATGGACGGTATTAGTGATATATTCAGTGCAGTAATATTTTCATACATCCCTAATGAATCGGTGAAAGAGGAGAGATCACTGCTGTGTCAAAATGAGCATGTTCCATGTGCTCGTCTGCGCCGCAGGCTCCGTGACGTCTCTCATAATGCATGTTTATCTGCTCATCAGTAATATGACCCTGCAGCTTAAGTCTGCTGATACAGTAAGGACATTTCACCATTATATAAATGGCCTTGACCATCTGTCCCTAATTCAACAGGATGAGATGAGAATCAGTGCAGCGCACGGTGCACGGTGAATGAAATGTACAGTTTCACCATGATTAACCGTGGTTTATCTCAATCCTCTTTACTTTGAATTCGACGGAACTCTACGGAATTAGCCACACACAGCTATGACTCTTTTATGACAGGAAGCAGGATTACTCCTCACACACACACACACAATGCCGAACTGTAAGTTCATGACTTTCAGTCTGCAGATAAATGTCACAGCTGGTCCCAAAAATAGCAGAAAATTTCAGAATTGCCAGCTTCCACGCTGGCAACTGGCTGATCTCTGGGCAGCCGTCTGAACGTCACATCTGCAGAAGATACATCCCAGCTCGGTCACAGTAGTAACAATCTTCACATTTTATTTGCAGAATTAAATTCAGAAAACTTTGTGACCTCACACTGAAGGGCTGCAGTTTGGGGCTGTGACTCAGAGTGTGACAGAAAAAGAGCGACAGGCTGTGAACCACCAAGAGAAGGGAGTTATTTTAGGAGTTAATATAAGACTAGGAACAGACGCCTATATATTATCAAGAGGAAGTCACGTCTTCCAACTTTAGGTTCGCTGAGCTCACATCTCCCCGAACTTTTTAAGCACTTTATATAAACTGTTGAAAGTTAAGGCATACATCATGCGCAGTGAATTTCAAATGAAACCATAAATATTTTTCTCATTAAAACGAAAGCAAAAGATTCAGGGGAACAATTCATACCATAACAGTGTCACGTTTTCTCAGTCTGAACCATGTTACTATAATATTCAAACATCATATTCCATAGTCGTTTGTGATGTTTTATTTATTTTACACTAATCTAATTTTCAACAGTAACAGCAGCAGTGATATCAGCAGACAGTTCTCAACCAGCTGCTGGTACTGTTTGTTTTTATGCACTTGTGTTCTGGGACCTCATGACTGCACTATCACATGGTACAGGGACACATTCCCAACATATTTCTCTGTACACCACTGTGCCAAGGTCTGACTCACCAAACCAATACTAGACAGGATTCTATTTTAATGATCTGAACTGTTGCAAACAACAACCTCACGACATGCGAGCACGTGTGTGTGTGTGTGTGTGTGAGGTAGATGAACAGGGCAGAACATGAATAATTTAAAAAAAGGTGTATTCCAAACCCTAAGGTTTTTGATATACTCAAATCTTTAGTTTTATAAGTGATTCAGAATCTGTGAGGTGAAACAAAGATGACATCTTCCCTAAATTACAAGGACAGTAAATATTTTACAGATGACTGTGATCAACTATGATAGATTAATTCATTATTGATTAACAGCTGATAAATGGATTTACTCTCTTCTTCTGAAGAAGAAGGCGTGCCAATGTTTGTGTCCAATGTTTTAAAAATAAGACCTGCCTTTCCACAGAGCGCATTTAATATTAAAGATTTAGGGGCTCCTGTCTGAGGGACAGAGGGTGCATCGCTGGGGCAGAAGATGTGGGTCAGCGCAGGGTGAGGAGGCAGGACCACAATGTACAGCAAACAATCCTGATACTGGCTGATTGATTAATAACACAGAGGAAAAATGACAACAGGATGGAAGGAGACGTGCAGCAGAAACAAACACGAGTCCCTCTAAGACGTCCAGAGCAGCGATGTAGATAAGGCCTGATGAAACGCACATTTACGTCACGAATAATCTGAAGAATCTGGTTCGACAGAGAGCAAACGTGCTTTCATGCACCGTCAACATATATCAGCTGCAACTGATCAAATATGTGACAGTGAAACTGAAGGTTGTTTTTATTTTTATTTTTATGAGTTAAACCTTGTTTTTTAAGTAATCTTTTACACAATATTACATTTCTAATGTTAATATAAACACTGATTTGTAAGAGAGAATACGCCAGTTTTTTTTTTATGGTTCATTCATGGGTCATGGATCAGAATTTCATCTTAATTCCAGATGCTTCAAATCCAGCTGCATGCTGTCGTGTCCCTGACCCCGTTAATGTTGACATTCTTTGTTCCCCATATTGGGCTTCAATATTTCATGCACTTCCCAACCTCAAATAAAACTCTAACGTACAGTATATGGCAGGAATAAAAACTGTTCATTTGTTGATTCATTAATTCAAGAATCAAACCTCCGACCACTCACTCACTGCTGATGTTCTAACTAATCTTCTCCTCTGGCAGAGACAGGTTGAACATGAGGTAGGAAATAACACGCCCCTACAGTTCAGGGGGCAGAGTCTAACGTATCGCACGGGGGGTTGTTAATTCCAGAGTATAAATGTACACTTAAAGTTCAATCTAATAGATTCTACTCTACACCTGCTTTATGCCGAGGCAGTTGTAGCCGCTGTAGCCCAGTGTTGACATTACCGGCTGTACAATGGCACTTGTTTGACATTTTAGTTATTCAGTCCCTCCATTTAAAGTACTTCTGTCCACTTCTCTTTGCTGTAATACACAGTCGACACACACGTGTTGACATTTGCACACACTGCACCACACAGGCTTGCATCACACCGAGTGCTCACACTGAGTGAGTCTGACGAGTGACTGCAGAGCGATTAATACTGAGGACAAGGGCTTCACAAAAGTTTTGAAAGCAAATCTACTTTCTGCTGTGTATCCTCCTGTTCCAACAATATATGGGGAAAAAAACAAAATTTTTGTTATATAAAGTGAATTTGTTTTGAATAATAATACTACTAATTGTGATAATCCAGAACTACACTGTGATTCATCTAATTTAAATCATGTATTCCCATATATTTGAAACTGATTTTGAAAGGTGGATAATTCATTTGACTTAGTCATTTTAATTAATAAATATAAATCTATGCTATACTTTGCTTTTGTGGACTTGTATGCTCTATTAAAAATGTTGAAACCAATGTCATATTGGTCCAGTACTGGCAGTGCTGTGTTATTAGAGGCAATAATAATGAGCCTGTGCTCTGCCTGTGTCTCTGTGGCTGTAAACCAAACTTCACACTACCACCAGCAGGATGCCTGGGTCCACCTGGCAGTACAGAATGCCCACCGCTGATAGGCTGGCAAACACGCCTCAGAACCACAGAACAATCTGTTCTGAACTGTCTCTTTCCATTTGGCTAACGGTAAACAAATTCTCCCTGCCCTCCCCCCTCTTTGATTTACTTTCCTCACTACTGAGGCTTCGCCCATGTTCTCCCATGTGAGCCCAGACAGGTTCACTCGCACGCTACCCTGATGCTGCGTAAAAACACATGTTGGCACCTAATATGCTCAGGGAAACAGCAGAGTCAGTTGATCAGACCGGTCGATGCTAGTGTTGGGTTAGCCTCCGTTAATCTCACTGACAGCGTCTATGTCGGTGAAAATAACAGAGATTCTATTTCAGAGCAGCAGGTCTCATTGAGAAATACACATAAACATAGGCTGTGATCCTGTGAAGTGGCCCCTCGCTGCTGTTCATCAGAGCGAAGAGTCTTCACACACTGTCGTCACTCTCCAGGAGCCTCGTAATGAAACCTACTATTGTTTAGAGAAAACCTGGTATGTGTGTGTGTGTGTGTGTGTGTAAGGCATTGCTTTGGTTCTTATATAACAGTCCTGGTCCTCGTCACACTTCAATGGCAGGTATATATGGGTCTCAACAAGGACAAGAAGAAAAATACACCTCAGTGACACAATGCTGGTCCTACAAGCTCACAACGTATTCATTACATCACTAGAGCTCCATCCTGTGCTTTTAACCAATCACAACGCAGACCAGACCTTGATACGTCTACTGAAAATAACCATGTACTAATATGGAACAAGGTGAACACACTTCTCTCAAATCCACACGTGAAATCCTGGTCAAAGATTTACAGCCAGGTTATTTCAGACTCTCTAAAAAAGAACTCTCGCCAAATACTGCATGCTTCAAAAATTCATTTTTGGCACTAAAAATGACTACGGTCAACATCATATTTCTGAGAATAACTTGGCTTGGGTTAATAAATGAAATTAAATCCAGAAGTGTGAAAATTCACTTCTAAAACTCGCACTAAGATTTTAAGCTCAGTAGAGTACAGAGCTTTCATGAAGACACCAGAGCAACAAAAGCAAAACAATCAGTGAAACTTTACACTTTAAGCAGAGGATTTACCATTACTGTATGACAACATTCAACTTTCAGAGGTAAAGAATTCTCAGGGCCTTTGTGAAACACATTTATTAATACTTCGCATTTATGGATGTCAGGCAATTTCGGTTAATACAGATTAGAGGTGGCAACAAAAACTAAGAGAGAGTCAAGCTTCCAGGCCTGGACAGAAGTATCAATGTGTATTCTAATGTGATTTCTCACCATAAACAGACACCATCACCCAATCTGGGGACCAACCCAAACCTGTGAGTTTCCAAAGTGGGGGAGCTAGCAGTCCCAACTTTTATATGTGCTTTAGTTCGGGGCCCTTATTAAATGTTTGAAGCATTCATTATCTCAAAAACGAAACATAACTTTGTACTCCTTGGGAAAAAAAGTAGGTTTTATGCAGTTGGATGATTTGGACAGAGCTATTTTTTATTTATTTTTCTGCTAAGAGAATCTCTGTGTACTGTATGCAAAGAACTGCTAGTGAGTAAATTAAACATGTAAAATAAAATTTTAAAAAACCCTGTTGTGTATATAAGCACCTAAGAGATGCTCTAAAAGGCACTTATTTATATATAATCTCCACACAAAGACATGAGGGCCTCAGGGCCACAGAGATTCCATTTTCAGTACATGTACACAAATATGTATCTGTGTCTACTGTACATGACAAAAGCCAGAGGCAGAGTACATACCCAGTATATCCCAGTGTGAATAACTGGAGACCTGTCATAAAGGCTCACTTGTTTATACATTCTCATACACACCGAAAGTGAAGGAAGCGTATACATAATAGCAGTGTAGAGAGAGAGGGAGAGAGAGACTGGGTGTAATGTAATGTAAGGGGGGGAGTAAACTGTGGTTATATAAGCAGTGACCTGCCAGTGAGGGTCAGCTGATCCTGGTACAGCAGAGAACAGCAGCTTAAGAGCACGGCTTACCTCTTGCTAATGACTCACTTGAATGTTCAACGACCATCATCTCCTACATATACATAACACACGGTCGGTCAGTAACATAAACAGGTGGGTTCTTTACTATAAAACACTCGGTCGGTCTGTCTGTCTATACGACCATTAACCCCTTATTAACCAGATGATATTTCATCATTCAAACATGTTATCACTGAAGTGATAAATGTACATTCCATGTACAGCACATTACTGACCCCAGGTCTGCATTGTTGTGAATGAGTGCTTGCATCACATCTTATGTAATACAGACACGTGGTGGTAGAATTCATACGTTTAGTGTTGTTGTAACTCATTTGACTATTACTGTTGCAAAGTAGTTTGTCCGGATATTCATCAAAGTACCAAAACGTTATTATTGAGTTCCTAAACACTAAATTTACATTTTAAAACACACGCTGCCCACTGTGCCACCAACCAGTGTATTTTAGTGACACCAGATAATGGATACCACACACATACACATTCAGTTCACACCCGCACACTGACACATACAGCACACAGTAACCAGCGTCAGTATTAAACGGGTCGGTTGATTCATAGCATCCATTCTCAAAGCGCTTTACCAGCATTAGAGGTCTAATAATAACAAGACTATAACGCGGTGCGTGTGTGTGTAGGGAGAGAGCTGAGCTTAAATTGGATGATTTCTGAATGGGATTTGGTGCATGTTCCGGTGGAAATAGCCGGACTGCGCTCTCGGTCTTACCTTGGCTTGGTTTATCAGCAGCCCCACGAAAGTTGACACGAGCACCGAGCCGGACATGCTGCCTTTTCTCCGCATCTCCTGCTTTAAGAAGGGGAACGCAGCGGTCGGCGGCTCCTCAGGTACCGTCACCGTGTACGTCTGTCGCATGCTCGGCATGCTGGAGGAGGAGGAGGAGGTGAAGGAGCAAGAGGAGGACGGAGCGGAGCCCACTACACCGGTGTGAGTGACTCAAACCGGCGACGGAAAAGAGCGGCTCTTGTTTGGGTTCAGTCGAGCTCACTCGGTGGTGAATGTTGTGAATGACAGCGCTGTCGTTCGTCTATATAACGGAGCCAACGGTCACAAAACACTGCAGCAACAGCAGCGGTGGAGCTGACAACAAACCTGTGGCTCAAACTACTCTACGAACACTGTAATAAGAAAGACGCAAAGAGCTGAATGACTCCACTGTGTCCGTGGTCCGTTGTAAGAAAAGTGCAGGTCTGCAAATGGCATTAGACGTATCTTGTACTCTGACTCGGTTTAACGGGAGCTCTGTTGAACCGCCTTCTCTGGCGCGGGTTAAAGTCAGCCTTCTGCCAGCGTCAGAGACCGCCTCCGGCAGGGCTGCCTACGTCAGCCCCCGCCCCCCTCTCGCCTGAAGGACTCACGCTTTGTCCAAGGAGACGACTCATCTGCGTGATGATGATGATGAGAATCATGATAATGATGATGGTGGTGGGAGAAAAACCATCCTCTATCCTCCAGGCCACCATTGAACATCGTAAAAATGCAATGCAACAGCAGGTTAATGTCTAGATGACAGACAGGCTGCAGAGTTAATGTGACCGCAGCTGTGGGAGGTCTTTACTACAGCTGGGCTCAGTGCTGATGAGAGGATGGAGAGGCTCAGATCTGTCAGGTGGTAACTTTTAGACATCACTCTTTCACCCATCCGTTTTCTAACTCCTAATCATGTTAGAATGCTGGAGTCCATCCAAGCAGACATCAAGTCCAGGCGAGGTTCACCTTGGACTGATCACTATAGACCATCCATGTAGCTTACATATAGCGAAACAAACAACAATACACATCAACATTTACACTAATGGTTACTTAGGACTGTCAAACTTGAGATGACCCACGATCCCAAAAGAAAAAAAGAAATCTACACAAATATGTCATCAACATGCCATAGAAGATGTTTACATATTCCTAGTAGTTCTCAGAAACGACTTGGGACGCACAAACATGTTTACTCACTACCTGTCTCGGCTGAGTTAGCCTGTTGACAGTAAATGGGATAAATATGGATGGATAAGACAGTTGGTTTATTCCTGTGGTGACTGCTCTGATTGTGTTACATCCACTGATTCACCTACTGTATGTTTACTGTATGTTTAAAGCAGAAACTATCTAAAATGAATAGTGGGATAGTGAGCAACAAATGTTGAAACAAGGAAAAGCAGAAACTATCTAAAATGGATAGTGGGATAGTGAGCAACAAATGTTGGGTCTTGAATATTGCTATAAATATCTCCAAAAGTTACTTAAACTTTAAAGTTCATGTAAAAGTATTTTACATCACAAATCCTAGAAATGTCACGTGGGAGACTACCATAAAGTACCCAGCCTATACTTAACTTTGCCCTATTCTAAAAATATAAGCAATTTCTTTATTTGTACAAAATCAGGTGACTGAATGTGGTCAAGTGACGGCTTACACTGAAATACCAAATAGGCAACATGTCCTTTGGTGAGAGAACTCTGAACTCATACCTCCATAGAAAGATCTACAATCTGTCCTTGCTAATCATGTCATGACCCAGGCTCGAGATTGTGTACAAAACAAGCAGTCAAGATACACACTCTGTCTCCACGCTGTGTGTGTTTTTGGACATCTTTGAGGCGGAAAACTACAATGTATTAGGGAGCAACAAGTCACGCTACGTCGTCTGATATTTCTGATGGAGAAAGTAAAGCAGGCTGGTGTTAAAGTAGGACAAAGACGTTGTACCAGGAGACATCACGGAACAATCGTCAGGGGACGGCTGTGCTTTTACCTGAACCTAATAAAAATGACACTTTCACTTTTTTTGTTGCATTTACCGTAGTGTAACTGTGTTGTTTGAAGGTCTCAGGGCATTCTTTTATACTCATGTACTACATAATACACAGAGTACATACACTGGAAACCATCTTTAGGATGGTATGTCAACAGAACAGAATGTTTTGTCTGTTTTGTCACTGATCGGAGACGTTAAATGACCTGGTGTACAAAATAATTACTACAGCAGAATCATTAACAGGACAGCATTCCTCACTAACTAACTTAACAATGTGATCAGTCTGATTAGCTCGTATATAACTAAAGAGTTTCTTGATGTTTCACACAAACAGCCTTCAGACACGTACTAAACTCTACACATTCTCTAGAAAAACAGTATTCACTCCATCACAGATTTTGTCAACAACCTACCTGAAAAATTCAGACAACGAACATGGTCAAAAACCTACCTGAAAAATTCAGACAACGAAACAGTAAGTTAAGCAGGGGAAAACTAAATAAAAACAAGTAAAAAAGAAATTCTGCTGACAAAAAAAAGCATTTATCAAGTACATCAGTGCCTATTTTTAGATGTGTTGGGTGTTTTATTATGAGGGTAAATCAAGAGGAAATGATTAGATGGGATGTGACAATTTCTTGGCTGGCCTAGATGTAGGGCTCCAAGATTAGTACCTGCCTATCACCAAATACTTTGATAATTTAAATAAATTAGGTCAGCTCAAAGTGCCGAGTTGCTAAATTGGGCTTTTATTTGACCACAAACTTTAATTGCTACAGAATATGCCAGTTAAAGGGAACATCCAAGTACTTTGACCCAGGTTGTACTGTACGAGGTTCTGACATGGACAGCATGGCATAAAAACACTCAACCACAAAGTACCAAGGTGTTATTCCAAATAGAAAGACACAAATTAATTACGGTAATTGGGATAATAAGACACGACTGAAATTAATAATTGACAGCAATCACATTTCTAATGCATACGCTAACGTCAACATGTGGTTTAATTCAACGCAAAGCTGATTATTTAAATAAGTGTAATATGTAGCAGCATGTTTTTTGTCCTTTGTTGTTGTTGTCTTTTGTTTTTTGTTTAGCCAGACAAAGAATTTCCAACAATCAATTCAAGGATTAAAATAAAAAAACATAGATTTTGCATGTCAACAGGCCACCCAGGTTTGTAAACACAGCAGTTTATCTGGAGGTGGACCTGACAACAAGTTGTTTATACCACAATGTGGGTGGAAGGTCAACCTGGGGTTATATTTGCACTGCTGAATTTAAAATACAACTGAACGTACACGAGAGCTTTTGCAAAGCATTGTCACCAGACTGCTAGTAATTGTAGCATTGTTGGATTTAATTTTTTTTTTTTATTCCCAGCTGTGAGATTTCAACAATGGTATTATTCAGTGTAGAGTGTTATAATATATAATGTTGTCGGAACACTGGCCACTGGCCAGTGAAAAAACATAATGTAGAAGTAGTTTTTCCTTGAAGATTACCAAATCAAACAATGTAGGTGGCTACATTCATGGAAATGCTAAACATCAATCATCTCAATGCTAAGCCATGTTACCATTTTCAACCTAACTTTTTCATATACAATACCTGTTGGGAAACTGAGTATGTATGACTGTGGGACACAGCTTTCAACAGAGACATTTTTCAACCTAACTTTTGCATATACAATACCTGTCCCACATGACTGTGGGACACAGCTTTCAACAGACAGAACGTCCGTCCCTTTTTTGAGATAAACATGTTGTTACCCTTTTATTATGATCATGTTTTCCATTGTGGTAACTCTGTATGCAAATTAGTAAAAAAGGGTGACGATAGTCATGTGAACCAGCTTGTCTTACTCACAGACCTGACTCAAGAAGAACTGGACCATGAGGCACTGACAGCTGCCATTTTTCGTTGCAGGCTTCCAACACAGTCCAGTGTTTCTTTTTGGTTTTCCGATGCTGTTTAATGACTTCACTTAAATTACAGATGAGACAATTTAGGTAAAATGCGTAATAAAAACTATACTCTTTTTAATTTCAACAGGAATTATAAATAATTTTTGCCTTCTCAGTAATTTATTTTTAAAACTGAAAGCATGTACCTTAATGACCGCCCACATGTACATGATGTACATCTGCTGCAGCGCGCTCAAGATAAACTTGGGCAAAGATTAATGCACTGCACTTAGGGATGAGGACATCATTTTTCACAAGAAACAAGGAGCAACCGATAAGAAAGAAGTGATCAGCCAGGACTGGTAGGTGGATATTTACTGTACTTGTTTATACAGTAAACATGACTAATGACCAGACAGCTGGAGTGTGGGTTGATCACCCGCTTATGGAATGTCAACAACACAGAGTACTGAACACCCACTCACATCGTTCATGTTTTGATAATGAATCTTTTGGTATTGTATTCAACATTGTATAGTATTTACTATTGTCAACATGGTAATAAATATGTTAAAAAAACTCACATCATTTCACAAAAAATACTACTTTTGGCCCTTTTGTAATTTACACGAGACGGCTAACATGAATGGACAAGATAGTTCTCTATAAATCCTGTATTTAAATCCACTAATGTGAGCTATTTTCCATGAAAGAATTCCCACTGTCACTACTAAAGCCAAATATGTTTAAATCTAAGTGTCCTGGTGTAAATAAAACTGAATTTCGTAGGTTGAGAATCTGGCCATGACGGGACATCAGAACGTGTTGTACCGGGCCACATTAATACGTGGCTTGACAAGTGAAGACGTCCTGCTCCGAGGGGCAGCAGCTGATTTTATGAGCGGTACAGATGAGCCAGAGAGTCACATGGAGTCACACTCTTCACAGTGAGCACATGCTAGAAATGTGATGATTGCCGAACCAGTCAAAGAACACAGTAAACAAAGTAAACCATTTAACCAAAAGTTAAATTCAGTCATACAAAAATAATAACTTTTTGTAATGATAAAATTAGAACGACATCCTTGTCTATTTATTACAATCCTTCTATATTAATTAGAAGGTCACAGAGTGTTCTCGTTGTGATTAAGTGGTTTTAACTGTCAGGACAGTAGAAGATTTTGTAAGATGCAGGTCATGTCTCGTCACCTAATCATTTTGGAAGGGCAGCATGAGTATACATACATGTCAATGGAGATTAGATAAAGCAGATGTTTCACATCACTGGAATTCCTACTGTCGTTGCGGTTTTTTAAAACCTCACTTACGGCTTGTCATCAAAGATGACTGTGACAAAACAATGTAAAAACTGTTGTTCATAAGCTCCAGGTATGGCCCAGTCACGCTAAAGAAATTATCTCAAAACCTAAAAAGAAATTTAATTTGTTAGCTTAACACAACTCTCTCCTTGATTTATGATGATTTATTCTACCCTGTTCATAAACACTAATCTTTTATTTTATTTATCTTTTATTTCTCAAGCTCATATAAAGAGGCTCTAATAAATATCAGGATCAGAAATGCTAATATCTTCAGACTTAAAAGAGGGTGATTATTGTGTAAAAAATATCTAATTAAAAATAAAAAATAAAAAATATTAATTTTCATTCATTTTTCCCCTATTATTGATGTTCTACTTCCAATACTCCATTCAAACCACCCTCCACTCATCCACACGAGAAGTGGGTCAGTTATGCTTTGTGACCCACTGAGATGAGGCTCAGGTCAGTGATACTGCACTTAGGGATGAGGTTTGTGGTCTGCCGACGCAGATTAGTGATGTCATGAAACTCATTCATTGGTGTGTGGGAGCTGGTTAACTGCTGGGTCGGAAGAGGGTCGGGTGTCCATGCTTAAAGCTCATTTGTCACAAAAGCAGGGAAACGCAAAGTAATGTATTATAGATATTCAGTCAGTAAATGAGAGAATGACGACTTTGACAATAGAAACAACCACCAAACAGCTCAAACTATCCAATCAAGAATGCAAGGAATCCGGTGTGGTTCAGTAAATTATGTACAACAGGACATAGCAAGAAGAAATTAGTTTGAGCAATAGTGCCCTCACTTGGCAGAAAGGAGTATACTCTGCAGTCTTAGAAACTAAGACTGTTGAGGAATGCATGTCGGATTGTACCAAGTCTAACTCCTCACAGCTGAAGCTGAGGTTCATACAACTTTAAACAGATGAAACTCGAGCACATTTACAGGACTTTCTTGGTCCACATTAGTCCACGGACCTTAGAGCTGCTCTAGATTTATCTGTGGCTACACAACTTCAAACGCCCTGTATCTGTATCTAAACAGAACTGTCTGAGTTAGTCAGTCTATATTTGTGGAAGAAATATTGTAAACAAACCAAAGACAGATAGAGTAGTAAGGAACAAAGGTCAATTTCTTACCGTAGAGTTCCTGGTGGGGGATTCGGAAAGCCCATTGCTACTTGGCCCCCATGTTGAGGAGCTGAATGTCCTGCTGCTGTTGCTGCTGCTGTAGTGCTCCTGGGCAGCGCTCCGTGATGAGAGGGCCTCCTGAGTAGAACTCCGAGACAGTCCCGAGTAGCCTGGGCGTGAGCTGGTAATGTACGAGTCGGACACATCGCTGGTCCGACTGCGGTAGCTCTGCAGAGCACTGGTGGAAGGGGATGCAGTGGAGGGGGTCTCACTGAAGCCCAAAGAGGCCAAATCCCTGCTCAAGTCACTCTGGGAAACAGATCTTCGTCGAGCTAGTGAGATGCTGCTGGAGGCCGGTGTGGAGGAGAGGTAGCTAGACTGGGCTGAGGATGAAGAGTAGGGAGTGTAGCCAATGTAGGTCGATCCACCACTCAGACCCGACGCTCCGTAGGTCTTGATGGGGGTTCTACTGAGACTCTCGCTCCGACGGCTGCTGCTGCTTCCGAGGATGTCGGTGCGTGGGACTGTGCGCCCCCGGTCGCAGTCAGGGTCTGAGGAGGTGCTGTAATTGCGGCTGCGGGCGGCAGAGCTGCTCAGGTAGCTGGGAGAGTAACCTGAGGAAGAGGACGTGGAGGACTTGTAGGAGGACAGTCTGTCCCGGTCACTGTATGAGCTGAGGCCTGGTGTCAGGGAGGAGCTGTAGGAGCTATAGTGGCTGGTGTAGGACGGGCCAGCGTAACGCTTGGCGGTGGAAGAGACACGGGACATGATGCTGCTGCTGCTGGTTTCTCAGCGACAGGTAGGCGGAGCCTCTGGAAGACTGCATCGACTGGAACGAAGACAAAAATATAAGGGCATAAGTTTTGTGGAAACTCAAATCTTTGTTCATTTTGGCTTTTCTGGTTTCATTAAAATTTTTAAAAGTGCATTTCTTGGGACTAGAGAAAACACTAGAAACAGAAGGTCTGCCAATCTATCGGTTGTAGGTAAATCTGAAAAAGACAAGTATTGAAAGTGTGGCTGTTGAAATTATAGTGTTAATTTGTGAATATAAACCTGATGAAATGCATGTGCAGAATGACACACACTATATACTGTATATCCAGTTATTCCACCATTCATTCACACATTGTCAGTCAATGGTTTTTCAACATTTCTGCAGAAACACTAGCGTTACTTTAATATATGCTCAACTTTTTGAAGAACGAATGGCACCAATCATGAATGTTGATAAAAGTAAGAGGAGAGTTCCTTTCAGGTTTCACCATCTTTGGTGGTTTCCATAGCAATGTTCTGCATTGGGATTTTACACCGTCCTTATGTTACTCTGGTCCCTGTACAGTAGAGTGTGGCTTTGGAAATGGTGAATTTCGAGCCTGAGATCAACTGTATGACAGAAACAAAAGGTGAATTTTGAGCCTGAGATCAACTGTATGACAGAAAAACCTAACCACTTGGTCACAGCTCTGTCAAAAAAGGTTTTGTCTATTTAAATACAGAACCCGGTTGCCTGTAGCACGGTACTATTCATGGTGTGCAGGGTGATTCCCATGTTACATCTAAGGGAAGTCCAGGTGGTCCGGGGAGATAGTGGACATAAGAGACAGAGGACATGTTCAACAAAGGACCTGGGATATAGAGCTGCCAGGCCGGAAGAAAAGAAAACAGCCACAGAGAAGACAAATGGACACCGTGAAGGAGGACACGAAGACGGTTGGTGGCTCAGTGGACACAACAAAGAATAGAACAGGGTGAGATGGAGGCCGATTATCTGCTGAGCCACCGGTGAAAGAACAAGATCTTGCCCCGTGGTACTGAAAGACAGTGAATGCAGCACAGCATGTCCCAGAGATGCTCTGGTTCACATATATGGCTCTGTTTAAATAAATAAAAGTATCTGGTGTTGCTGATCCGTGCGGTGTTCAGTAGGGGAGGCTCCTGTTTCTTTTATCACTGCCTCTCTCTCCCTGGTTCTCTCTCTCCCTCTCTCCCTCTCTCTCGCTCACTCCCATGACCACAGGCTTCTCAATAATTCAACATATGGATCTGCAGTAGCAGACAGACAGTGTGATGGAGACAAGCAAACACACAGACTGTTGGCCAAACCACACCGAGTTACACCAGGTGATTGTGATCTTTATGTTGAGATGAGTACAGCTAAACCAGGCAGAGGAAGTCGGCCAAGGATCTGGTCTCACTTCACATCAGCAGGCAAAACACAGGATCTGTAAATGCACCAGTTTTAATTCCACAACTTGGCAGCCGTGGTGTTTGGTTGGTTATTTTTGTTTTTGGCACTGTGGCGCACATGGCAACAGCAAAACACGGACAGAGCCTGGAATGGGATTTACTGTCTCCTCCATCACCTCAACTGATTATCAGATCCAGAAAGAGAGCAGCCTGACCTGACAGAAAACAAACTCAATAATAAAATCATCTCTCTTTAAGAACATGAAGCTGCACTTCAGTTACCTTCAGCTGTTCCTAACGTTTAAAGTCTTGGTCAGCGGATTCTTGCATTATAGCGACCCTCACTGGTGAATCCTGGTGTGGACAACAGTGTGAAGTCAGTGTGGCTACAACCTTGAGTGGATGGTTAATGTTTTGCTGTGGACTGGGGTTAACTTTGTGTTTTTTTTCCCTTTTTAGCAGTTTCAGTAATTAGTTATAAAAGCTTAAAATGTGCTGTTTTAAATATTTTATATTAACTTGTTTATAAATACACTAGTTTTTCCAAAGAGCAAAGAGTGCTACCATAGGTCATTTAAAAGAATTCTGGGCCTAAAATAATCTCATTGCTTTGTTCAACTGTTTCACAACAGCCCACAGAAGACAACAGCAGTCTAAATCTAACCAAAGAAGAACAACCCATGAAAAAGACAAGTCATTTGTCTGATTTATTCAGTATTAAACCCAGTAAACATTTTAATTATGATTTTATTATATTATTGTATAGTTTCAGGTTTTATTCTATGAAAAAACATATTATAATAATAGATAATTCCAAAGGTCATGATTGGGATAAAAAAAAGAAGCACCAAATTCTGAAAATCTATAATAAACCATACTAACCTGTTTATATTATTTAAAAGGTCATGATTGGGATTAAAAAAAGAATACTCCAAATCTATAATAAACCATACTAACCTGTAATAACCAGATTCTACTGATATATTTAGATATAGATATATGACATAATGTTAATCAAATACAGCTCTCTGATACGCTGCTGTGTATTTCGGGGTCTGCACCATGTCTTGCTTCACCTCTCAGATGTCAACAGTACACTAGTGCGTTTCTTTGAACTCGTTGGCCTGGACTGAACTGCACCTACCCTGCCCCATATACGTATTGCACCTGAGAAGCTCAGGCGAGCTGCTGAGGGTGAGGTACAAACAACAAAGTCACACTCTTGGGAGAGACGCAACACAACACGGACACACATGATTTATTAGGTGACAGCAAACTATGGATTTCACTTCTGAGAGGCAGAGTGTCTCTACGGAAACAACAAACAAGCACAAGAATGCAACGCACACTCTCACAAACGCTGCTGGCCACTCTGCATTTCCAGCCTCTGCTGATGTGCTAACTAGCAGTTACCATGGCTTCCATGGCAACGAGCTGCATTTGCTTTAAAACGAAACATGAACCTGGAACACAAAACAAATTTAATGTGTGTGACTGTGTCTAATAATGGTTTTTATTTCCCTTACAGCACAGAACAAAACACAACTATAAAACCCGGTCAGCCACTGTGTTGCTGGACAATGATGGGGACAGGGGAGACGGTGGTAGTGTAGAAATACAACATTCCACTGCTATGAAGGAGCTTTTGTTTGTTCGTCCAACTTCTACTAATATGAGATTGGAGGGTAACGTTAGCGGTGACTGCAGAGTGAGTGCTGGGGAAGACAGCAGCTGACTGCAGGCCCTTTCTTGGCAGAGGCTTTAAGAGATGAGGTTTCACATGGTGCGCAGGTCTCAGGAAAACAAGATTAAACCGTATTAGCAATATCACTTTCATTCCCTGGATTTAAAATGTGGAGTTGTTTTTGGAAAACTCCACATTTGAATGTTCTAAAACCATGTTTGGGATGTGTACTGCATCATATTAGGGTCTCACTTTGCCAAGGATGTCACTGGAAATTAGTTTTTAACGTCTTGAAATAACAACTAGATCACATTTTCTCCGTCCTCCAAAATCTCCATTGGCTCCTGGCCCACAACAGATCACATTCTTTCTCCTCACGTACAAAGCCTTCCATAAATACGTCACCTACTAAATGGTCGACCACTTCTTCTCAAAACTTCTGCCCCTCTAACCCTTGTCATTAACACAAGACCCGGCATCCAGTTTAAGAAGCAAACCAAGGCTAATACTGTATATCAGCTGCACACATCCTTCACCAGGTGAATACATGTCAAAGAATGTCTTTTTAATGATGCTAAGGAGAAATCTGTCAATCTGCTTGTACTATTCTGAACCCTACGAATCAAAACTAGTCCTTGGAAATATTTTTAACTAACAGATAGAGTTATTGTACTGGTATAATATGAATCGGTATCGTCATTTAAACACCCTATGGGGAAAAAAAGCCGTAACTCACTGCTGACATGTTGACTGACACAATATTAATATTGTTGAGAACACATTTAGCTTCACTTGATTTTTTTTTAACTAAAAGTCACTGTCAAGATCCACAGTAATGACTAAAATCTACCATCTGTAGGAAACTATTTGTCAGGATAGGAATGTTGATTTATCTTGATTAATCATGACTAATCCACAGCTACACTTTATATCTGATTTAATTTGAACTGAGTTGAGTTTACCTGGATGTTGCTCCTGGTTCAAAGTTCAGATGTCAGAGAGCAGGAAGCTACCTCAAGCAATTATCACTGGAGTAAAGAATGGACGTGTCCAAACATCAAAGCCAAGGGAACCCTACTTTGACAACAACTATGACCTCAGTTTGGGGCAACGACAGTTAGAAACGACTAAAGGATACTGATCTACGTCGCTGTCTCTCAAAACAGTCGCAATACATTTGCCTGTGTCTTTTTTTTTAAAAAAAGGGCCTTGTTTGTTAGCATTTGTACTAATATTTTGAGCCTATTTCTAGGATTAGTATGATCTTTTTTTGTCAACAAAACTGACATCAAACATCGTTTTAGCAGTGATATGTCATTAAGAATCCTGAATGGTGCTCTTAAAATAAAATTAAAAAAAATAACAGTGTTGAAAATTTTAATAAATGAGTCAAAAAATACTGTATATATAAAAAAGGCTGTTTTTTCCCAACATAAATGTCAGGGTTGTTTCAGACAGAATGCCGACTCGTTTTTTTTTCCAACATAAGTGTCAGGGTTGTTTCAGACAGAATGCCGAAGTGCATCTGTTGTCAATGCATCATTCCAGTCAGTGAGTCAGATCTTTTCATTTCATATTATCCTGCTCTGCTCTCTATAGGGCTGTTAGAGACTAGAGCTGATCTAAAGTGCACTTGAAGAGCGTGTGCAGCAATGACGCACGGATGCCACAGATGCCACGCCGAGGGTGACGTGGCCGGAACGTAACACCAGCATGGAGGCCCTCTGGTCATTTGGAGTCAGGGCATCTACGTCCGTGTGGAGGAACACTATAATGCATATTTACTCACAAATTCTCAGAGGACTGAAAAGATAAAATTCATCAGCCTGAGCAAATGTTGAGAGAGCAAGAAGACATTGTCTTTTTATAAATATTAAAAACAAAAATGTCATGAATTAGTGTCAGTTTAGTAAGACTTTAAAAATGCCTTTTGCCCTAACCATAAGTGCTGCAAAATCCTGTTTAAAAGGATAGCACGTTCAAAGAATCAGGGCGCAGTATTTTGTGTCCTCCTCTATAGTAAGAAATCGTTGGAGCTTCCGTCCGTCATAGTAAACAGCTGTGATTGTCTGTAACAGGACAGAGAAAAAAACAAAACGGCAATAATAAACACTTACCACCAGGAAATGAATCTAAGAGTGTGGACAGAGTGCTGCTTCCATGGTGAATCAAAGAAGGGTGGTCATAAAGGTCCAGCGACGGTGCCCAGTTTGGCTTTGCCTTACAGGCAGCTATATATACTACACTGAAATGTGAGCAGATAAGAAAAGGATGAAGCCTCTGACGGCCACACTGACGCCTCCGTCCCCCTCCTTCTGCCTGACCACCAGTTGCTGAGCAGAATAAAACTTAAACCCGAAGACTTTTTCTGTCGCGCAACGGTCAGAACTACTTCTTTCTCACAAAGTTAGCCAACTTAATTAAAAATTAATACATTTGTTTGTGAGTTAGCACAGCATAGTAATTTAGTTGATTATTCTGATATCTACATCCATTGAAGTTCTAATCAGCAAGTCAGATGGCAGAAACCCATTGGGTTTGGAACACCATATTGATGAAAACATAAAAAAAGTTGAAGTTCAAATCAAGCTCTAGGACACACGTGTCAAACGCAGTGTAACTCCAGGAGGTTGAAGACTTTACACAGCATGGCTGAATTGGTCATTCCTTGCAGTCACAAACAACCAGTCCCTGACGATGGAGCAATGGCTTGCTCGCCTACTTATTAACTTCTTATGACCTGGATGGCTGAGATCCAACATAGACACCACTATCTTGAGGTGTACCACAAATGGTCCAATAATTGGTGAGCAATTTGGAGACAGCAGCAGTGTAAGTTGAGCTTGTAGACAGCAATAATTCCATTAGCCACTTGTTAAAGCCTAGTGATGCAGAACAAGGCACACGAGGGGGAGGGGTGGGGGGCAGTAAAAACACAAGTTACACTTTTCACAATTATGTTCAGAGAACTGCCATTAAGACTGGCATGGACTTACAGAAAATGTCTTCATTTCAAATGATTTCTGAATATTTAGAAAACACAGCCAGAATTGAAATACATAATATTTCCATATATGCAAATCTGCAGCAACTGTGAGAATAGAAATCCAAATGCCTATGAAATGCATGACATAATCAATGCCACATACATTTAAAATAAAACCCTTTATTTTTAACCTTGAGAATGGAATCTGACTATTTCTATTACTCCAGCTCACAGGGGCTTTATTTAAAGTTTGCAACTGAGCAAACTGAGCTTTTCTTAAACTTAAATGCTTACTTCAAGGACATTCACAGTCATTATCCCCATCAGAGTTGTTCTGCACAAAGGCAGGTTTTATTAAAACGTGAAGTGTGAAAAGCCGGTGAGGAGGAACCAATTAGCATTCATCATCACCACCAACTGTTGGTGACTCACGCGAGAGGCTGGAATGGCAGCAGAGAGAAGTGCATCTGATTAATACCCTGGCTAATGCAGCTGGCTGCTGTAATTCTTTACTCACGGAGGTAATCGTCTCCTCCATCAGACACATTTAAGATATGAAACACACATCCATCTCTTTCATTTCACTGAGTGACGCCGACAGGGGCAAAAATCAAACCAAAGTAGAGCTCGTGGAAATGGATTCTTTGAACATTTTTTCTTTCAACACCTGTGTGAAAGATTGTGGAAATGGATTCTTTGAACATTTGTTTTTCTTTCAACACCTGTGTGAAAGATTATGTGAAAGAATATTTCTGCTGGTACTAGGGAAAACATTTTTTTTAAAGAATCTGGCGATATGATACGTATCACGATACTATAGGCACTATGATATATTAAGTTTTTTTTTTTTAAAAAAACAACTTAATTGTAGAAAAGCTGTCACCATAGGAAACACAACGCCTTTTACATGCTTGAAATCAGGTAAATAAAATTGGAACAGAGGGATCTAGAAAAAGTAAAGGCAAAATAAAATGAAGCAACGCCATGAATATCTGCATGTTCTTACACCCCTAGCTGGTACAGATGCTAAAAAATCTCAGCAGCTTGGTAATGGACTGTGGAGCAGCGGCCGACAACATTCGCCACAACGGTCCTAGAATCACACTCCTATGGTAAATGTAGTCCATAGCCATGTCAGGTATGTAAATCAAAGTATGTGGGTATAACTGACACCGTTTGGGGGGAGTGGGGCGGGTCATGGAGAAAAGCAGGTTTTAGTTTGAAAATGGCCATCATCCATTCCTATTAAAGTATTTATGGTTCACCTTCTGCTGATGGCAGGCGTTCACTGTTCTTTCTCCCAAAGCTCTAACTCAACTATTATCATCCACAGTCAGGTTTAACCACAGCTGCTCCTGTAAGCTCATCAACTCTGTGTAATAACTGTCCTTTCTAACATATGGATTATACTCTACAGACACACACATACTAATACATTCTAGTACATACTGTATGTGTGTGTAGAGTATGCTAGTACTTTAGTTCATGTTATATAACACTAGGATCAGCTGACCAAACCAACAGCTGATGTAAAAGCTTCTGACTTTTAATGGACAATAGCACCATGGTCAGTGGTTTTCTACATGTAAAATTCACTATCCTGCACAATGTATCAGCCATGTGTGAAACTGGGGTAAATATTTGCTCAAGCAAATAACATCACAGGAACCAGCCAACATCACTCATCAACAAATGCTGTTTTAAACAAGAGAAAACTTTCCTTAGTGTTGGATCAACCTCTGTAAACAGACCTCATTCAGGTACAATTTTCTAAAATTATAAACTAAATACAAGCTCAAATCTGGAATGTGAACATATTGTCATCAGTCTAAAAAAATATATCCATCCAACATCAAACCCTAAAAGATCAAATACATCTATTTAAACTGCAGCATGTTAAGATGATGTTCCTCCACCTACATCCCAGCAGCCTACATGTTCAGGAACCTGTGTTTGTAAATGAACTGAAGTTCACAGTACACCTATCAACGTTGTTGAGTCTGAATACTGATGGAGGTTATTCTCGGAGTACCTTACCTGCTGTATGTGTCGCTGTGGATCAGTCCCTCCACACTGTGGTGGGTCTGAGGCAGCTCATCCTACTGCAGCTAGCCCACAGTCTTCACACACGCGTTCAGGCTGAGTGGCACTGACGACGCCTGCTGAAACACACCGATCCACTAAAAACCAAGCAGGAAAAAACACAGTGTCGAAATTCACAATAACATATTTCTTAAGCACACTGAGCGAGGATGGTGGGTTCAGGATATAAATGAGGCAGGTAAGTGTTGTTGTTCTGAACATATAATATATATATACATAATAATTTAATTACATATTATTATTATTGAGCATAAATGTGTCGCCATATCTTGTATTATTTGTTTGTACTCTTAAATGTTTTAGACATTTTTTGATTAAAGGAATTTTTATATTGACATTTTTTACTAACTAAAAGCTGTGTCAAATATTTATTTTTATTATTCGATTTTTGTCATTTCACCTAATGCTCATTAGCTCTTCTCACTGCTTGTGAATACTTTCCAGCTTTGTTTGTTGTTGCATAGTAACAATTGGGCACAAAAAGTAATTCATTAAAGGTCAAGACTGGTGGAGGCGAGTAGTACCACCCTTTGGTGCAGTGGCAGAAATGACAGGAAAAAAAAATCAAATGAAAAGTTTAGGAAGTTAATTTTACAGACAAAAAACATGGACAAGTCTACTCGCGATAATAATTGTCATCATTATCTTAAATTAAATAAGGGACTCAGATAACATAACAAACTCTAACAAACCCCAAAGGCATTTAACCACAGATTGTTGATTTAATGTACAGTATCTGGCCCACAGATATCACACAGTCTAAATGGAGAAAAGTTCTCAGGCGACAGCTATAACTGTGGGCTATCAGTTTGCCGACCGATCTATAAATTCACACTGATAAGAGAAGTCAGCGTCTCCCTGCTCTGTTTTGTGTTCACAGCAAACAGAGACATTTCAGCAGACATGTCCAGCACCAAGTGACCATCCAAGGCACTAGTACCCACAGCCATTAAAAAGTGATGATGTACCTCTCAGCTGTGCCTCTTTAACAAATCTGATAAATACACTATTTAAAAAAATTCTGGTTAAAGAAAATGAATCCTGATGTGTCTCATCCAGTGTTTTGTCTTCTTTTGCCTATTTCCTTTATCAACCGATGTCACGCCCTAATTTGAAAAGCTCATTGCAACACACGCACTTGTTCTACAAAAATCTAGAACTTTCTGAAACACTATCCTCCTCCTTCCCCCAATGTTTTACTTACAGCTAAGCAAACAACCGTCAGCGTGCACATATAATTAACAAGCAGGTACCTGGAAGAAATAACAGGGAGGTAGAGTGGCGGTTAGCTAGGTTTATAAAGAGGCTCACCCGTGTTGTTCTAAGCGATTGGGCCAACAGATAGAAAGTACAGAACGCAATGGGGTTCTGCTCAGGAGGCTGTGGCCCCAAAGTGTGAGAGGATAGTATGAGCACAGCCAGTCCGAATGCCACAGATCAGGTTACAGAGCCGGTAAATATAGCAGGCGCCTGTGACCTCTGCGGGTCACTCAACACCCGCCGGTGTTCCATTTAGCTTTTAAAGGACAAGCATGAAATACTTTTCATGAGAAATGCAGCGCTAGGGTGGAAAAGGTTACGCAGTTCTGGCCAGAAGATTAAAAGTTAGTGTGGTTGATTCAGAGCGATAAACTTCCATAATTTGTCATAAAACATAAAGATGTTTTCAACTCAGAAGTTGGTGAATTTGCACCAACTTAACGTTTCTAGTCTCCACTAGGTTTCCCTCCAATACCATTTCTTTGCAAACAGATACTGACAGGAGTATAAATATTTTCATTTGATGTGAAAGGGCATCCCTAGAGTCCATATCTACTGTAGGTAAAATCACAGCACAGAAGCAGCTGACAACAGAAAACACCATACACTCGGTGTGACAAACGACATCCCTTTTACATTAAACTTTTATGGTGTGAACAACACTAATGCATCCAGTCTATACACATCAGATTATGTGTTTCACCAAGTGGAGCTTCCTCCAAACATTAGCTGGATCGTGTCACACCAAGATCATCCATCACCTGGGATCCATTCACATGTGTCCTAAATAGGACAGGCCAGAGGGTTTTCCTGGAGAAAATAGTTAGCCTTAGAAACTAAGAAAAAATAGGTGGTGAAAACCTCCACTGTAGGGACAAGCTGATTATGATTCTTCTTTAGTCACAATTCACCAAATGTACTGTAATTTTCATATCGTTTCACTCTCGCTCCCAAAGTCAAACAGTTGAGGGATGTTTGCAGGACAATGGAAAAAAAACAAGCGTACTGCTGTGTGGACGCTCTCTGTGAGGGGTGTAGCATTACATGACACTGAGAAGATAGGATGCTAGCACAGAGGCTGCTGCCTGTGTGTGGTGCATTACTTTAGATGTGTTTCTGTTTGGTCTGACATTTATTGAACTGCCTGTACAGTGTAAATGCAGTATTTACCAGCAGCAAAGAAGGCATCAGGCCTCACAGATGCAAATAAAAACAAAAAAAAAACTTTTCTAAAATTATATACAGTACATTGACATTCTTTAAATTTAGAAATGCTTTTATGAATCTCAACTTCTCAATTTGATTTTTGTTGAGTACAATCTAATGTAAATATTATTATTTTCATACAACTGTAAATGATGAGTTTAATAATTTGAAGTTTTGTGTTTTTTTCATTTACTTTTTCTTTTATCTTTTTTTACCCTGGTTCTGTAAGAATAAATAGTGCTTGACACTTAAACACTGATCCAGTTCAAAGCAGTAGTCTAATTTTAAAAAGAGAAAGAATAACAGAATACATTAACTTGCATACAAAATGTGATCAATTACAATTTTAATTTCAGTTGTAGTGACCATGAAGTTGTTTAGTTATCTATAGTTTTTTGTTTTTTAATAATGCAAACTCTGTTTGTTGTAAGTCTTAAAGAGACCACAGTCATGTAAGGTAAATGCTGACAGAAGTCGTCAAGTCAGAGGAAAAAGAGAAAAACAAGTTTAACAAATGCTTTCCAACTTCAGACAAAGGAAAAAGAGAAAAAAAAGTTTAACAAATGCTTTCCAACTTCAGTGTAATTTCTTTTATTTAACTGAAATTACGTATTTCTTCATGTTTCACCACTAATATTGTGGCATGATTGTAAAAAAAGATGCCACTTTATTATACTACACTAATTGATTTACAGCATATACACATACATTTTAATCATCTGTTATTTTCTGTGGGTAACAGCTTGTGTAAGTTCCCTTCGACTGTTAAACGTTTTGTAATTCAGTTTTGACTTTACCAATATGGCGGCGACGAGGAGGCGTGGCTACAAAAAGCTAATGCGGCTTCTTGTTCCCTGCTTGTGTCACATAGGTGATTAGATAACAACTGCGAGCAGGGGAACGACGGGCAGGATAACTGACCAGTAACGACCGCGAAGGAGGGAGAGACTGACTGAACCAGTAAAAATGTATAACCGACCGGCCCACCGGTATATTGAACGGAGGGGGCGCCAATTACACAAATCACTATATCGTTTAAAACATCTTTGTCAAAGTCGATTAGCTCGCTTTTTAATTAAGGCTAATTCATTTAGCGCACTCTAGAGTCTGTGAGTGTGTAATATGGCCATATTAGTCACTACATTTGTCACCACATAACGGCAAACCATTCCCGATAGTTTAATGTAGGATACATTTTGACAAATAATTTGGCTGATTTGGGAAATGTAATATTCATCCATTTCACATTTTGATTTAATATTGTTTCTGTCTTATTTCTTACACTGAGGAAAAGTGCTAAATCAGCACTCACGTGTATGCCGAATATCTTTGCGACTGAACATAACGGCTAAAATATTATTGATGATGTTAAGACGCACATAATTTGAAAAACATTGAAATATTGTAAATAACGCCAGAGTTGTACTGGTACTTTTAGCTCATACGTGTGTCCAGAACAGAGTGCAGTGATGGGGGGTGTAAGGTAACTGCATTCACTCACCCTGCAGTCCGAGCTCAGTCCCGGTCCAAACGCGCTGAGAAACGCCCCCACGAAGAGTCTTTCTGCCTTCTCCGTGCTGCCTTTTTCAAACCATGACTCCCGTTGTCGTAAAATTAACTTAAAAACGTAAATGCAGAGACTGCAGCCACAAGAACGGCAGGGTCTACACCTGCTCTATACGACACGCTGGAATCCAGCCATGTCTCCTCTCTGCTCTTGCAGTAGTAGATTTTCAGCAGCCAAGTAACGGTTCATTTGGCTTTAACGCTGACGTCAGTTGGGCCGAGGAGCACGGCCGTGATTGGCTCAGAGTCGTATGGGACGTCAGCAGCCTCAGTAGCCGAGGCCACCTCCCACACGGTCGCCATGGTGAATAGCGTAAACACCAAAGCTGTCCTTCATTGAAAAACATGGAGAGCCCATTCCTGTGGGTTACCGGGAATTTGAGTGAGGTTTCATGGCGGCTGGGAGCAGTGGGTCTTCAGCTGTAGCAGAAATACTGACAACCAATGGAGAGAACCATAGAAATGAAGAAAACATTAACATCTCCCGCTATTGCACACCAAAGCATCAGGCCTCAGCACCGATATATTCGAATACATACTGTAGTGTTTACGACATTATTCAGCCGTTTTCGTCCTTCCACAGTTCACGTCTTACCATATCAACCTTGCTGCTTTAGCTTTATCTTCTCCACCGCTTGAGGTGAGCTTTTTTCAGTGATACTGTATATTTCTTTCTTTTACCACTGGGTCTAAAATCATATACTGTATCATAGCAGACCTCAGTTAAGAATAGGAATCTCCACAGGGATTTCAGAGGTTTTACACTGAATGCCTTGCTGCTGTGCCCAACCAGGAATTCAGGGACTGTGAAGAATCAAATCTGTAACCATCGGTATACAGTAGTAGCAGGCAACTATCAATATCACAGCACTACTCCAGCCTCTAATACTGTGTTGTAAACCTTCAACTTTCTCTCTTGTGGTTGCCCTTCAGTCTCATATTAACCGTGACACACAAACTCCGACCCCCTGGATCCCACTCCTCTCTTGCTTTAGATAGTTGACTGTGACACTTTGACTTATCTCCTTTCGCTATCTCATCTTTGTAATTTTCAGCCCACCTCGGTGTTTTTCACCCAAATTATCTCCTACTTCTAACGGTTTGGATCCTTTTATTGCTGGCTGTCTTTTATCTGAAATCCATTTATCTTTGATCTATTCATGCTTCTTCACCAGCAGTTTAAATTATATAAAAACTTTTTTTTTTTAAAATATAAATATTGTCAAATATAAATCTTGTTTTAATACTTACCTTCCCCTGTTATAAGTCTTGTTTTAATACTTACCTTCCCCTGTCTCTTATTCATTCCTGTGTTCATTAACATACATGCACAGGCATTTGTCGATCCTGATCATATACTACAGTACTGAATACTTTACTTCATCTCATACAAATCTGATCCTTGCCATGTCTGTGAACGTTACTGTTGTGATTAGATGTTAGCAGGGAAAAGTCAACATCCATTTATAACCATTCTCTGACGCAGCTTTTCTCTTCATCCACTAACAGAAGTACTGATGACTCACTCTGTTCCATTTTCTATTTTAAACGGGCTTTTTTAAAATCAATACTAAGGTCAATACTACAGAAAACACACTGGTACGTACAGAAAAGTCAGCTGATTAGTGATGTTATTACATCACACTAGTCTTATTGGTGTGACGTATGAGGAAAACCGTCCTCTACATGAGACCCTGCTGAAGTTTATTAATAAAAATCAAATCCATATTTTATTACCAAACAAACAAATAGTATTTTGAGATCCTCTGAGATCTGGTGCTTCACTTGTAGAGGCAGATAATGACTCAGGCAGAGTATTTACAGATATTTTCCAAATGTAAGAACCAAAAAAAAAAAAAAATCAATTTTATGTAACAGTGCTTGGAAGGAAAAATATTATGCTACTTCTATGTAAATTAATTTCAGCCTTTAATTTTTAAATGAAATGCTAGTAAATTACTATTGTCTGAATAAAACCCCAAAGCTGGTATACTATCACTAGTTAGTTTAGTTTAGTTTTTTTCTTTTAATTCCATGCTACATTTTCTTCCCTGTAAGCATTAAGGATTGTGAACCCCCCCACCCATCAAAAAGATGATTTGATGTAAAAAAAATCATGACACAAACACAAAGTCTGAATTTTCCAGACTTTTTGTCCACTCCAGATCTCAGCCAAGCAGAAAGCGTCTTCTATTCTAAGCAGTTTCTGCTCTGCCTTTAAAAATGCATGTCTCCCTGAAGGATTGCTGACTTCTGAGCTTGGAAAGAGAGCTGCACTACTGCGTTCAGCAGCTGAGCCACCGTGATTTCTAGCCGATCCGACTGACGCAACACAATGTATCAATGCACAACGTGTGGCTAATTTCTGTTCAAGGAGTGGTTTTACTCCAAATGCAATGGAAGGCTACTCACTCATTAGCTCCTTTGGTGACTAATACCTTAAAGATTTGTTTTTAGCCTTTTTTACTGTTATTCAATAAAACCTCTTTTAAATCCTCGTGCGCCCATAGACTGAAATGCGATAATTACATTTTTTACAAGTGCATATTTAGTTGCATATATATTTTTATCATCCTAAACCACGAGCCAACATTTGTCTTGTCCACCGAGGCACCAATTACCAAAGTACTCACATAAAATAGGTTTTAAAAACCTACCAGCAGAATATTATCCCACATAATCTTTTACTGCTCAATAAAACTTTAATATCTATGAGAGTTAATTTTCATTCTTGGTTCACCGAGGATAAAAGCTTTTGGATAGAAACTGTTATAAATCTTTGTACGTGGGTTTTAATGGCATTTTCTCGAGACCAACAGCTCAAAGGGATCATCATTGTCCCATTATCATCATTGGAGGACAACAACATGCCACAGACTACATTCTGTGGTCAAGTTAAGGGATGTCCGATAATATCGGCCAACCAATATTTTTTTTCTCCGATAATGAAAACCCGATAACACAATGCCTGGGTTTTGCCAAATGATGTGTGCCCTAAAAATAGTTTTGGGGATAAACAGCTGTATATTAAAGTGAAAATCACTAGATGGCAGCATTATTATATATATTCATATAGTGGTCTATTTAGATAAATAAATACATAATACTAGGCCTTTATCGATATATTGGATAACGGCAAAAAGTTAATACAAAGAAACTCTTGATGAAGAAAAAAAAACCCTTCACAATAATAATTGATTATTTATCCTTTATTTGTCATGAATTCTTAATGATACAGTAAAATTCTTAAAACTGACTCTAAAGCTGCTGTCAGTGAAATCCTTCAGTTAATATCTCTCTTAAAATGATTGTGACTTGACCAAATGTACATGACATGGGCGTTTTTTAAAGTCTGCATATATGAGGTACTTTCACACTGCGTGCAACCCAAGCTCATCCACCGCTCTGGGACCCAGCCTGAGACAAGAGCAGCAGAAGGGGGGGAAAAAGGCAGATCTTTAAACCACTGAACCAAAGGCTCAGACACTACGCCTGGTACCGATGACATCAGTGACAGTGTAAGCCATAAATTCAGTCATGTCAGCATGACTTACCACAAGAACTTATATACAATACGATACTTCCACCTGTCAAGGCTAATACAGATTACACTCAGACTCTGTCTTGTTTCCAGAGGTGCATTACCATCTCAAGCATTTAACACCTTAATCCTCATTTTACAGAGATTGGCTTCATTTAAGCCCATGCCTCTAACTCTCTGCGGAATCTGAAAACTGAATAGGTACAACAAACATGTTCAAGTATCTTCATTATTTTTCCTTAATTTCTATTACCAGGAAAAACCCCAGTCAGAGGGTCCGTACAGCCCCAGTCCACAGTCGTCTAAATATTTAGCATCTGCCAGTAGGTTATGATGGTCCAAGAGTTTTGGTTTATTTTTTTGGGGTAACTTGTGTATTTGGCTACTTTGCAACAATGCTATTTCTAGTCTAACGTCCAAGCTAGTAGCTAATACAACCTTTTGCATTTTGACTAGTACTGTTTCAAAGAGCATTTTGAATAAAAAAGAAAATTGATGGAAGGGAATTAGGTTGTTTAAAATACTGAAATTACTGAAAATACTTCCCTTTTGTTTTATGTAAGGTTACAGAAAACAGACAACAGTTTTTGATGGTGTTTTTGGGGGGAAACAAAGACAAAACTGTGTTCTGGCATAAATATCACTGACTATCAACACAAACATTTCAGGAAAGACTTTACTTTCTCTCTGTGATTTTGTGCCTTTAGTTGAAGTGCAAAGGAAATCAAAAGTTCTTCTTCGCGGAGCAGCAGCATCTCACCACAAACAAGTGTAGATTTTGTGGACGAGCTAGTGGCGGTGGGGAATCGTTGGTGGCAGCGTTATGGTACATGCCATGTACTGAGAGACCGAGCAGCTGAAGTTGCCAGGAGACTGCACGTCACTTTGCTTGGTTTTTCCAGTGAGATAGAATTGAGCTCCTAATCCAGCGGAAGAAACTTCAGGTAAAACTGCAGTAAAGAAAAACAATCTCCAGACCAGCTGCTGTTCCAACTACGGCCTCTGAGTGGCGCTTCTGTACCGTCGCTATTAGTTTCATCCTGTGGGGCCATCATGCTGTTCCAGAAACATTTTCCAATAATGCTAGTTAGCCAGTTAACAAATAATCCAATAAATCCACCAGTCACTAAATCATTCAGTGGGTCACTCTCCTCCACCAGCTGGACACTGGCTCTTCATTTGGACTTGGGTACCACCAGTAATTCATCGCCGTCTTGGATGCTGTAGGAGTGGAGAGCACGTGTGTTGTACTTCATTTCTTCTGGCCCGAAGGCAGTGCACTTGTCGATGTAGTACAGCCTCATGCTATTGGTGGACAGTTGGACCACAGTGGTCAGCTGCTTCTTCAGCGCAGCCACATTCTGGTCCAAACGGATTGTCAGCTGAGGCAGGCACAAACGGGTGCGGTTAAAGATTTTAACATTTAAAATTCAGGGAAACGTTCATCAGTATGACATGAGATTGTAACTGGTGTGTACGAGGTTGTTGTTAATGTTTGTCTCCACTGCTTCCCAATTGTTGGAGAACCACAACAATGGTCTACTGCATTGTTCCCCAAAGACTGGGTCGCAACCCTCAGGTGGGTCGCAAGAATTTTTTTTTTTTGAGTCGTCTCGCATCATGTTTCCCAGGAGTTTACGAATAATGTCTATTGACTTGGGTCACGAAGATTTGTGACTTTTAAAATATGGGTCCCCAGAACAAAAGGTTTGGGAAACACTGGTCTACTGTAGCTGTTACCATTACTGAATCTGAATAATAAACATCCTCAAGTGTCTCCCTGCTCAGACGCAGCTTATCAGCTTATTAATAAACAACAAGGTTTAAGTGCTCAACTCCAAAACGAGGCCGACTTCTTTTAGGAGTTCAGCACTTCTAAATGAAGTCGGCTTCATTTTGGTGATAGCAATGTCATTTTTTTTTTTGCAGAAATCCAAATAAATGAACTGTGACAGGGTCTAGTGGCGTGACCTGGAACCTCTGCTTAAAATAAATCCTAGCAGACACAGTAGACACCGTCAATTGTCATACTGCAGATGAAAACCATCCACCGTTTGGCAGTGATCAAATCAAGAGACATTTAAAAAGGCTTCTGTAAAATGAATTATTTGGTTTTTATCTCTGTAAAATATTTTCCTGAGTTTTTTTAAATTTATTTTTCAGGTTTTTGTTAACCATAACATTTAGCATTCTTGGATGCTACAATCATGTGGAACTTGTGTATAACACTGGGTCACTTGCTTTAGTTACGTTTAATTACACACTAGCAAAAGCCTTTCTACACAAAACAATATTTAGTGGTGGCGCCACGTTATGCTCTAAGGCAGCGCTATTCAATTAGAAATTTAGTCCAGCCAGATTTTTTAAACCACTGAAGTCAGTTAGACCACTCTGTTTTGGTGGCTAATCCATGGAAAAATCGAATAAGTGTGTTTTCCGTAAGTCAACACACTCATTGCAAGTTGAACACATCAACTTTGGGCCTGGATTATACAATACGCCAACAGAAACCACTATTTCTTCAGTCCCTGCAGGGATCAACTGACTGCATGACTACACAGATTGGACCTCTATGAGGTTGTGTCTGGGCTGGATGCGGCCTGGATGAAACTATTTAGATTTGGCCAGCTCTAATGTATTAGAAGGGAAGCAGTTTTCCAATTAATATAATATAATATAATATAATATAATGTATTTCCTGGACTATAAGTCGCTCTGGAGTATAAATCGCAACAGTGCCCTCTAGCGGCTGTCAGTGTGAAAACGTGAAATTATATATTTTAATATATAAGTATAATATAATATAATATAATATAATATAATATAATATAATATTGTTTATAATATTGTTGTATTATTATATTATAATATAGTATTATTGTAGATTTATGACTCTTCACTTTTCCACATATAAATCACTGTGTCAGTGTACTGCATATACAGGTGACCCAGACAGGTCATCAACCACAGTGATGACACATCATCTTCAAAACTCCTCCTGATGGACAGATTATTTTAAATGAAATAATGAAAGTGTGTTTTGCTTGACCCTCTCTGCACTAAAACTACGGTCATCTCTTTCAGTTCCAACTCACCTGTTCCACTTTTCCTTCACAGTGAACCTCAACCTGTGCACGCCAGCGAGGTCGGAGGTCGATCTCAGCGAGTGGTTCCAGTTTTCCATACTTGGTAACCAGAGAATGGTATCTGTGTGGAGGCAAGATGGAAAGGTGAGAATATAAACAAAAAAAAAACAACACTTCACGTGTAACCATGTCTGCAGCGGACCTGAAAGGAAGCTCCTTCTCCGGGAATTCTACGTGATAACGGATGAAGAATCTTTCTGCGTCTTCTCTCTCGCTGTCGGTCACAACGCTGCCGTTAAGCAGTGAGATGGCAGGAAGACTGGAGAGAAAGTCCATACGGTATATTCACAGTCACATAATGGAAACCAGGCTGGTTATTTCAGCACTTTCTATATTTGAATTTTTCAGACTTTCATTATATCCATAATGTGAACTATTAGTGAAAGTAAAGATCATTTATTATTTCGACGGTGAGCAGTTCTAACTTCTCGGACTCACTGTGCTATCATGAGGCTGCGTCGCTCCACGTTGGTGTAGGTCTCCAGTAAAGGAATGCCCTGCAGTCGCACCTCCACCAACTTAGGGAAGAAGTTCAGCTTCTCAATGTCCTCCCATCGATTCAGACCTGACCACAAACACAGGAAGACGTCGCACATACTGTAGAGTGGTGGACGTGTGAAACAGAGATGAAAATTCAGGAAGACAAAAATTAGGGTGGAGAATGCAGCAAATTCTTAGGGGATGTTTCGGTCCAGTGTACATACAGTTTTGGCTATGATTTTATAAATACAATTTGCTAAATTTTCACTGACGTGAACACTTTCTGTAGGATAGTCTCATATATCCCTAATCCTAAAAAAATTATATCCTACTGTATCTTATCTTGACACAAAAAAATAAAAAACCTGTCTTACCAGTACAGAACCCTGGGGTATTAAAGCCCCTACAGACAGACTGACCTGAGTTATTCAGGTTAATGCTGCGTAAGTTTGGGAAGAGCCGCTGCAGAATGTCTTTGCTGTCCGGAATGGTGCCCAGATTGTTGTTGGCCATGACCAGAGTGTCCAGGCCGGGAAACATTGAGCCAAACTTGCGGACCTCGGCCCAGTCCTGAAGGCTGTTGTCCGTGATGTGAAGCAGGCGCAGGGTGGGGCAGGTCACGGTGGGGGCACTCACACTACTGTACTCATTAAGGCACAGGAACAACTCCTCCAGGCTGCAGGACGACAGCACACACAGCAGAGTCAACAAGGACGTCATGTGAGCAGCTCACTCAAAGAAGTCTGGTTCATTTTATTGTATTTGCATAGACCAAATATAAAAACAGATATGGATTATTGTTGTTAAATAAAATTTATTAAATGTATATAAATTTGAATTTAAACATTTACATTTTTAAAATATTTTTTATTATATATATGTATATATATATATACCCCATATTTTTTGGATTATAAATTGCACCAGCCAAGAGGGAGTGCCCTCTAGTGGTTGTCAGTGTGAAAATAACAAACATGTGAAATTATATTTAAAAAAATACGGTACATAAATATAGTACTGTTAAAATGCAGTTAAAAAAACTTTATAAGTAATCTTGGATGTCAAAAGGAGATGAATAATTAACTAATTATTTAATAAGAATAATAACAATTGCAGCAACAGCTGGAGGTTTGATGTCGCACAGACCTGTAAAGTACAGAGAGAAAGAGAGGAGAGAAAAGAAGAGCACCCTCTGGTGGAGAAAGTGGTCATCAGAAAGACACATAATAAAGTAGGCAGGATCTTATTAAACATAATACCATACATACAGGCCTAAAGCAGTGATGCCTGTTTCTGCAGGACTCCAGAACAAACATACACTGCAAAAACAATAAACCGTCCAATCACAGTCTCAGCAGCAGTGACGTAACATGAGTTTGTCTTACTCTGGTATCTCTCGGGTCAGCAGCAGCACAGTATCCCAGGACACTTGGGTGTTGTTTAGGACTAAACGCCTGACCCGAGAAAAAGGCTCAGCCCAATGTGGTTCCAAGGTCGCTCCTGCCAGTGGGTTGGAGCTCAGGTTCAGAAACCCCAGGTTAGGAATGCTGGATATAATTTTACTGATCTGAAATTAAGAACACATAAAAATGTTCTTAAAAATCACAAGTTATAATGTGGGATTAACTGTGACAAACTTAAAGGAGCCACTAGGGGGCAGAGGTAGACAATTACCTTCGACAAATGTAAATTCACCTCATCTGTTTTGGACCTGTTCAGACATCTGATACTTCTTTTCCTCACTCTACAGGGTTACATGATGTTCTACTATTTTTTTGTTTTTACATTAAATGACAAAACAAAAACACTTCACATAAAAAGAAATTCCATCTCGGGTTCTGACATTTAAATCTCTCTTAATAATTAATGAAAGTAGAATAGATTAATCTCAAAGAAGATCTCCACCTCCTGCCAGTCCTGCAGCTTGTTGTGAGACAAGTCCAGCTCAATGACATGCGCACAGAACGCAGCAATCTCCGCCTGGTCTCCGGCTCTGTTGATACCACAGCCGTTCAACACCAGAATGCTGGGCATGTTCAGTCGATCTTGGTTAAAGTAGAAAATAAGAACAAGATAAATAATGGAGAAACACATATTTGATGTAGGACAATAAACTTAATAATTACTTTTCAAATGTATGCATGGGTTCTCAAGAACATAAAAATATTAGAAACAAATCAGAAAATACAAAGTCCCATAGCTAAAATAAAGAACAAGCTAAGAGCTAAAATCAAATACTGTCTAAATAGAGGTTGTCATTTGTGAGCTGGGCTCTCTAAGACTGTAATTTTATCTCCTCTCCAGCTCACCTTTCATAGGAGAACCCTGAGGACCGCCAGCGGGCACCACCACCACGCCCATACCAGGCCCTCTGCGGTACGGGAAGTTCTCTGGGCTGTACTTTTCACTGATCACCTCCACAAAGCTACGGCCAAATCTATCCGCCGGCGGCTCCATGGCGTCGTCCTGCTGAGCAGCCTCCACCTCAGCTGGTGTGAAAGAGACACAGAGACAGTGATAAACTGCCATCGTAAACAACAGCTTCAACCAGGGAACTGAAAGGAGAGACAAAAGGAAGAAACATTTGATTTTCAGGCTTAAAATAAATAAAGACTAATAAACCTGAGCTCTAATTAAGCTGCCATAATTAAAACTATGGCTACTATGAGTGCTTGTGTGAGTCATAAAACACTTGGTGGGCAGAGCCTGACTGTGGAGTGTGCTGCAGGGAAGCATAAATAATGGAGTGGTTATTTCTGCAACAAAATAATTAAAGTATCCCGTTACAATATCAGATATGGCTGCAGTAAATTTTTGTGAAGCAGTAGAACAATTTGTTATTTTCCACTAATGACCTGCGTCACTAGCTGTAACACCAGTGGATATGATGTCGAGCGTGTACAGTATGTGAGCTGCTGTCATCTCTGAGATCAGTTACACATGTTTAATAATGATAATCAGTGAATGACGGAGAGACAGTTTCCTACCTGAAGACACGTCTCCTTCGTTTTGACCACTGACACCGCTGTCTGTCTCCTGCGTCTGTAATGAGGAGATGACAGAGAAACCAAACTGAGGCTCCAGTCATGTGGGAAAAAAACTTTTTGTAGTTTCACAATAAAACAGTGAAGCAACAGTTTATATGTATTTAAAAAGAATTGTATTTTGTCACAGCATTGTTGGAAACGTTAACCTCTGATCCCATCTTTAACTTTATATGGTAATCTCTCCTGCTAGGTATACAGTAAATATTATCTTTACAGATCAGATCCAAAACACCAATAGTGCTTTTAAAAAATAATCTAATTTATGATTCTGGCTGGGCTGGGCTTTGCCAATTGATGTGTGCCCTAAAAATAGTTTGGGTGATAAACAGCTGTATATGAAAGTGAAAGTCACTAGATGGCAGCATTACAGCTCATTTAATTAATGAGCTGTAATGGCGTTTTGATTCAACACCTTTTGTCAATACCTCATATTTAATCTATACATACTACACTCATGTGTCGCCTGTGCAGTATGGGTCAGTGAGAAGGTTCTTACTCCACAGTGGCTGCTTCAGTTGGCTGACGCTGCTGCTGCTGCTGTCTCCTCTTCGGTCACTTGTCGTCAGTACTTGTTTGGTGTTGCCCTGAACACGGACGACTGAAGAGGCAGTTACCACATGGTGCTGTGGAATAAAAGTGATTAATCTTCAGATGATGCTCTGTTGAATGTGTTTGTAACGTAAGAAGACGGGGGGGGGAGGGCAGAATTTCCTTAAGTCAGCCAGGCCGTCTTAAAAACACATACAGTATACACACCGTACAGGAAATTATACACAAGTACTTTACAACAATGGCAGTAATTCAATCAAGAGTAAATGGCGAGATGTCTGTACTTAACACTATACAGTGCTTTTCTTGTCTTCTTGTCTTGATGACCACTCAGAGTGCTTTGCACTACAGTCCATTTACACAAATAGCACATTTATGTGCAGCATATTTCCTTCTATCATGCATATTTCATTCCCAAATACACACTGCTGGCACTACTGCCAGAGTATCACAGTGTCCTGGCGACTACTATTAAAATGAAAACACAGTCCTTCAGTCCTGACCATTTACATTTTCTTCAGTTTTTGGGAAAAAAAACCCAACCTTTTTTATTTCCCCGAGTGCCACTAGAGGGTGCCTAAGTTCCACCAGTGGTGCACACATCAATGTTTGAAAACCATTGCTTATAAAGTGTATAGTACCACATTTACATAAAAACGAATCGTAAACAGTATTTTTTGAAAGCAAAAATACCGATCAAACTCTTGTTAAAGTTGACATAGAGCATCTTAACACGAAGTTGTTATAATTCATTCATTCGTCAAAAATAACTGGCAAACTAAGTATGTCGTGTTGTTTACTTCAACAGATATATTTGGTAGCACTGCATGCCCACTGCCCTTGAAGACTTCAGAAAAATCGGCGTTTCCGTGCATTAAATCGGTACAAACTAAGAGAACATTGGGTTAAAATGTGTTCCTAGTACTCGACATTAACACTTTTGACAGATTATAAGACGTAAGCATACTAAATATTATTTTTAAACGCGTACCTTTTGTTCATGTCTCTTCTCATGCCGTGGCAACCGTGTACATTGAAACGCCAAGAAAAGTTGACAATTGACTTCACTTTGTTTGTACCGATTTTAATGACAGTCACGCCGAACTGACGTATGATCCTTGCTTATCAGGTGAAAGTCTAACACTGGTCACGTCACGACCTATAACGATTGATAAAACGAGCACACTGCAGAAAACACTACTGTGAAACGAAGTTCCTTATTCCACGTTGGAGTGGGGTTTGTCTAATCCGCACACACAAGACTCCCGCTTTCCATTACAGCTCCCGTTACTGATAAAAATGTCAAAGGTAAAGAGGGTAAAAAGAAAAAGGCTATGTTGTGGAAAACCCTAAGTGAGCGTGACCCTCAGCATCAACATTACTGTATCATCATCATCAGTAGCAGCGGTAGCAGAGGCTCGATGGTAGCAGAGAGGAAACAACACAAAGCAACGACATACACACACACTCAGTGACTCAACCAATGACAACAATGTGTAATATAACAACATAAGGAACTGTCAAAACAGCCACACGTCAACATCTGTACCTTCAACGTCTACTTTAAAATTGTAATTTTCATAAAAACAACCAGCTGTCATTTTGCTCACCATCCGCATCCCGGAAGTGACGTCACAAAAGTCTTGATTTTTTAAAATGAAAAATATTCATTTATTGCGTTGTACATATTTTTCAAATAAATATGGGACTGTTCTACTTGTTTTTTTAGTCTTCTCAAAAAAATAAAAATAAAAATAAAACGACTGTTCTGTTGGTTTAAGCAGCCATGATGTCACACTGTGGATGCTACTTGCCAACAGCTATAGAAAGAAAAACCGAGAGAAGACGTACTTAATTGAGTTTTATTGTTGGTTTGTTTTGTTTTGATCAACTTGTTTGTTTGTGTTAACCTTCATATTTTTCCTTATGTTTTCCTTATGTTATGTATCTTACAATTCATCACCTAAATGTCCTGCTACGTGTCCATCAGAAGGACTTTCCTAATGGCTGGGGCTTATTAAAGCTGTTTTTAAATTATCCGTTTGATAAACTTTTGCAAAATTAACTACATTATGGTAATCATTTTTATTCGTTCTATTATCTCTACTATGACCTACGTATGCCGTTGGTTGACTTTGCTGTTTGAAATGCTTCGCTCCTCACAAACCTACCAAAGGGGGCAGTACTGGACCATCGGGGAAACTTGATGTTCTGTGTGGACTTTGGTCGTTCGATTTTGTTGTTCAAACAGGCAATTTCTTCACTGACAGTCTAACGAATTATCTTTTAGTAAACAAAGTCTGGACTTTGTCCATTTGTAAATCAAGATATTTGCTGAAAACACCCACATTTAAAGGGTATTTTATTTTCCACCATTTCCACCATACACATACAAAACAATAGTTAGAGACTGAACCAGTATGGCATCAGATAGACATTAGGTCAGTAAGAAATGTGTCTTTTTCTAAATGCAGGTCCTTCAGAGGCAGCAGTGAGATCCTGGTGATTGGCAGCTCTCATTTACGCTGAAAAAAAAGATAAAAAAAAAATTAGTTGATGGCTCCCAGTATAGAGAAACTGTTTATTTAGCTTTATTGGCTTGTTTAATGTAGTGTTAAAGGGATTCTAAAGTAAAATTGAATTAAAAATTGATGTTTGAAATTTCAATCAGTATTAAAAATAAAGAACTAAAAACCAAGGGGCAAATCAAAACAGTCGTGCGAGTTTTATAGGGAAACAAAATTGATTTGTAAAGGTCGTATCAGAGGCAAAGTACAAACCAAAAACATCATTAACACATCATGAGTGATTGCTTGAACAGCAGGGTAACTGGTAACATGGTTTGTCTACTGCATTAATGCTGAGCAGAAAAAAGTAGTTAGCCCTAATGTTATGAGAAAAAATATATATAAACAATACCAAAACAAATGTTGCCAAAGTCTAGTAGTCTAGGCCTACAAGATGTATTTATCTGGTTATAAAACAATGTCCCAATGTGAAATCTCATGTTTTACCAAATTAAACATTTAAAAAAACTTTTTTACACTATATTTTATCTCTTTTTATAAAGACTGTTTTCTGGACCTGTCACCAAAGTGTTGTACAAGGTGAACAAACGTGTGTGTATGTCTGAAAAAACATATAGTGTGTTAATTATTACATAACAATTCAAGGTGTATTCAGTCTCTGCCCGTTCCTCTGCAAAGAAGAGAAAATCAGATTAAATGCTGACAACAAACTTGGATTCTGGGAAATGTTTTCAGGTGGAGGTGGGTGAGGCTCAGACTTACGTGGCTGGTAGTAGTCATAGACTGCAACTACAGCTGGTTTCAGGTTCTCCACTGCCTGCTCACGTATGATATTAAGTGTGTGGAAGATACTAATATCTTTAGGTAACTGTGGGGAAAAAAAAGAAGGACAGTAAAAATTACACTCAAACTTAAAACAATAAATCACTGATGTCCCGAGTGGATCCCTCTCACCTTCTCTAAGTAGACCAGAATGTGATCTTCCTTGTTGTCAACACGATCCACAAATAGAGATCTTTTGAGCTGTCGAGAGATGATGCTCAACTTGGTCAGTCTTTAACAGTAAAATATAATAAAAATATT
>NC_024310.1:5551702-5608669 GCF_000523025.1 Cynoglossus semilaevis | reverse complement strand
GTGTGTCAAAGACTCTGGATTTGGTATAAATCCAGAGAGCATTTTGATATCCAGTATGACCATGTTGCTTTGAGGTTCCTCTCCCTTATAGCTTCAAAATAAACGAATAAATGGATGAATCAGCAAACAAAATGCCACCTTCTCCTAATCTTGTAGAAAGGTTTCAGGACATACGTAATTTGTCCCATGTTAACATTTATTTTTATTCATGTTTATATTTGTTTATTTAGTGTATACAGAGTTAAGTAGCTCAATGATTACAAAGTATAGGAACCTACCTATTAATTCATATTATTAGGCAGGCAACACTGAATATCTATTCACTTCTTCTAACAAAAAATAATATTAAATACTTTCATTTATATTTAGTACAGTGGACTTTTAGTCTAACCTGAGTGCAGAGATGCGTCCCCAAATGTAGCATGAATGTGTGATGACAAACTTACAGAGACTCCATCTTTAAAGTCACCCCGCTGTTGGCTTGGCAGGTGCTTTGTGTTGTGACATTGATGTTGAAAACTGAAGAAGCTTTAGGAGTTGGGATGTTGTAGTGAAGAGACAACTGAGGAAAACAGAGGAGGGAAAACAAAAAAAAACAAAGAAATGAAGGACAGAATAGTTCTCACATTGCTGTCAACTGATATAAAATGTATTGTTTTTTTACCATCACTGCCACAAAACAGCAGGTACGGCTGTAATGATGACTGACCTGGATGGACGCACAGCTGTTGCCCTTCACCTCCACACTGTACTTTCCTGTCGTGTCCTGCAGAATCTTCTCCTGGTAGAGCAGTTTGTTGTTCTGGTTCACATCAAATGTCAGTTCACCACTTGGGGACTGGACAGTCACTGTGCTCGAACCGTCTGGACTGTACACCAAGGTGGAGTAAAGAGCCAGAGCCTGGAGAGCCACCACTGTGTCCTGAAACACACACACACTGAGTGATTCAGGATAAATGGTTTCCTTTACTTTTTAATGTTGACAAAATTCAAAGGAAATTGAATCAGTCATATAGAAATTGAATGACATCGAAACTCTAATTATTTATTTTCCTGTGATATTTACTGATTTTAAGAAAGAGTCTGAGTCAAAGTTGCTTTGTAAATGTGGTACATTAGGGGTCCTTAACCTGTTTGGCCTCGAGGCCCAATTTTTATGGTACAAAGCCCATTAAATATTAGACTTAATGAAGTCAGGATTGTACTTATACAAAAACGTAGTCTTTTGGCTTGAGAGTAGAGAAGAAGAAAAATTTTTAAAAATAACTGATAGATGCAATAGTGCCATCATGTGGTTGAAAGCTGCATTGTAACTGAGTCTTCTGTCGACAAGCTATGGGGTTGTAAATGAGAAAATGACTAGTGCTTTGGTGCAAATGTTACATTTTCTCTGTGGAGCTTGGAGTTTATGAAAACTGATACTAATTTCCAGTCAGAAAAAAAAGGTTTCAAACATTTGCAGTCATAACAAGGACAGCGAACTCTGTGTACCTGTGTAGATGAGAAGCCACCATAATAGTTCTGCTGTCCAGTCAGCCATCTGACAATGCCAGAGACGTAGCCCAGGTCCTCAGAAGTGGGGGAAGCGCTGAGTTTGGCCAATATCACGTATGAGCTGATCTCCACAGACAGAGAGGATGAGGTGTCTTGTGATGTCTGTGCCCAGTGAAGGAAACCACCTGAAACACAGCAGCACAGGCTCAGGTGTGTTCACAATACAAGCTAAGTCAGTACAGTTGTCCATGTAGAGGACGACTGCTCACCTTTTTTTAAGGCCACTGAGTCTAAGTGCTGCAGAAGCTGAGCACGAGTTTCCATGTCTCCTGCCAGGGTGAAGACGTAAGCCAGTAGTGCTGTAGTGTACGTGTTACTGAGGTTATTCGTGGAATTTTTGAGGCAGGAGATGCTGTTGTTCATCATTTCGTTCTGTGACAGAATTGAAGATGACATATGTAACTGTTTAAAAGTGAACTGTGTTCAAAAAGCACAAGGCGATTAGTGGAAATAAAGAGAATGGTTTTACTCACATCATCAATTTTCATCTCCAAGAAGGCAGCAGTGATGTAGGCAGTGAGAGTCACTTCATCAGAAACACCACCCTGTACAGACGGGTATCATTCATTATTTTGTTGTATCCAAACTGTGATGACCTACAAAAACGTGAAACACAGCTGAGACTGTGTCACTACTGAAATTGTCACTCTTCCTTACAGTAGTTTGAATTATCGTAAAAGACTGAGACACTACATTATAAAAGGATCTAAAGAAATTCAAATATGCATCTGGAATACCCATACTTTTAACTTAATGATGTTTCAAAGTCTTAATATTTTTAATTCTTGTTAGACTTCTTTATGGTGTATTTATGTTCTTGAATATGTTGACTATGAAACGACCCTGGGTTCATTTCTCCGTAGTTGTAGGTGTTACTGGATCATGTCGCAAATAAATTCTTGAATCTCTTCAGTTCATCCATCACAGCATGTAGAGCAGGTTTACCTTCATTCTGTTGTTGAAAAGCGTTCCTATCATTTGGAAGCAGCCATTTTCCTGTTGCCTTTGTTTCAGCCACGATTTCGTTTTTTTAATAACTTTTGGGTCGATATAGATGAAAGTCTTAGCTTTTGCAAATGTTCTCATCACAAAAGCAGTCAACCTGAAGACAAGAAATGTTAGAAATGACAAAGACATTGGGTAATATGTACATGACAATTCTCAGCACAGTACAGACGTACTCTGACGCAGCTTGTTGAGATTGTTTTTTGACACAAAAGCTAAATGATTGCATGTGATACACCAGTCAGTAATCTTCTCACCATGTGTTCCCTCGTCCTTTTCCAAAGGTACTGAAAGCACCATCAGAATGTCTGTAGTTCAGCTGTCTCTGGTAGCCTGTGACAGACACACAGTTTTATTACTACTGAGTGGCAAACTGTCCTGTTTGCCTGGGCCTTCAGACTCACCGCTGTTCAGGAAGTTTGTGGCCTTATCCAAGATGGCTGGAGTTAGCTGGTCTGTGTTTTTCAGGTAGTGCAGGATGTAGATGTTGGGAGCCAAGAGCGCCATGTTCTGTTCCCCACATCCGTACGGCATTCTCAGGAGTCCATCCAGATTTTTCAGGGCTCGACCCAAGATGTCACCTGCACAGAGACAATGACTGTGATAATGATACTTGATGTGACAGTCATAGTTGGATTAAACAGCAGATTGCAAAAGGATGTCTGTATTTTTAATTTATTCAACCAACATTTATTAGTCTGTAGTTTTTGCTGGTTTTTATTGTATAAAGTAATATTAATAATAATTGTGTGGTAATGTTTGGTAGCTGACCACTGCGAAAGAAGTAACATATTTTTTAATTCAATTAAAAAATAACAACACATGAAAATAATCCTAAAGTTTTTTTAGCATTCTTGTATCCTCACTTGCATATATCTGGTTAAAACAAACACACAACACATGAAAATAATCCTAAAGTTTCATGTGCAGGTAAAATGGAGACCGCTGATTTGGAGAAACACTTCCAAATTTTGATTTTGTTATTGTAGTTGTTGACAATGACACTAAAGACACCCCACAGACACAAACATACAGACTAAATCCCACAAATACAACAAAGCAGTTTAACATTAGTTTATCTGTTTACCCAGTACTGATAATGTGGCACGTGCAGAACCGACGATCACATTCTCCGGAAGCTGCATCTCTACGTCCTCTGTCAAAGCAGTTCCTGTTTACAGACAAAAAAGACAGACTTACAACAGGTTCAGGGTCAAAAATTTAGAACTTTCAGGTCCTCAGTCCTGCTGGGCATTAAGATCGATCAACATATATTTAATCTATTACGAATTTTTAAATGTCTTTTTATTTGCACTTTGATGTATTTTTTAATCATTAATAAAAAATAGATATAAAAAAAATTCACACTTAAGTGATTAAAATGCTTTACAGTTATACATACCATTAACTGACATCCAGTAATTTAGTGTTTCCTTTCTATCACTGATTAATTCATTTGTTCATTCTCTTTTTCTTTCTCTCTTCCTTCACTCCTTATTTTCTTTCTTTCTTTCTTACCTTTGGGACAGAGGAGCAAGTTGTGTGTCTTTGACATCTCAACGCCCTCAGCCTGTGGTTGAAGGACATACGTTGACATTGTGACATGCAGACACGTAAAATAATGGCGGTCTAAAGGAAAGCATTTCAAAGACACCAACCTTCACTATGAGCGAGCGAGTGACCACATCAATACGACCTCTCTCAGGAACACTCACAATGTCATTGTTACATGACACGTGTGATTCCACAGCTTCGGCCGACACAGTCACATTCATAACACCTAAGAAAAAGGTTTGTGTGTGTGTTAAACACAATGCAGAACTTGTAACTAGTCGCTCCACTGTTCGGTGAGGATCAAAAAATCTCTAACCTACCTAAAGATGATGCATCCATTTTCCACTTAAGCGTCTTGCGCTCTCTTCCACACAAACAAGATGTATACCGGTCACCAGAGAGTGGGGTGAGGGTGTAATCTGGGGAATCTTTTGTCTTGACGCTAACCTGTTGATGAGACATAAACAAACACAAGTTCAATTGCATCAAATGTAAATTGCGCAGAAATGAGAATCAGTTTGTGAACTAACCAATGTCTACACAAAAAAGCCGGAAGTGCTACTTTTTTAGTTATTTTTATAAAGCCACATTATTAAAAAGAAGTGAAACAACATATATTCTTAAGATTAAATAAAATATCAAATTCCATGTAAACTGATCTCTTTAACATCAAAAACTGGTACTGAAGTGTGAATATGTCGTGGCAGGCATTTTGTTCTTTGAGTTAAAGAAAGCATTACCATGATGCAGCTGCTCAGGTAGTTAAAGGTGGTTGCCTTCAGTTCAAAATGCTCTCCACGGATTATGGAATAAGGCAGCGTGAGCTCCAGGAAGAATGGCTGGAAGACGGTGATGTTCTTACGTGGAGCCAAGCCAATACCCTGAGAGGACAAACAGAAAGCTTCTGTCTCCCAGGTGGTGATCGTATCTGGGACAGTGAGGCTCACATCCTTTACTCCAGCAGACCTGGATTGACAAATACAAAGAAGATGAGAAGAGTAAAAGTAGACCCGAACAAGTAGTGGCCTATTGTCCACAAATGTAAGTGGTAGCGGTAGTCCATTAGACAGACTCATGTGGAAGTTTGTCTCCCAGTTTATTGTCTTTCTTCGGGTAATTGCGGTGTAAAAAAAAAAAGTTAATGTGGACTTCTCAACACTCTAAACTAGTGATCAGGACCATGAACTTTTAGAAAAAATGTTTCTAGACATTAAAAAACAAAAACATATATCTTAAAATCAGTGAAACAAGTCCCTTTAATACAGTCTGGGCAGTCTAAGAGGTACATTGGTCCCAACATATAAAATTATTCACAATCATTCCCATTGTAACAAACACTAAAAAATAGGTAAAATATAACCTAACAAATATACAGGAGGTGGGTTCATTAATACTAAATCCAGGAAGTTTAAGGGGGAGAAAATACATTTGAAAAAAATTATACATTTGTCCACAAAAATACATTTATATTATAGTATTGTAGAAACTCACCCAACTTCCACTAGGTCCCAAATCCAGGTTTCAGGGAAAAAGTTGCGAACGGTCACTATTGGTTCAGGTTCAATGGGGTTCATCGCTGAACCGCTGATGCCGAGAACAGGACCTTGCGGTGCAGCCATACGGGATAGAGAAACCATACCGTCATAGTCTGCATAAACCACACGTCGGTGATATGTGCCACGGGTGTATTCTCTGCCTCTGAACTTGAGGCACGGTGGCATTTGGACAAACAGGTTTGTGAGCATCTTGAGTCCTACGTTCTGCAATACAAGACAAGCTGTCACAATCATTGGGTATGCAGCAATACTATTATTATTGGCCTCAGACTGGACATTGACAGATACCTTGAAAACCGTGAATGCGTCATCTCCCTCACCAGGATATGGCCAAATGGATCTTTTTGGTCTCACATGAAGACATCTCACTTCATCAGTCACTGTATATGGAATATGGTTTATCTTTGTGACTGGCAACAATTGAAATAACTGCAGAGAAAGACAGGAATGAACAGTTATGGGGAGTCAAACTAATTTTGCCCAGGGGCCACATCAGACTGTATAGATGTAACCACTCCATAACGCAATGTTTCTGCAACTGACTCTTATTTAGTCAAGTTCCAAATACTGTACGTTGCACTGTGTAATAAAAAAACCTTTTAAGTTATCTGGTTAAGAAACTGACATTTAAATCAAACTTTCCAAGTGAATAATAAAAATCAGACAACATCCACAGATACTTCAGTTCAGAACTATACGAGTCAGGTTTTGGGTGAAGTCCATGAGGTGAAGCTACTTGTCCTTGAACACACCGAGTAGATCTCTGCTCATAAATCTCTCATCATCATGAAATGCATTATTGTAGGATTTTATGGTCAATGTACACTGTGTTGAGGCACAGATTTTATTACAAGGAAATTAAGCCGTAAATTTGTACCTGTACCATTTCCTGTTCCTTCAATTCACAGATTTCCAACGTGCCCTAATTTTAGTGATAATAACCAAAAACCTACAGGATGGAGACAGTTACTTTTGGATCTTTTGGATCCTTGCAGCACTTACCTTTTCAGCATCCAGAACCTTTCTTCTCTCCTTGATTAGGACGCTCTGATCAATTGCGCTGATGCCACACAGAGAGTCTGCATCTGCTGATACCTGCATGTTGCTCTCCTCTCCAGGGACGAGTGAATATTTGGAAAACTCCAGTGACACCTGACACACACATACATAGACATATTTTTCTCAAGAGTCCTGAAAGGGAAGCAGTTTTTCCAAAGCAGGGCTTTGCCGACCCCTAGTGGTATGAAACGCATTGCAGTTGGTATCAGGAATTCTTAGGACTTTTTATATATTTAGTTTGAATTTACTTTAAATGAATACAATATACATTAAAACATAGAACAGAAACATTTAGTAAAAGATAATCATCGACACAAGTGTAGATTTTTGTGATAGCTGCACATGTTATTTCACTATCACTACAAACTGACACATTACTTTGTTCTTCCACTGACCTTGTGTTTGAAGCACTTCTCAGTGGAGAAGTCAGCAGAGTCAGCGAGCACTGTTTCACTGGGAAGAACGGTATACACCACAACCTGGATTTCTGGTGCCATTTCTGGGCGGATGTATAACTTGAAGGAGAGTTCACCCTCAGTCACTGTGGGAACAGGTAAACGGTTTGTAAACTTCACATATCTCTATTCATATCCTTAATCTCCTGCTTAAATATTTCTGACTGAAAAAAAAATGGTGTCCCTTATTCGTTACAAAATGGGGAAATTGTAACCCATAAAGGCTATCAAGGGTGGCGCCATTAAGTATGTGGTTTTTCTGGGGTTTGAACCTAGGACCTTCTGCACTACTGTGTAAGGCAAGCCTGACAACGGCTACAGCAGAATCAATTAAACATTTGCTTCTCTGATGAAATAAGATATCATTCCTCTCATCTGTTTGAATCACCTCTTTGATCATTCACATCAAACTCTCTAAATGCAATGCTGACGATGGTTCCTCTGGACAGGACCTGGTGAAAGACAAGAGGGACAGGAACAGTAAGTAACATTGTCAAAAAACAAAACAAAACACACTTCCTACAGTATGATTTTACTACAATCTTACTTGTATTGGTTGAACATTGTTACTTCACCATGACGGTCTATAGTAACCTCCAGTTATACATACGGTCTTCTAGTATGCTAATAATCTGTAGGGATGACCTACTTTTGTTTGTTGTACGTCATGTAAAAAAAGCTGAGCCAAAGAAAGATTAAAACTTTGTTCATTTTTACACACTTCACAATTGAATCTGTCTGTTCTGAAAGATTGAACTGCTGCAGTGACCTCCTGAGAAATACTGCACTAAACTCAATGTTAGAACAAGAGAATTGCAGAAAGTGTCTGTTTATCTGTAATGAAACAACCGTCCCACCCACTAAATCTTCAGGGCATGAAAAACGGAAAAGTTCTCCACTCACCAGGAACATTAATGTGGCAGAACTTGGTTTCTCTCCCACTACAGTGTATTCCACAGAGAAGTTCTCCTCCTCTTCACAAGATAGAGGTTTGTCCTTGCTCTTGACTTTCACTGAGCTGACTGTTTTGATGTCAGGGGAGGATGCCTGGACCACAGACACCTCATGTACACCCTCTTCAAAGTATGGAGTTCCATATGGTTTGTAATCCCGTTCCATAGTGTTGTCAATCTAGTCGGCAGTGAAATACAGTACAACTTCAAACTGTTATTATTATTATTATTATTATTTCTATTATTTTTATTTTCATCACTTACAGCGAGAGTGACGGTCCCAAGGAAGCTAGTTGTGTTCAATGAGAATTCCGCAATACCATTAAGGTCAGTGGTGAGATTCTGTATGTGCCTGCCGGACCATTTTGGGCCCTTGAACAGGTAGAGGTCCATGTCAGCAATTGGCGTGTCATTGTAGTGAACTGCTTTGACCTGTTGAAAAGACAATAGACATTCACTGACAGGGCAGAGAGCACTAAAATAACTGGATGGATGGAATAAATTCGCTATAAAAACACTTTGTTCTTACCTTTCCTTCTAGAGTTGATCCCTGCTCGTACAACTTGGGTGTGTCAATAAACAATAGCTTTCCAATAGAATAGTCAATGCCTATATTATTTGTGTATTTGCGTGTTATGCCTGTAAAAGAAGTTTTTATGTTACACATAGTGTAAAAAGTACTTTTTAAATCCATGATACTGTCAATAATCAATCGTTTGTCTTGCCTGTGCCTTCCTCTTCAACCTCAACGCTTAGATGCAGCCTGTCCCGCAGTATTTTACTGTCAAGTTTCTTGAAAAATTTCATGGGGACGGCAAAAGCAGCACAGCCCTCTTTGTCGGCCTAGAAATAACAAATAAATAAAGTAAAATAAAGGCCAGTGCTATTAGCTGTTTTCCTAATTATATTCAACATTTTGACTGGCTAGAGAGCCTTAACGTGGGTGATTGTACCCAGGCCTCCATCTTAAATGCAGAGTTTTATACAGTATGTGATTGAATAATAATCTTAAATTTAACAGTGTAACAGTGTAACAGTGTTTAATGGTCAACAAATAAATGAGCACTACTTCCTTTTCTCAAATACTTAAAACCACAGTGACTTCACAGATAATTATGGAAAAAAGTTGCTTGAGACTGTGCTGTACCTCCTTTGTCTCGTTATAGCACTCTGGCAAGATGACCTCTTCTATGGAAATACTACTACCATAGTAGTAGTTATTTAAAGGTCGGCACATCATCAGTTTGACTTGGCCAGGTACAGGTTGTCCATATGTGTACCTAATTATTCACAAAAACATTGGATAAATTAAAGAGGAACCAAATCAAAACTTACAGTATTATTTGTTTAAAAAGTACATGTAACTTACTTTGAACATGCTGTGACTTCAACGTTTTCTTTTCCAATACTAACCCTTTGGGGTGTTTTTACTTCTACATCAAATTTAGGCAGAACTGCGGAGAGAAATCTGATTGTCACTGTACCAAAATCAGAATTAGCAATGGGATTTTAGGAAAAATGCCCCATAAAATTAATTGGGCCCTTAAACATTCTTAAATAAAGGCAAATGACAAGGAACATATGTTGTTACAATTACAAACAATGTCATATAACTAAAATCATGCAGAATTACCAAAATTAACAATTTCATCTTGACGTAAGCCAAAACAACAACAAAAACACTGGACAGAAATCGGACGGAAATTGTTAAAACAAATAGCATATTATATGCTGAATAGTAAAACTAGCCAAAAGGCAACCCAGAAATAACAACAACAAAAAAGACTATTAATGTACCTGTATGAAATAGAGCCTATCAAAATCAGCAAAGAAATTAATTCAACAGTGACTTGATATTGTTAAAGATTTAAACTACTTGGCATGGTCAGCGCAGTTGTAAGTGTATAGCAAAAAGGCTCTTGTCAGTTTAAGTAATTAGCAAAGAAATACTTTGTACTGTGGGACTCACAGTTTTGTCAAGTGTCACGTACATAAAAATGTGTTGTAGAAGAAGAAGAAAATCTTAACTTACCGGATTTCTCCACGACAAAATTGTAATAATGTTGTCTCCCGTCCACTTTAGCCAACAATTGGTAGGATCCCTCACGAGCTTCTGGGTTCAGTGAGTATGAAAGCTGCAGTATTTTACTGTTGGATGTCGCATTCAGCCACTGTGCAACACGGTTCTCAGTGGGGTCCTGTAGAATTTTTTATTTTATTTTATAGGGTTATGTAATTAATTTTACATTAGTAATTTTTTTATTTTATAGGGTTATGTAATTAATTTTACATTAGTATTACACTGCTTACTAATGTTACAATTTTTATGTAATAAATATGTAGAATTTTATAACATCTAGGTGTAACATATTCTTCACCTTATTATTCCGGTTCCAATTTATTGAATTTTCGACTTTATCTGAAACACTGTTATTCCTCCAATTCTCAAATTACAAATTAATGCAATTCTCTAAAAATAAAAATAAATAAATATAATATTTAATAAAAATAAAACAAAATATTTCTCTGGCAACAGCTTTGTGCCCTATGTGGGGTCTTGCCCCCCACTTTGAACACCGCTGTCTCCAGTGTATTACCACGATTAATTCACAGTTCCTCCTCTAATCTGAATACTGTATAATGCGTTACATTATTATGTTGAGAGGTGTGAATGTTGTTGGTCTTACCTGAAGTTCGACAAGATCATACTGCAAGAGAGAGAGAAAGCAATTGAATTGGTTAATGTTTCACACATTTCAGCATGAAAACGATTTTTTTTTAAAGTTGATAACAAAGAGTCGTCAATATGTTGTAAAATGTAGGTTTTGTTTATTTGTTACACCTCTGATGGAATCTCACCAAATTTGTGACGTAATATGAATTAGCCGGTGCACTGTATCCACAATCCAGTTTAGGCTAGTTTTTTGGGGGGTTAAAAGATGTCGCGACAAAAAAAAAATCTGTAATGATTAACTTCAAAACAAGAGGGCTGTAACAAACTAAGAACACGAACCCTATTTGTTCTAAGTTTCACTTGACCGGTACGGGCCGGTTCTGTGGACCGTTGGAGCAGCGCTAGTGTTCACAGAAGGACTGATTGTTGTAACGGATCAGTACATTTTTCAAAATAAAACATTCTTGGCGTTTTAGTTTGTTCGTTTGAAATCTGAAAAATGTATTATTTTGAAAAAACTTGCCAGCTATCAAGAAATATTAGATTGTTCTGGTTTTACACTTTGCTGAAAATATAAAATAATATGATATTTTTGTTATTTAGGTGTGTACAGTTTTTTTTTTGGTGGTGGGGGGGTTGTATCTTTTGGGGGGGGGTCAAGCGTGGTCAAGCTGAACACAGACCTGAGTTGTACTATTGACCCTTCATCGGAATTGGACTCGTCAGAGACATACAGTAACTGGGGCTAAAGAGCAAGTCCATATTGATCTGCACTGTCTGATAGCTTCCTATATAATGTCTGTTTGTGTCAGCCAAACATCTGTTGTTTCACTGTTCAAACACTCACCACTTCTTTTAAGGGTCTCAGCTGGGAGTCCAGTGTGACCACCCTGAAATGCACTAGGATGTAAGAGAAAGAGAGAATGACTCGAGGCTCTGCTCACAACAAAACCTGTCAACCATCAGGCCTTGATATTAGAGTAAGAAAAAAATTAATATATGTGAATATAAAATTATAACATATTAGTAATGAATATAGAATAATTCAGATTTTTTCAACAATTGAGGAATATTATCAGGACTTTCGGCAACTCTGCAGAACATTAGCTGGGCCTTACCTGTTTGTCCAGGAAGGTAGATTGGTTTGTCTGTTTGGATGAAGATCCTTGGTTTATAGACTTTGGCCATAACTTTTTTGACATCCATTGAATGAAATGTGGCGCCCTCCACCTTCACCTCTAATTCAAACACTCCATGTTCCACTAAAGGCACCTGTATAAGGATTAATGTTGACAACAAGACAAACAACATTTTTCAATCAATAGAATAACGTGTCCTGGGAGAAAGAAACAGCTGAGCCATAAATATATTCTTGAGTACCGTACCTCAAAGTTGACACAGTGATGGAACACTGTGTTGGATTCCTTCTGCATCAGTATCTTCTCCTCCGGCATCAGAGTGACAGTCATGGTCAGAGTCTCATTGGGCTGCAGGAGACTCACACAGAATCGAGTATCAGTTCCAGGGAATGGCCAACAGGTACTGTCTATGGAATCACAGGCACACACACACACACACACACACACACACACACCCAGTTAACTTTCCAAGATCTTCTGGCAAGACTTTATCATCAACAATGATTAAATTAGACCATTTTTAATGTTCAATTATTTTATATAATAATATATTAAGTATTTAGTTTAGTTTTTTTTCATTCTGTTGGAAGTCTTACACACCAGCTCACCACCTGCCTCTTTGTTTTTTTTTATTTCAAAATCTTTTGAGGGATTAAAAAAAAAACTGATCAAATAAAGTATTACACAGCTTAATGCTTTAAAGAGTGATAATGATAAAACTTGTCTTAACATGTTTCAGTTTTTAAAATTCTATCATCTGTTTTGAAACTTTTTGTCTTGCCTTTGTAAATGTATACTTAAAAAATAGTGACTTTTTTTTACATTAACTTTGTAATATGAGAAAATGAAGTGAATGAAATGAAGTGAATGAAATGAAAATATTTAAACAACACATAATAATAATTATAATAATAATAAAAACAATATTAAACATACAGTGCAAAAACCAAAGTTGCCAAAAATGTTGTGTTCACTTAAAGCAAAAACCATACCAACAACCGTTAAACAGGTCAACTTACGGTCCAGCCACCACTTGACTCACACACATCCAGCTCAGGAGGACACATAGTGTCCACGTCCAAACCTGTTTCCCGGGAGGACCCATGACTGACGAGTACTCTCAACAGGGTCTACGGCCATTAAATAGCCTCCATTGGAGACGCCCACACCACCCACACACCCACACACTGACCCAACCCCACACCCACACCCACACACACTGGCCCCCTCACACCAGTTTAAAGACCCCCATATCTTTTCATGTAACTTCATCTTTGCACAGTAAACACCTAATGACAGTAAACTAATCTAAACTGCTGGAATGTTCAACTGAGTGAAACTAAGTTTGTTCTCTGAATTTTGTAGTTGTTTGGTTTCTGCGGTGAAGGCTCTGATTCGTACATTTTATAGGTTTATAATCAATTATTTATAAAATGTAAAAAGAACACAGTTATACCAGGCTGGAGAATCTACCACAGAAACCAGTACGCTTATGCAGACTCTAAACCCGTACCTGCTTAATAATGTTATCTGATTGGAAGAATTCTTCAGATCAAAAATTCTGCACTTATTGCTTGCTTACTATACCAGTTCTAAATAAAGTGACATTTCCTGACAGGTTCTAACATGTTTCATGTGTTCTCTGGACCAACGTAGGAATAGAAATACACTCCAGTTACTCTCTGTCTCTCTGCTTCTAAACTGTGTCATAAAAACCGAAAGTAAGTTGTCACTTCAGTTAAAGTTTTATTTCACCACGAATATCTACGAAGACAGTGTTCTGCAAGCAGGAAGAGTAATCAATATTACAGTAACTGAGTCCGCAAACATTGTCCTTTGACCCAACATGAGTTGTTTGAGTTTGTCCTGCAAACAGCTGTCAAACAGATCACTGGGGCTAAAGTTGCCTTGTTTCCAGTAAGTAAACTTCTGTGGGCTGATAAAGTGAACCCACACACTAAAACAAACTATTTGTAATTAACACAGAATGTAACAGAATCTTATACAACATTTTGGCTGCAAATGACTTCAAGTAAAATTCCTGTTGGTCCTGATCGAGGATGTTGGTTCATCACTTATCTGACTGTTGCAATCACAGCCTCTTATCTGATGAAGTAAACGGGTTTCTGACCCGTGCTCTGTAGTGTTCTTACTTAATATGCAGCAGCTGCTGTTGAAACACGCTGTTAATTATTGCAAAAATGAGAAAGACCACAAGGTTAAGTCCTCGTCCAGTGTAAACAACATGACTGATGAATTAAGCACTGTTCGATTGCATGACTTTTTGAGCAAAGGCTGTAGTAAACATATTGTATGTTCCAGTAAAGCAGGTTTTAAGCTAGAAAGAATTCCATGAATGTAGAGACACTGAGCTGAGTCCATGTGAATGGTAATTAAAATAATATCCAAATCTAATGCTCCTATGATACAGCTATTATGACAAATGCTCTAAAGAAGCATATAGTAAATATATATTCATATATAATATATCACATATATATATATACACATACATACCTTCTTGTGTTGTTAGAAATATGGTGTATATATAGATATATATACACTTTTTGTATATACATATACAGTATGTATATATATATTATATATTGTGTATTGTTTTACTGTATGTTGGATCATCATATCATAATAAAGAATAAAACTGTGTCAGATGGCTAAACCAAATGTTTATAATGAAAAGTCAAAGCAGGCAAATGACTCAGGATGAACCAATAACAAACTATATTTTAAATAGTATTTCTAGACCACTGGCCTCTGCTGGAAGGCAGGAGTTCTGCAGTTAAAAAAACATTTCATGAAGGTCTGAGAAGAACCTAAGAGAAGATTAGTCTGATTATTATAAAGCCTCTATTTTATAATAAACACATTTCCCAATTTCCACACATGGATTTCACTCCATCGTCTGACTCCATCTAGTGTTGCATTTGCCAAGTAAAAAATACATTCCAGATGGCCAGTTCTCTCTATCTTTTACGACCTCCTGGAATTCATTGCATTGTCCCCTAGTTTTCAGGGTTTTGTTTTCCCGGTACCACGCACGATATTCAACTTATTGCTTCATCCATGTTTTATAACAGCTTTTATTATTTTTCTCCTTTCCCTGAGTCCACGGGTCAAAGAGTCCTTCTGCTTTCTTTAATATTAGCTGTGCAGTGTCCTTGACTGCATTCAGATCCGGATTGTTCTGGTCCCTCACTGCCATGGCCCTACTCCACATTAATTATAAAATAACATAACATGACACCTTTCTCAAGTTTCTCACAGTAAATTACAGATACATTTTTATCAATAAAAAGTGGTTACTTAGTCACACGTTGGTCTTTCAATGTGATAAAAATGTTGACGAATGTCACCCCCGACGACTACGGCTGGACTTGAAAGACCTGCAATACTCAACCAGTGATAACAGGTAGATCAGGAATATGCGGTAGCTACAGACATGAAGAGGTATCTTAGATAAGAGGTGAAATATCTTAACGACTCCACCTTCTACGACTCCACCTCCCAAACTCCAGGTTCTAAAAAAGATTCCACGTTTGGAGGCAGCCACTGTGTAATTTCCATTAATTTTATTCCAGTTACAGCAACTCCCCTTCAACGGCTTCTTTTTACAGTATATGTCCTTATATTTGTAGGCAGATCAGATGTAGATACTGGTGGAACATCTTTATTTCTCTCCAATCAGATCACTGTCAAACAGGAAGTCTGTCTAGTTGGCTGTAACCCTTTAGATAAACAACACTTAATGCCGTTCATGGCGATGGAAACCAATTGATGAAAGTCGTTTTAAAAGTAAAATACAACAAGGCTGGATGTTAGGGGAGCCAAGTCACCAAGCCGTGTAAATGTCTGAATCTCATGGTACTGTTTGGTGCTCATGTTTAATTTGCGTTCCACTGGAACCGGTCTGATAAAAAGCTAATCATTTCAAGTTTCAACATCTTGATTGGAGCATCCATCAAAACCAGACAGCAAGTTAAATGATCCAATCCATCGGTGGCTGGTTCTGCAGATCACTGCCGAAATCCCAGAGAGAGGGAGAATAAAATGTTCTAATTGTCTGCTTCACAAGTGTCACAAAAATATATCCATCCTTGTGAGTCTTTTTTTTTCATCACTGCGTCATTAATTACCATTGCTGTAATAAGACACAGCACCTGTTCTCAGCTTGTTACAGGGAAGCCTTTTGTCAACATCCAGGATTATCTTTCAATTTTAGGGTGTGGCTGGCTAATACTTTTTCTTCAGTCATCCAGGAAGTGAACGTTCTCAAGTAAACAGTGGATGATAGAAACAATTACGTTCTAACAGGTTGTTTTTTTTTTGTTTGTTTGTTTTGCCACTGGCAGCATATTCTAGACATAATTAGTACTTGATCTTTAACAAGTGACTTCTCTGAATCCAAGACAAGCAAAGAAATCAAAGCTTTCAGCACAAAATCCACAACATTAATAAATAATAAATAAAGACAAGACCTTAAAGACAGTCTTTTCCAATTTAGATTTATTTTCTACAATAATAGAAATAATAATTGCTGTCATTATCATTATCATTATCATTATCATTATCATTATCATTATCATTATCATTATCATTATCATTATCATTATCATTATCATTATCATTATCATTATAATTATCATTATCATTATCATTATCATTATCATTATCATTATCATTATCATTATCATTATCATCTCAGTGAGCGAAAACATATGTTTGTGTTGGTACCTCATTCAACGACACTTTAAATTCTGAAGTGTTCCTTTAACGCTGTCTTCCATCTTACCCTCCCACCAAGCAGCACATCGGCAGCCTCCCTCTCAGTGCCCTGCACAGCCCATTACATGCAATCTATGACTTCTGCCTTCAGCTGTCATAAGTCACAGAGGAGGGAGGGACAAAAGCAGACAAACGGTAAGAGATTTACACCCGTTTCACTTTTTCCTTCATGTAAACAAACTGTGTAATTACTTGGACCAGAACAAAATATACCTGTTGGTGTGAAGTTAGAGCATCTGGAAAACAAGTTTAGTGCTTACGTGTTACATGAAGTATAATGCAAAAAAAAAAAAAAAACGAATATTGAATTCTTTAATCTTCTTAAAATGATTTCTGTTAATCCAGATGATAATCCTAATTGCACTTGCATCAACAGCTCTGGATTCCCAAGATGACAGTCACAATGATTACAATGTTAATATGTCATCACTGTCCTGATAAGTAGCAACATGAGGTGGAGCTGCCGTGATCAGATGGTTTTTGTCATTCCCTCAGTGAAATTTCTCAGTTGGGCGTGAGATATGTTCATCACACTGTGTCTCCTCTTCATCAGCTTTGTTGGTAAGAATGCTTTCGATGAATATGGGCCATTTCTAGCAACAGGGAAAATCGAAAAACAGAAATTTGTGTTTATAATGTGAGGAGGTTTACAGGATGTGCTGTAGACTCTGGGGGGAACAGAGAGCATTCAGTGGTTTGTGCTGCTTCTTAATGAGCATATCAATCAGCACTTCCTGCTTTAATTCGATTTGAGTGAATGATTCTGTCAATGAGAGTGGACGCCTTTATTCACTCTCAGACCATTCACTTCTGCTGGGCAGGGATCAACCACAACAAATTTGGTCAAAATTCGATTTCTCTGAACATAATACCAATCCAGTGAAATAACAAAATGTTTGTTTTAATTTTGTATACAAATGTGGCTGTGATAAAGTTCTTCATTTCAAAATGTTGTGTTATTGATAAAGGTTATTTATTGTAATTTGAGTTCATTTGAGTTCAAATTTTTATAACTGTAATCATAGTCCGATATTAACTTTTTATCCAATATGCAAATATTGTCCAAACACTTTATTTCCCATTTTGATAACAACTGATACATGCAGCCGATTTCCCCAAAAAACTATTTTAGGTCCTGTCACGTATCTCTTGTCATGGAATTAACAAATTACCTTCTGTTATTGTGATGCCCCACTAGAGGCATTCCACAAAATAACATGTGAGAAAAATAAAAAATAAAAGTGATTCCATTTGGCTTAACTCAACTGTTTAAAGTGATTCCATTTGGCTTAACTCAACTGTTGCCACTATTTCACCCCAACTTCTTGTTGCCGTTTCTTTTGGCATCCATAAAATTGTAATAATGCAGCCTACTTTGTCTATTTTCTGTAATAAAGTCTTGTTTTTGGTCATTTCTCCATACTTCATTTCAATGATCACAGTATTCCATATAAACTGCTAACTATCTGATTTCAGGGTCGTCTAGTAAAAAACAAGGGGATTTTGGTATTTTTACTGCTTGCATTACAATGAACAGGAGCCTGAGGTAAAAGCACACTCTACATTTAAATCAAACGTAGTTTCAACACATTTTCCATGTGTAAAATAGCGAATAACCAAGTGATCATTATAACGTATTTGCTCTTTTCAAGGTTGGACTGCATTTATGCAAATTGTTCACAATCTCCATCATTCAGCTGTTACTTTAAAACATCAGACGGCGTTTTCATCGGCAACAAGACTGACCAAGAATGCTGGCTTATACTTCCCGATCACCCTCAGCTCTATGCCAATAAAACCACGAGATACAACTGCACCATAATTCGCAAACAAAGAAAGGAAGAGAAGGAAATCTCTATCGATTACACAATACGTACTGGGAAAAGTTAAGTTTACCATTACCATATTACCATTTCAATATATTATTTAAACCATTACTGCAAAATCTGAATGATGTGGATTGACAGTCTGTCTGGCCTCTGTCTAAATCCACACAAATAAATAAAGAGGGGTCTCAGGGGGAGAGGAGACTTTGACCAATGACATGGTCGTTCAAAGAAAGAGCAAACTCTTCAAAAGACAAAAACAACTTTGTCCCATATGTCAGGAGTGAGTCTCTTTGTTTTTCAATAGAGGAAATTAATTTTAAAGTGTCTATTGCTGTCTGTGGAAACTGGTTGTAGTTGACAATAAACTGACTTAAACACCAGTAAAGCCATGGTGGAAAATATATTCCAGAGGCATACAACTATTCCACCTGTAAACATCAGCTGGATTATAGTTTTGAACAGGATAAATATAAAAACCTTTTCACATCAGCTGCTTTGAGGAAATCCAGGCAATCTCCTAATGGGTTGTACGAGATGTTTCCAAAGATGTACGGTGAAACAAACTTAATATTCCAGATGAGTCACAGAGCTCATCCTGATCTTATTATGCACAAAATGTTTTTTGTGGCAGATGATTTCTCTACAGTCAGATGACATGACAACATCAGTGGTGGAGGAGTCGTGTTTTCTGGCTGGTTGCCATTTAGTCTCCTTCAGTTCATTATATTTCCATTTAATCATGAATTCACCGTTCTGTTTTGTCATGGTAATTTCACTTACATCACTGATGTTTACAGTTCTTCTATAATTGACTTCTGGAGGTTTGGGGAGAATCTTTGACAAGGGATGTGCGTTGATTTGGGCCAAATAGAAAATGGATGTATTAGTTTTTAATCTGGTTACTTCCAGATATTAATAAACTTTATTTTAAAAGACTTTCAAATGTAATTTCTGGGAACAATCAGAAGACGTGGGTCTGTGTAGTTATTGAAGGTAGACAAATATGGAATGATTATTGGTGATTATTGCTGGGTCTCTCAAACATTCATTCTCTTTGTCTCTCTCCCTCTCTCTCCCCCACTCAGAAAGGATCAAGCCATGTAGAGGGACCACAGGTTTACATATTCAACGTGCTCCAGCTGCACTGTGGCCTGCGTTGCTTGTGTCCATGTGGAAGCTTCTTGTCATAAACGCACACAGCGGTTGACAGAAGCTTGGTCTGGATTCAAATCCATTCTGATAATGTTTACATACACACATTTTCCTTGCATGCTGAGAAGTGTTTTTCATTTTTCACCATATCGAGCGTGTAACGTTTTAACAGTGTTATTCTACTCAGCAGCAGCAAATTAATGCAGATTAGGTAAACAATTGGACCATCAAACATCAACCTTAATTAATAATTAATGCATATGGAATTTAAATGATGGGTGAATGTCATTCTGAAATTGCTGGTGTTTGTCTCTCTTCAGTTGAGATACTGTTAAAGGGTCACTGAGGGAATTAGGGCCAATCTCAGGTAAATCTAGCCCTTGGACACGATGTCCCAGCATCATAAACCAACGTGGAAATAAATAAAAAAAAAAAAATTTCCAGCAGTGAGTAGTCCATGTAGACTGTAAAATTATATATTTTTTTATTTTAGATGTCTGTGCCACAGTGCAACCATGTTTAGCTTTGTGCTATCTTCACTCTGAAAAAGTGTGACACTTAACAATAAACATAGTGTCTTTATGAACAGTTTGCTAATTGTTTCAAGAGTGACAGCTGATCTTTCTGCTCAAATGGTTCAATTCTAGTCAAGGCCTTGCAACATTCCTTGACCTCAACACATCCAAATGAAGTTGTTCACTCCGATGACTTTTAAAAAGTTGTTTCTTTAAGACAAGACAGTGCCGTATAGTGATGTTCAGGCTGTTTGGGCCCCAAATGTGTCAAACAGATGAATGGAAAGGTTTTAATATATATTATGTTACATGTAACAAAGTGTAGCGGTTAGCACGCCTACCTCTGGGTAAAAACTTGAAATGCTGTATCTGAGGATATGATTAGAAACAACACAATGAAATACAAACCATTCTACAGAGAGCCTGTTTTTTTCCAGAAAGCTATAAAAAATACAACGCTAAAATAAAATAAAATATCATAACATAAATGGCAGTAGTGCAGTTGAAGTTTTGATGTCCATTCAACAAAATGTGAAAAAAAATCACATTTAACGATATGGCGTCCACATTTATGTTTATTAAGTGTAAAATGCTGTAGTGTTGTCGCGCTGGTTTAGCTCAGTGGTTACTTCACTGACTTTTCAATTGCGAAACCCAGTACCTTCCCTCCGCGGGATCGAACCACGGGCGCTGCCCAGCGTTTTGTGGCCATTGATTTGTGTTTTTCTATGGGTTTTTTTTTCTGGTGGGCAGATCAATGCGTAGTAACAGAAAGCTTAACCGATAAAAACACGGCAACGAACACAAATGCGAGGAAAAGAAAATGCAAATTCCCCAGGAACACTTATTTAGTTATGCTCAATAGAGACCCCTATCTACGCAAGAAGACACTACTCCTAATGAAATTCACACCAGTAAGACAGGAGTATGGACAACTTCCTCTTCTGTGACTGTCAAAATAAAAAGTCATTTACGAAAATATAAAATTAATTAAATGCACATTAAAATATTAGTTATTTATTAATTATTACATATTTATTGGCACTTTTTGTCACCCTACACTTTGGCTATCTGTCAGCATTATTACTTTATCTTAAACAATTACTACTTTAACTGATAATTCTACATAAAACATTTTTTAAAAAGCTATTTGTGGTGATGATACAGGTGAATTGATTTAATAATTATGTATTATGTAGTTTTTCTAGATTGTTTGCAGAAATTGAATACATTTTCTATAACCTGCCTTTGTCACAAAGTCTTGAAATTTTGGAGTCACTGCTTTTTGCCCTTTAATTACTGAATAATATATGTGGCTTTGATTGTCATTAAAGCAAAAATAAGAGAGTACAGTTCCATTCAGGGTGCTTACTTTTCCAAATGTAACTTGTTTTGTCATATATTAAAAGACTCTTATTTTTTACTTTGTGAGTCGTGTTGACGGAAAACAAATTGGATGTAGACAAACGTCTTTATAAAGACGCGCTGCAGCGGTGACTCACCTATTACATGGTCATAAGGCCACAGTTCGCCGTTTGCCACCGCGCCGGTATAGCTCAGTGGTTACTTCGTTGAACTTTCTCACTCGAGGATACTCAGCTTCATCCCTTCGCGGGATCGAACCACGGGCGCTGTCCAGCGTTTTTGTTTAGTTTCTGTCAAATATAAACAGAATAGTGTAATTTGTTTTTATCTTTTTTTCTGTATCTGTAAATCTGGACATAAGTAGCAGCATTTGATAATAATCACAATTTATTGTATTGTTGTAAACAGCTCTGTAGCATGTATCACATAATCATATAGTAGATATTGATATGCATTTATTAAAAATGTAATTTTATACTTTATTTGGAAAAGTACAAAACAACCTAAAAATTGTGTGAGTGACTTGTTTTACGTTAGCAAGTAATATATAAAAGTTTTACGTGAGTGTACGCCAAATATTTTCTTCAAATATTCGCCAAATATTTATCTTCGTGGTCTATTTTATTTTAACGGGGCAGAAGCAATATAGTGTAGCTCTTACTGTTTTGACGTTAAAAAAGTATGCTTATTGAAATATAGGGATAAAGTTGTAAAGAAAATAAACGACGACTAGTATCTCTACGGCAGGTCAATGGGGCATAAATACAAAACATACACTATAAAATTGCTCCTCAATCATAATTTGAATGATGTCAGAATTTTTCTTAATCCCTTTGAATTTAAGACTAGCTGCACATCAACCTTATAGTCTTTGTAGTCGAAACGTCGTGCAGATTTTGTCGACGGTTTCCTGTGGCGCATGCTCAGAGCGAACACCAAGGCTGCTCTGTTGACAAATATCGGGGGAGGGACCACTGCGGCGTAAGTAGATCTTTGTTCCGACTGGAATATATCAAACAAAAACTGCTGTTTTGTGGATAGTGTAGTTCATCAAATGTTGTCTAAAACGGACGTGAACAGTTGGGCAGCCCGTTTTCATCTGGTTGGCGTCGAGAGAAATAGATTTGTTAAACATCAGTAGAAATCGCAGTTGCCAGGCGGTAATGTAGTAGCGGGAGAGATGTCGCGTCAATGCATTCGCCACAAAATGACTGTACTTCCGGCGTTTAAAAAATAGTATAGTAACACAAAGATTTCATGAAAACCCAGGAAGTAATTTGCTATCCTTTAAATCTAAGTCAGTTCTTTATATAAAACTTTCGACAACGTGGTTTTGCCACATATATGTTCGATGTAAGTTTATTTCAATCTGATATGTGCTTTTGTTATGATAGCCGCGCCGACTAGGTTCCGGTTTCTTTAGCGTAAACCTCCGGCTTTCTATCAACCTTTTTGTCTTTAAACACCGTTTTGCTCTAAAACTTAAGTTACAATGTCTCTGCCGTTTAACATTTACCACTACTTTCGCACACTGTAATATGGGTATCACCATTCCCTTTTGTATACGTCCCAACTATATAAATACGTGTTTTAGTCTGAAGCCGTGGGAGCAGTGAAGGCGGTCTCCCTGTTCGAAGCAGTCGTCAGAAATGAAGAGGTGAGTGAGGAGACATCAAAACACCACGAACAACACATTAGGAACATTAAGTTTGTAACCACGTGACCTCCTATATTTTATATGTCCAGCCAACAGAAGAGCCCTGACACGGATGGCAGTGTTGTTGTCAACGAAGAAGGTAAAGGAAATGAGAAATATTGTATTGTAAAAATGTCATTGTCAGTTGTTGTGTGATACGATGAAACATGCTAGCAACCGTCACCACAAGGTAATTCAATTGTGTTATTTCATTAGCAATTATAATCGATAATCGTCGACTGTGTAAAAAAGGTCGTTAATATCGTCATTCTTACATTTAAAGCTGTTGCACATTTGTATAAAAGAGGAATTCTAAGAGGAATGTTATTTTTCGTGTTCATACAACTGTTGTTTAAGGTGTAAAAACTGCAGGTTAATTGGTAGGAGATTGATAAAATATTCAAAAGTTTCCTTGTATCAGAATATAATTTTGCTATAATATAATTCATCCATTCTCTTACCATGACGTTTTTATACAGTAGCCCAAAGCACGATGGGCTACTGTCAAATGTACAGTCATTTTGTCAAATGTTTTTTTGCAACTATTTTTTTTTTATGCCAAATTGTAAAAACAGGCCAATGCAAACCCACCTAAACTTTCTAGGACGTCATGGCTCACATATAACTGCTGTGAGTCCTTTAACAGTACTTTAACAGTGTAACCATGACAATGTGCTTTTGTACTCATTTATTCACATTCCCTACCTTTGGTGTTATCATGAGTTGTGTCGCTCTATTGTTTCCTACATCAGCACTGGTTGATCTGTCTCTGTGCTCCTGCAGGCTCTGTGGCTACTGCAGAAGACCCAGCAGCTATCACCACCATTCAGTCTGCAGCCACCTTTAGTGATCAACCAATCAAATATCTCTTTAAGACAGAAGGAGCAGGAGGCCAGGTAGGATGAAATGAGCCACTTTTATAATTTTAAACAATATGTGCACAAATTCGATGCATACGTATATGTGTTAGTTAAATTTAAAATGTATAACAAATTATATAACCACCTGATATTCTCTTCTAAACAGTTATTTGGTTGTTTGGTTCAAATTCTAGGAAAGCATCAGAAACTCGACATTTTATTAACCTTAAATTGAAGTGTTAGTAAAAAAGTCCAGACACCTCAGGCCATCCATGTAGTTCCAAGTTCAAATTAACCCTTTTCCAATGTCCAACTCTCTGATAAACACATTGAGAGGAATGTGTCAGGCGTCAGTTGCAACACAACTGCTGTACGTGCAGAAATTGCACCAAATCAGTCAATAAAAACATCTTAAAGTAACTGCACAGTGTGATTACAAATACCAATCAAAACAGATATTTATGGCAGGAAATGAACCCTGTTCGTTGTGCAGCACAATTCCTCCTTTATCCTCATACAATAACTATGACAAGCTGCAGTCACAAGTGTCAGCCAATAAATCCCTTCCAGGCTCTTAATTTCAACCAATTGTGGATTGAAGAAGCTGAAGTGTTTGCATCTGTGAGCAGGAAAGTATCGACAAAAGATTGCATTGTACACTTGCTGTTTCCTGAGTATGTACTAAAATATGCAAGAGAAATGCACTTGAGAAATAATATTGCTCTGGTCAGAAATCAATTTTAATTCCTCTCTTATATACAGCAAGGGAACTGTAGCAACTAAAAAGATATGTTTTTTAGTCACATTATGTTACATTTATAGTGAGCTGGATACATTTGTGTGTGCGCGTACAAGAATACGGGTGCAGGTTGGCCTCATACAATGCATACAATTTTCAAGGACTTACAGGAACTGAAGAAAGGATAATGACTAGCATTTCCCATCAATGGCAAGTACACATAAAGTCAGGCTGGTCGTTTCAGTGTTTTTCCACTGACTACATGACATACAGTACAAGTCAAATGGTGGATAATAGCACAGAATATAATTTTGTCATGGCACAGGTGACCTACAGAGTGATCCAGGTGTCAGACGGTCAGCTGGAGGCTCAGGCTGATGGAGCTGCAGCAGTCAGCCTGGTGGCTGGTTTTCCCGCGACCGGTCAGACAGTCACACAGGTAAGAACTCAACGGACTACAGTTGATGCATACATGCACGGGTTAGAGTAGGTTTATTTTGCTCTGTCTGCAAGGCTCTCACAGAAGCAGGCCTCTCTGTCAATCGGATGCAGCAGTGTTGACTTTTTTCACATCATGTGATACGAATGGGTCTGAAAACGAACATCCGAAGAGAAAATGTTTTGATAGACAGTGACAACAAAGGTCATGGGACAAAATGCGTTCAAGTCTTCAACACAGTCTAAACAACCATCAGCGCAGAAATGACATGATTAACTAAGTGACAACAACAAGATCATCTTTTAATTATCAAAATTTTAAAATCATCTAAATGTTTATCAATGCCTTTGCAGGGATGATTTTAACCTTTTTTTCCTTGTGTTTGACTATATATAAATATTGATTTGTGAGCAGGCTTGCTGCTGGAGTTTGTAAGTCACATGATTTTTAAAGGTCTCATCTTGTGACTTTAAATCATGTGTCTTGCATGTCTTAAGTTTGTTTAGGTGTGGTAAGAAAAAGTCTTCTGTCTAAACAGCTGTCCAAAAAAAGTATATTTCTTTTAATGTAATATGGATTATTACAGTGTACAGAAATATATTAGTATTTATTGCAACAGCTCAGTATTTTTGATTCTTCGATATTGTCTCTAAGTAAAGTTCATGTATTATCCACTTCACCACTAGATGGCACAAAGTAGAGTAGAGTCATAAAGTAGACTCTAACATAGTAGGCTCTAACATAAACAGTGCATATATATTTGCATATATATATATATACATAAAAAAAAACGTTTCAACACCCACCTTAGAAAAACATGAACTATCCCTTTGACGTGTCTTTGACTTCAGGCTGTGTTCTCTCAGTCTGAGGGGTTGGAGGGAGACAGCAGCACTGAGACACAGTACACCTACTACCCTGCTTCCATTGCTGATGCTACAACAGGCACCATGGTGACCACAGTCCAGGCCTCCGACACACTGCTGGGCCAGACCACACCTACAGGTCAGTGCTGCCCATACCCACTACACCGTGAGCTGTTTGTAGCAGTACATACGCAGTGGCTTTGTAGAATCCAAAATACATATTCAAAATCTATTTATTGCATTTATGTTTTTTTTTGTCTTACATTGATTTATATTTCTGTTTTACAGGACAGCTTTACGTGATGATGTCACCACAGGAAGTTTTGACATCCAATCAACGGACAATCGCACCTCGCACTCAGCCATACATAGCGTAATTCCAATACAATTTAAGTCAAAGCGTTGTCAATATGAACTTCAATCACGTCAATTTGTCTCCATACATTACCAAATTTTCTGTCTTGGTTTTTTTAGTAAGCAAGAAGCTCCTCGGGGTTCCAGAGATGAGAAACGACGAGCACAGCACAACGAAGGTCAGGGGTCATGATTTCAAGGGACAGAATTTAAAATGACCTGTCATGCTTTGTTTTTATTTCTTATTATTTTATTTTACTTTTTTCACTATTTATTTCATCTTAAAATTCAATTTTTGCAATAGTCGAGCGCAGACGGCGTGACAAGATCAACAACTGGATTGTTCAGCTGTCGAAGGCCATTCCAGACTGTAACGTAGACTACACCAAGACCGGACAGGTGAGACCAGTGACACTTTACACACACACACACTCTAGCTGTGTCTGGGTACAGTGTCTGAAATAACATTGTTGTTTAAAAGGTCACTCTATCATACAGGCATCTCATACTTTATTTTTATTTATTCCACTGCATTCCTGTCCTTTGTTTGGTTTCTTTGTCATACAAACGATCTGTTTTGTGTTCTATAGATTAGAAAAACATAAATAAATAAAAAATACATTGAGATTTTGAGAGACGGCTGAAAAACTTCATCCATCATTTTATACGAGCTGGAAAAAAACTCTGTCAAATAAAACAAAAAAAAGGTCTAAGCATTTTCTTATTTTCCTCTACAGAGCAAAGGAGGAATCTTGTCCAAAGCCTGTGAGTACATCAAAGAACTCAGACAAAGCAACCTGAAGCTGGGGGAGGACATCGGCACTCTGGATCGTCTCAGGATGGACAACCAGCTGCTCAGACAGGAGGTAAGACGCTGTGTGTGCTACAGTTTCTTAAGTTTTCAGAAGAGGAATTGTGAAGTTGTTTTTTGTTTGTTTTTGTTTTTTAACAGAACAGTGTTTGGTGAGCCTAGAAAGACAAACTATGCTTTTAACTACTCAAAATCTGATTACAATCACAAATGTATCGCAACTTAATTCTTTACCAGATACAAGTTAGTGATTTAACCAGGTCATATTTAACAAGGTGTAAATAAGTATTTTTTCAGGCAGGCACACATCTCTTGTTTGCTAATTGAAGTAGCTGTGCTATCTTTTTTCTTTTTAATCCTATTGAGAAAAATATCTGTCTATTTATTGTGGTTGTATTTAAGTCCTATATATTTAAACTAAAACAGTTTTCAAAATGTTGTAAACGTACAGATTATAACTGTTGTATGCTTTGCTCTTGTTCAGGTAGAAGACTGGAAGTCCAAGAATCAGATCCTGAGGAATCTGCTGCGGCAGCATGGAATTGTGGGATCATCCAGCACAGATCCCCAGTGATAAGTCTGTTGCCATCGGCTGTTTTGACGACAACCACACATGGGCCAAAAGAGTACTTGAAAAATCTTTGAGATGCTTAAATTGTAACTTTGTGCATGTAACTTGTTATTCAAATTTTATATCATTGCCATTATCCACATTCACTCTTTGCTACGGAAAAAAAAAATACCATGTCAAATAATTTTAAGTAATATCATCATTCAATAGTTTCCTTTAGGAGCCTACGTATTTTACATGAACATCCAGTACAGTAAGCTCTACAGCTCGACCAACTTCTAACATCAGCTTGCTTTTCCTCATCCCTTTATAAGCGCACTAGTGTAAATTTTATTGCAAAAATTTATTTTATATCTCATAAATATCATTTTGACCAGTCCACATCATGTTTTTAGAACTGCTTGATTTGCTTTGTATCCTTGAATGTTTAACAATTCCTAACTGGAGACTATAAACACACTGCTGCAATATAACTAGAGGGTTTTTGGTTAGTGTTGCATTAGGAGGTTAAAACATGGCATTTCATTCATGTAGTCCATAATTAATATGCTGTCTATAAACCCACTTTATGCTCTGTTTATTAAAGTTCATAAATAAGAAAGAGTATCCCGCTGTGTTTGATTTTTACCTTTTTGCTGAGTCATGATGGGTATCTGAACTGCTCATGACTAAGGCTGCGAGTTAATGATTGTTTCTCTTCAGTATAAATGCTCTGTTTATATTCTGTTTTTAGATTTGTTGACCAAACACAGAGTGCTGCACTAGTGAACTTCAGAAATTCAAACAGTGCATGTATGTTTTACACACCTCGTCTGAATACAATAGATGAACAGATAAGAACCGTGTCAAGGAAAATAACTTGGATTTCAGAATAACACAAATCACCGTACTTTTCTAGGTTTGGGATTGAAACAAGTTGCTCTAACAGTTTCAGCAACGATTTAGTAGGTGACTTTTATTGTGAAAGTGTCCGGAAAGAGATGTATTCACCGCTATCTATGAAGCTACATGGACATTTCTCACACTGCTCTCAGGAACTACGCTGCTACGGATTTAAAAGTGAACTTGTGAAAGAAAAATGATTTGTATTCTACTGGTAGCCGGGCACGGCACTGTCTTAGAAACACACATCAAGGTAAGGAGCGTTAACATTGTGCTAAAAAGGGTGCAAAGTTCGCGTTAGTCGTAAAGTGACTCCTTCGCAGATGTGACTCTTTCACGACATATTGTTGACACACAGATAGTATTGTCGTTAACTGTAGAACCGTGACAGCGTTAAGACTAGTAAGACTAGTTTTAATGTTATCGTCAGTTCATCACTTAAAACCGAAATGACTCTTTACCGCCACCTGGTGTCCATTGAATTACAACAGGACAATAATGACAGTTCTGAACAAACTTAAGGCTCCTCTAGGAAAATATAATTATTTTCAAAATGCCGCTATATGCTGTAGGCAATATTTATAAGAAGATTAGTATTATTTAGGCGGCTTACGTAATTAAAAAGAAATTATGGCTGGTGTTGATTTTCCTTGGGTTACAATTGTGTATATTTATACTGTATATATACTTATATATACACATTACTGAATTACTTACTTAATTACTGTATTTACCCCTCCTCAGAATGATGACACAGGCCTGTACAGCCACCTGACTGGAATACCAAAGGCTCTTCTTCCTGGCATTGGGGGAAGAAAGATTCTTGACTTTTGGTGGGAAACTGTCAACATGTGGGTAACAGTATAAAGTATCTTCAGCACCACTAAAACTGTCCTAAATAAAATCCTAAATGATAATAGATGTATTGTACAGCACTGCTAATAATGTATTGACTGTATATACTGGTTTCTCTGTAGGCGACAGTTGTTCACAGAAGTCTATCTGGTCACCAATGCTGACAAGTAAGCACATTAGTATGACGTTTTCTATAGGCTGCTATCACATTTACTCCTAAGCTTCTTGATTCTTCTTTGTTATTTGTTGAATAGGTATAAGCATTACGAGCGGTGGGCTACCGCTAATGACTTTCCTGTGGAAAACGTGGTGAACGATGGTAGCACGACGCTAGAAAACCGCCTCGGAGCCGTGGCTGACTTGGAGCTAGTCATACGCAGTCGCAAATTGGAGGATGACATCATGGTGGTAAGATACATCTGTTTCACTAGGGAGATTACAGGTCTCCTTTTTACAGGTGTACCTCAAGGTTCTGTTGTACATCTTTTGTTTTTCACCCTGCAACTTTTTTAGAATCAGCCATTTTCCATATTTGCCATAAACCTAAAGAACTCACTACACCAGAAACTTCAACAGCAAACAGTTTGTAGTAATTAATTAGCAACTAAGGTTTCGCAAAACGACTTTAAAAATAATCAATTTTGCATTTAATGGGTTTAATGGAGCAAATACACTACATAGCATTTATTTAAAAAAAACCCTAAAGTCCATTGATGATATGTTTACTGTACATTGTGTGTTTTTCTTTCTGTGCAGATTGCAGGCGACATGCTGTGTGCTGACCTCAACTTTGATATCGCTCAGGTTATCCGCTTCTTCAGGTCAAAGGTGAGATTCACTATTACAAAGTTTTGAAGTCACCTATGAGTTATTCAGTGTGAGCAGGTGTGTTACAGTGGTGATAGAGTGGTACTGCTTGTTTTTACACAAGCAGAACGTACTGTTAAACGATGAAAAATCTGCAAGATGCAAATGCATAAGTTAGCACCAGAGGAAAGCAGGAAAAACTCAAATGTTATTCAAAGCACTCAAAGCGCTGCTTAAACTATGAGTGACTTGTTGTTTCCCAGCATCTTGTGTGTCTGTGTTTCAGCCTGGAGAGCTAATAATTTACTATGAGCTGGAGGAGAGTGAGAAGAGCAGCTCTCGGGGCATTGTGGAGGTCTGCCCTGATACTCACAGGTGAGTAAAGTTACCTGTGTTCTGTTTGTACTTTGTCCTGCAACACTAGTGCACTAAAGTATCCCTTACATTTAAATTTTACCATTTGACTTTAAGTATTTTTGTGACTCAAGAATAACTCGCTTCTTGGAGAAACCCCAGGAGGATGTGACATCATCGCGGCTGGCCAGCGTGGTCTTTTACTGCATTAGGAGGGAGACATTGCCCTGCCTGTCTGACTTTCTCCACCTGCAGCCTGAAGCCACAGACAAGACATTTGGACAATTCTGGGTTTGTCAGTGACAGTCAAACATTGTCAGGGCTTTTACACTGATTCAGTTCGGATGATTAAATCAGACTGTGTTTTTCTTCTCACTGTATGAAAGACTATCTTTATATATTTTTAGGAGTGGTTGATCAATGAAAAACAGCTGGATGTGTTTGGGATGAAGCTGCCCACTGGATTTCAGCTTATTGGACAAGTGGTCAGTCTCTTATGTGTTTGAATAACCGTTCCGCTCAACATGGTTTGAGCTACTTTTGTGTCAGTGTCAGCCTTTGTTATACCTCAGATAAGAGAAATTGATCCTTTTTGGGGTCTGCTGAATGATTCCAATCTAACAGCGTGTTCTCTCAATCTCAGAGTCTGTCGGATTATACCAAGTGGCTCAGTCACTACTCCACCAAGCAGCAAAACAGTGCTGCTAAACCGATCACGTGCAGGTCATATGCCAGGTATGTGTGAGACTCACTCAGAAAATAAAGTGGATTATTGAGTTTTAGCCACGAGGTGTTTAAACTATTTAAATTAGGTCATTATGGACGGAGGCAACCATTTAAGGCACGAACGAAAAGTCTAGTACTGATCTAAGTCACTCTAAGATTTGGTCTTGAATACTGGAACATTCCACAGATTCAAGGGTTACAGATGACTACAGGTGTGTGTTACAGCTGTAACAGTCCAACGGGTAACAGAGTTGACTCTGTGTCACATACAGGGTTGGATTAATGGGGAATCCCTCGGACGGCTTTAACGGCAAAACCATAGCCATGACCATCTCCAACTTCTGGGCGGAGGTGGTTCTAGTGGAGAGTCAGACTTTGGTAACACCGCACACGTTTGTGAACATCAGCGATGCTTCTCTCTTGCTCTGTTGTAATGTCATCTGTGTTTCTTTGATTCTTTCAGGTTTTAGTCCCTCATCCTCTCAACGATCCGACAGAGTTTGGAAGCTTACAGGATCTGTTCTGTATCAAGGGTGTGTGTGTGTGTGTGTGTGTGTGTGTGTCCCTGTGCCTGCACTGCTTTCTTCATTCTACTACTGTCTGTCTTAATATTTTGGATATACAACTTTGAAGTGTCTGTTCCTCTTAGATACCTGGGAGGTCTGAGGCTGCTGCAGGCCACCTGCAAAAAATTCTACCAGTTCTGTTCCAAACAAGGGTGAGATCAGAAACAGAGCCAATGAACCGTTCACACAATCACACAGGAGACAAAACAAAGTTAGCAGTTACATTATAAATGTTAGGCACAGGGTTTTGATGGGAGGGAAACGTTCTGTGAAATACTATTTAAATTTGGGAGGAACATCCAGTGAAACGTTCTGTGAAATACTATTTAAATGACCACTTTTAAATGTTGTATTTTTATATTTAACCAATAACCCTATTATTATTAGCATTATCTTTGCTGAGTAACAACTTTCTGTGTGTTTATTTTGTGCTGCAGCATTGCTTTGACGAAGCAGAACTTCACTCTGAAATATGACACCAACATTCCACGGCAAGTGGTAAGAATTCTTTGAGAGTGTGAAGCACTAAAAGAAAAGTAATTAGTGATAAGTGATTATGATCATTGGTCACATAAAATAATTTACGCGTCAAATTTTCTGTGTGTTTTAAGGGCCTGGCTGGAAGCAGGTCAGTGGTTTGTTATCCTTCTCTTGTCATTAAACAGCTTTTATATTAGAATTCTGAAGAAAAAAAACACTTGAAAGAAACACAGCGTCAGTGCATCTGTTTTTGTCTAATTATTCCTGATGTATTATTTGGGTTATAATGAACAGCTCTTATTTGCACAAACTCAAGTGAGAACAGAACAAGAATAAAAATCTGGCCACAGGCAGAATTTTCTTGGCATTTTCATCACCAGCATTGACTCCTTTTCCCATCAGGCAGCAGCATAGTTTCTGATGGAATGTAACTTTTTTATGCAGTTTCAAATGTGTATGCCATGTTTTGTTAGCGAGCTCATGTTTGATAAATGTCCTTCTGTCCTATTGTGCAGCGCCATTGTCTCTGCCACCTTGAAGTGTCTCATGAAGTTCTACAACATCACAGATAGCGTAAGGATGTGTTTATACACTATGTCTGCAGTGTTGATTAGGGACTTTGTTACTAAATGTCTCAGTGTGTCTTGGAACACCAAGTCACAGAGCCTTGTTTATAAACCAGAGGGAAACATTCAGTGTAAACTGGTCTCAGTCAGTCCAACATCCAACCAAAATATAAAATTCATGAAGTGAATAACTTCATGCATTTAAGTTTGTCTGCTGATCAAGTAAACTGTGGGCTCAGTCGAGGGAAGGTGAAGAAACAGAAAAAACAGAATAGTTCTGCTCCTGTGAAAGCTTCGTTTTATTCAGATGTAAATAATTTACAGGATTAACTCGCAGCCCTCAGTTGGAAGAGGCGTGTGTTTGCCTTCTGCAGTACCTCAAACGCTGTGTTTCTGTCAAACCACAGTTGTGTCAACGGCAGTAACATTTAGAGAACAAACATGATAACCTGAACCTGCCGCAGCCTGAGAAGAAAAACATATACAGAGGTGGTGAAACAAAAAAAGGAGGCATCGTTCTGGTGTCCAACACTTTTCTAAGGATGGCCAAGACCATGGACGCCCCTTAAAAGGTGCCACTAACTGGGCCACATCCATATTTTATCAGCATAAAAAAATCGCTTCCTAAAATAAATTCCAGTTTTAAAGTCTCATAATATGTTTTTTTTGTCGTGGCTTGTCAGAAATCTGACAGTTCATGATGTAGACCACACACAGTTACAAAACTTTTCAATTGATGTTATAGTAAATTTGTCATTTGGCTAACAATCGAGTCGCCCCCTGGTGGTTCCCTACCAAATGCAGCTTTTTTTTGAGGACTGGTATCTTAAAATCAGAAGGATTTGTACATTATAAATATTCACGTTATGGATTCTGTATGTAAAGCTGATAGTTTTTTTCAATGTTTTCACTTCAGGACCTCCCTAAACCGGTCAGAGCCAACTTCATCCTTAATGTGGAAACAGATGAACTCTTCATCACTGCTGGACTGCAGGACAGAGTCGTTCAGGTCAGTGAGGCAATCTTTCTGATTTGGCCCTGAAGTAAGTCACAGAGTTAAATTTCATAGTTACCAGACTGCATTGTGTTATTGCAGGTCTATGAAGGGTTAATCTACATGGATTTTGACAAGAAGCTCATGGAGGAGCAGGGCTACGGTACCAATGTTACAGTGTTACACACCAACCCAGTGGTTCTCAATTATTTTTTCTCATGACCCCCCACTGACTCCCAGGGGGAGCCACCTCACTATTTGAGAAGTACTGCTTTAACTCATTATCTTAGTGAGTCGGAGGGTGGCTCAAGCTGAGTGCCCTGGGAGCAGTGTGTGGGGACGGTCCCATGCTGCAACCTGCTGCTTCATGTCTGTGATTAAAATATGTCATCACCTTTTTATGGGTCTGATGTTCCTTTATATTATCAGGTCATTATGTTTCCATGGACATGACTGACCTTCCACTCTTCTGGTTGGCCTTCCTGAGTGACCCCAGTGACTCTGGACGCATCCACAGCAACATCAGACAGCGCTGGCTCAGTGGTACTTCAAATTTAACTTGCAGACTGTGTTCAAAGTAACTCAGTTTACTTAGTTTTTGTTTGTGGTTTTCTTCTTGCGTATATTTCATCTTCCTCTGTATTCAATAATTACGGAAGGAAAAGTGTTTTTTTTTTAAGTTTATTGCACACGTCTGTCCACAGGTGATGCTGTGGTTGTTGAGGCCATGAAGACATTTGCTGAGCTTACCGACAAAGCCAGGTTGGTTTGTTAGTATGTAGCATGTAAACTAAAAAAAAAAATTTGAAAAGTTAAAAGAATGTATGTATACATTTTCATTATTTTTGTTTTGTTTTATGGTTGTCTCCTGAGTATATAAAGCAGCAAAATATTATCAGTCCTCATCAGTTAAAGTCTTTATGTAACAGTCTCAAATGACTAAGAATGATTTAACAGTGTTATTATTGAGTTCCACTGTGGTGGCAGAAATGCAATTGTTGTTCTTCCTTCAGGGAGGCTCTGCAGAAGAGAGACTGGACCTGTCTTGCCCAGTTAATGGACCAGAACTTTGAGCTGAGGAGGTGAACTGCATCGTTTCCACATTCCACATTCACATTAATGCCATGCTTGCTGCTAAAGCTCAGTATCACATGCCACAGGTCTGTCTACACTGATGAGTGTCTTGGTCCTGGAAATCTCAAAATGGTTCAGCTGGCGAGGCAGGTCAGTGTTTTGTTATTCCAGAAGCTGCTCAGAGCAGAGCATGTTTTATTGAACAGTTGTTCACTCTGCTGGAGAGGTTCTGCTCTGATTATGCATTCATACTGTCTCTGCTGCTCCCCACAGTTTGGCTCAGCAGTGAAGTTACCAGGCAGTGGTGGAGCTGTGGTGGGCCTTTGTCTAGACCACAACAGACTGGTGAGATGTGCATTAAAGATGAGTTGTGACTAAGATTGAGAAAGTCAGAGGCAGTAGGAGGATAGCAAGTGAGCAGATCAAAAACTATGAGTGATGAAATCAAGAGAAACCACCTCCAGTTACTGTGAAATCTATTTGACTTTTAAGTCAATGTTTCAGTTTTCTTTTTACACACAAATATAGGTGTATTTTTGTTTATTTTGTACCTGACTATATTTCTAATGATACTTTTTAAAACAACAAGGGATAATTGGTACATTCTTGTTTATATTACTCCTTTGTTTTAAAATTTCACAGAAGGCTGATTTTAAACTGGTAAAGAATCTAGAGGATACACTGTTTCATTGTATTTTTACACTTTTATTTTGTGCAGTATTGGCGTCTCATGATGTTAATTTGTTGTAAATTTACTCTATTTTGGCGAGATATATTTATAAACCTGTCAGTCACACATTAGAATGACTAAGTTTTGGGTGAATTATCCACACAATAGGATTTATGTGAAGCTTGTAAAACACTGAACTTTCTTCTTGCCTAACAACTAGTTTGGTCCCAAAATTAATAAGTGTACGTTTACAACTAAATGCTAACAAGCAGGCCAACAATGTAAAACATAATATGGTAACATGTAGCGAAAGAAATCAAGATGTCAGTATTTTTTTAAAGTTTAGCCTAGAACACAATCAGGCAAAAAAAAACAAACAACAACAAACAAACAAAACAACCAACAAGTTTAACTACAGTAATACAAGTATTGATGCAGGTTTGTGCTTTGTCCACTAGGTGGAGATGAGGCAGGCTTTCCAAGAGGCTGGCTGTGTCTTCTGTCTCATCACACCTTACAACCCATCTGCCAGAACAGTCGGAGGGCCGAACTGAGCCCAAATCTCCCCACGCCACAGGCTGACCACTCGAGGACACTTCACAGTTATCAGGGGGTTATGTCAATGTGGCTGCTCAGTGAGCCAGAGAATGTCCATCCAGTGTGTCATATGGTTAATTGGGGAGAGAAGAATAAGAAGAAGACAAAAGGGAAGAGAAGTATTAATCCTGAGGTAATAAGCTACAAAAAAGATGACGAAGAAATCAAACTCTCTGAAGCCTTTCTTTAATTTACCAGACTGAAGATAAAGGGATGAAGGCACGAATTGATGACTGATTTAAAAAAAAAAAACAATCAGGAAATGACAAATCATATTGACATAATTGCGCCATAAAAACTACATGCAAAATGTGAAAATGTAAATGTTTGAAATAATTTTATACTCATCAATATGGTGTAGGTGTATTTATGATAGATTTTGTATTTGTAAAAACAAAATTAAAGTAAATATAACACCCCATGATCTTGTCAAATGGTCTTTTATTGTATTCTATACTGTTAAATATAGGTATTTGACATTTCACTCATTCACTTCTTTGTTAATATTATGTAAATAGTTTTTTTCCAGCTAGTTTGGATTTCTAACGGCTGCTCTCGTTGAGTGCACATTCGTTGAGTGTTGTGCTGTACGTGACCTACAGAGGGCGCATTATCTGAGTTGTGGGTCTGTGTCTGTTGGCGGCACACATCAGCTCTCGGCTCTCTCCTCCGCCGCTGCTCCTCCTCACACTCACACTCATGCGGCCGCGGCTGGAGCTGATGGACTAACCGGAGGTGGTGCTGCCGGACTGCGTTCGCTCAGACAGGAGCTGGTGAGCCGCTGGACCATGGCTGCCAAAGAGGACGTCTACAGTAAAATTCTGCCGCGCAGGATCAGGCAGAACCGATCGGGTTCCGTCAAATGTGGCTCCAACCTTGATGTGCTGTTGTCCATGGGCTTCCCCAGACCCAGGGCGTGAGTAGCCTCTGTGTTTCTGTGTGTACGTATGGGTGTGTTGGTCGGGAGATTTCCACGGGGACGTGACGAAGACGTGACCGGAGCCTGGAGGGCAGAATAACAGTGTTGTAGTGTTGGGAGTTACGTTAGCGGACGGGTCAAACGTAGCATCACTAACAACACTACAGTGTCGTTTCCCGGTTTGTAATGAGGGCAGCTAGCTGCGGTTACCGTAAAGTGTAGTATAAACATCCAGAGAGCCACGAAAACATCATTACAAAGTCCAGTGTAACTAAAAAGGAAGAATACATGCCGCATGGAAAAATATAAAAAGTTATTTAATGCAGAGAATTGCGACTTGTCTTAGAGGAAGTGCATCGACATTACTTCAACATTTTGACTTCCCCTACATATATATCAACATATAAACGTATGGTCCTTTTAATAGACGCGTAAATCGTTAAAATATTTTCCTAACTCAACACAAGAGGAGCTGTCAATCACACACTGTCAAGAAGGGTACCGCCATGAGTCATGGATTTGTATGTGCATGTGTACGCGCGTGCGAGTCGATGTTTGGGTTTGGACACTGGGCTTTTCGTGGCTCATGTTCTAAGCAGAACCCCATTTCAGTGGCTCAGGTTTATATCAGGATAAAGATGTCATTTCTTGGCGTTTTTGCTTGTTATGATTCAGGTCCTAACCTTTGGCTGTATATACGAAATTGAAAGACGTAGCTTAGCTCAGTTCTGCTGGTCACAGAAGAACTCAAATAGGAGACGTTAACATTCCTTCCTGAAACGTCTCGATATTGTGATGTTTTGTTGGACGGTGTAGCCGTCAGTCACATGTGGTATCCCACTTACATATCTAGTCTATTCTTCTCTTAATGTTGTCCAAAATTACAAAACCTCATTCGTTTCTGTAGAAGAAGAATTTAATAAGATTATGTCCATAGAAATGTCAGGAACATGACGTTGTATACTGGGTGAGCCATACTCATTTTCTGTGGATTCATCAATCATCAATTGGTGCAAAGGGTTAATCTATAAGATTAAAGTAAAATGTGATACATTCCATAATCCTCAATACCCCATTATATACCATAGTCATGTGACATGAGTGATGACTGTATGTATCTGTTACAGTTGTTACAGAGCATGTACCACATCTAATGTATTCATCAATGTAAACCTTAGCTTTGGACTCCACTGTTAGCTTGGCGTCCACTGTTGCTTTTGTCCAATCAGACACAATATTCATCTTGTAGAACAATGTAATTCAAGCATTTATAGTATCACTAGAATTGACATATGTCGAACTACGTGTGTGTGCACGTGTGTGTGTGTGAGTGTGTGCTGAATGGAGCCTGGTGGAGGAATCATCCACTGTCCTCTGCTGCTGCTGCTGCTGCTGAATGGAGGGACTGTTTTTGGACTTGGCCAGATCTGTCAGTTCATCTCTGTCCTGTCAACTGTAAACACTAGACTGCAGTCCACTGTACAAGAGCAGCAGCAGCAGCAGATCACACTCAGATTTTCTTCATTCGCTATACCATCAGTTTTTGTTGACGTGTTCATGAATGCAGCAAACTGCTGCCCATCATTAGCCGTAAGAATAAGGAGATACTAAAGGTGTAAACTTATTTTATGGTTATGTGCAGAGATAGTTTGCTGGCATTTATCCTGAAGAGCAAATAATAGAGGTATTGTCACAACAGTGGCTCTGTATCGACTCAGGAACTCAGGTGTTGTTGACGTCGTGTGTCTGGAAGGACTGGTGTTCAGTTTTTCCACTTATGTGATTCACATCTTCTTAAAGGGTTGTGTGGAAACATCCAGTTGTCAGTTTTCTGTTTAAAGTCATAAATGCTTTCAGTGAGTGAGTGTGACTCTGGGTCAGATGTTAAGGTTGATGTTGTGCTCAAATTTATGAAAATGATGGAACTGCTGTATTTTAAACGAGGTCTACATCTGGTGTTTAGTATAATTCACATTTTATTTTTTCTCTTGATTTATTGTAAAATTTCTCCTGTACAGACATAATTTTTCTTTCTCTGGATTTATTGTAAAATTTCTCCTGTACAGATGAATAGAATGTAGTATTTGGTGTTGATTTACTGTAGTATTCTAGTAATAGATCTTCAGGTGCAAACTTACATTTTTTTCTTTTCTGCAAGGAGAGTCAACTGAACAGTTAGTTGTGGATCAGTGGGTAGAACAGTTTTCTTTCAGACGTAAGTGTTGAGTGCAGTATTTCTCCTTACCCTGCTCCAGGTACTCCCTGTACTGCTCGATTGTAAAGTGCTTTGGTGGATACAGACCATTTATCATTCTACCTTATTGTTAGCCTTCTAACCTGGAGGCCTTGGCAGCCATCCACTGATCAGCGTCAGAAGACTAGGTCCAACAAAATTTCGGATCAAATACCCAACGTGACCTTGCATCTGGAGGAAGTTGTTTCAACTGAAATAAGTGAATGCAAAAATATAAATAATGACACAGCGTTTCAATAACGGGATTGATATTGCAGATGTTTCTGGAAACAAGCAAAGACAACAGACACAAGGCAACAATAACTCTGGTTTGCAGTGAGCAAATGTTTTTTCCTGTGGCTCTTTCCTGGCTCTGTAGTTCTTAAATGTTTCACTATGTTCCCCAGCCAAACATGAAGTTCATCTACCGTTTCATGCAGGGCAGAACAAGGATTTTGTTGCAAACAGCTGCTCAGCATAGCCAAAAATAATGACAGATGACACTGATTTAACATGTTGTCCTCAAAGAATTCAGGAAATAGAGAAACGTGCTGTTGTATTTACCACCGCAGCTCGGAGTAATTCTCTTCAGATGGCAGTTTTGATCCTTCGGTCCTCCAAGAAAATACACACTTTTTTGTCCCTGGTGATTAAGAAAGCACAAACTCCTTATAAACCATTTGGAAGCAGTTAATATTTCACCTGCGTTGTTAAAATATTGACTACACTAATATTAACGTTCGCAGCTCCGAGGGATCCAAGGTGAATAATGGTGTTCTTGTTCTCTCTTCATTCACGGAGGTGGATTTTTAAACCTAAAGAACACGATTTAAAGTTCCTTTAAAAATCCTTAACAGCACTGAGAATAGTTTAAACATTCCATTGTACCATCAATAGTGGATACTAGGAGATGAGAGCGACCAGTGAAGCAGAGGTCAAGTAAGTCCATACCGGAGCGAGTTGGACCAGGTGGTAAATATGTAATCCTGAGCAAGCATGTGAACTCATGGCGCTCCCATTGGTCTAAACAGACCACTGTCAAATGGTGACAGGGAAGAAATGTCCACAGGACCTGTGTAAACAAAACAGCAGTGAGAGCAGTTTGGTAGGAAAATGATTTACTGATGTTTTCCAATATTTAAAAGACAAACATGCAAAGTAGGAGAAGAAGAGTCTCTTTCAGCTTTTCACTTCACCACTGGTTACCCCGGCAACGCCCCTCCTGACACAACCCGACCTGGGATGGAATGTGGGACTAGGTGGTATTGAACCCTGAACCTTATAATAGCAGGCAGGGGGCCCCTCCGCTGTACCACATAGCATAGTTTATGTAGCATCTTACGTGTTGCATTACTGCCACCTAACATGCCTGTTTTTCACCTGTAAATATTTTTAAGCACAATTCCTCTCGGCTTGTTAGGGGAAGAAAACAGGCAAATGTTGCTTTATAGTTTACATTTAGACGTTCAGATTTACTATTTCCTGTAGTAAGTGTTTTACAACTTTAGGCTATATTCATGTCGTTAATGTTTTTGTTCAGCCTCAGTTTTGATCTTCATAAAATTAATTCAAGCCCGAGGTTTTGTACTGTGTGCAGTTTGCTTAGTCTATAAATGTGATTTGTCAAACAAACAGAGAAGAAAGGTTACAGTTAGGAAACACTGAGTCCTTCAGAGGGGACGAAAAGGGTGTTGGGAGTTTGGAGGTAAGAAAATGCTGAACATCTGTGTTTTGAAGCCATCTGTGTTTCATCAGCCGTCGACAAATCTTTGCCTGTCCCTCTATACTCTTACAATAATTTTTATATTTTTACCAAAACGCAAAAGCATTTTGTGTTGATTTAAGAGTGAAACTTCCATCTGACACTTCAACACAGCCTTTGTATTAACTTAGCATTTGTTTTTTTATGATTGAAAATCCACTTTGGTGCTTTGTTAACCAAATGAAAACATTTCAGGAAGTCTTTATTTTTAAAAATGTTTGGCATCTGTTGGATGAACCCGTCCTTCAACACATGTAAAAGAGAAAAATAGAAACTCGATGTTTCTTGGATTTGCGGAAAGTTTGAACCATATTTGGTTCAGTTTGAGAAATATGTTTGATAACCTTTTGGTATATTTACTTAATCTTACACCCCGCCACAAATGGCATGGTAATACTTTAGACTTTAAGGGTTTTATAAACATAACTACCTCATTTCAGAGGCTTTTTTTTACCCTGTGTCTGACTCTACACTACACTGAGAAACATGGAGAGAGTGGCACGGAGCTGAGAGACTTTATCAGCATTGTGTGAAGTTGCGTTCGTCAGTTTTATATTTAGAATTTTCCTAATCAGACCTCTTTATCATTGTTTCCAAATAGCAGATAAAGGAGACTTTTTTTTTCCGTCGGCGACAGAGGAACACTGTGTCACATTCATCTGCAGGAACATCTAAACCTATTTCTGTCCTTTTTAACTTATTTAAAGTTAGGGTTGTAGAATGTGACAGGACTTCTCTTTTTTTCTTCAACTCGCACACTCAGCACCACAAACCTTTCCATCCCTTTCACCCAGACAGATGTCACACGTGTGTGAGTGAGTGAGTGAGTGAGTGTGTGTGGGTGTGTGGGTGTGTGTAAAAGAGGAAGTGTGTCAGTGGTTTGCTGAATGGACACAGCAGATGATGACAGGCCCTGAGGCAGACAACTGCTGTACTACAACACACTCCCCGAGGGAGGCCACAGCCTCATTCGTATCAGCCCAACAATACTCGGCCTGCACACAGATACTTATTTTTCTCTCACTCTGCCTGTCAGTCACCCATGCCTCCCTCACCCCCAGTTTTCATGTCTGGCATTTAACCTGGTACACAGGGGAAACCAGGAACCCTTTCCTTTTTTTTTAAATGACAAATTCTGCAGTTCAATCTAATCTAATCTAATGTCATTTAATGTTGTCTAATCTAATCCAACTGAATATAATCTAATATAATCTAAATATATTAATTTTAAATAATCACATTCTTACAAAAAAATAATATTTGACACATTAAGCCTTTTCATTTTGAATTAATTTCAATTGACGAATAAGTCAATGGACAGACATGTAGATAAAATTAGTTGCATTACTGCCATCTAAAGGACCGGAGTCTGTGCATCATAACCAACGTGACAGAAATGATATATTTACCTTAACAAAGAAAGGTGCAATTTTATGTGTTATGTTGTAATGCAGTGGGTTTTTTTTGACACATTTTTGTTAATTAATGGATGTGCTGAAATTTGGAGCACATCTCCATATTTGGGATGTTACATAAAAAAAATCCAATTATTTTGCAAGAACATCCGTACAAAAGAGAAAAGAGAGTCAGTAGGAAAGTTCTCCTTTTACACAGGGTCCAACTGGGAAACGGGTTAGAGTTTGGACGACAGGATGAGGAAGGAAAGAGAGCTTCCTTCAAAGAATCGTGTCTGATCACTATTCTGAGAGAAATCCTTAGAAACACTGCTGTATAAATGATCAAGTCAGGGCTTTTTATTGCACATGCTACTGAGAGGCGTTAACGTACTGTATATGAGGAGCTTCAAAGCCTGACAGATGACGAGTCTGATGCTTGGTGTTTGATTCAAGGCTGTGGGGGGAGAGGGAGTGGGGGTGTTGTAGCTTTAGTTTATACTCTGCACCAGAGAGTCCTCAACCATTTCTACACCACAAAGTGGTTCTAAGTACGACAAACAAACAGTCGAGGTGCTGCTTGTTGTTTTTGTTTGTTTTTTTTTTGTCACACATGTCACACACAAAGGGTTGCGATTTTTGATGTCACACAAAGGGTTGCGATTTTTCCATTTATGTAAGATGTCACACACAAAGGGTTGCGATTTTTCCATTTGAGAAGAACAAACAGATTCAGAAAAAAACAAAACACACCTTTGCCCTAGTCGTAGCTATTACCCTACAAAAATATATTTTGATTCCATTAAAAAAAAGTTTTTCACAGCACATTCGTAGAACAAACCTCAATACATTGTTTGTGTTGTGAGAAGTTATAAATTTAAATCATTGAGTTCTTAGCCACAAACGCCATTAGGTAGGTGTGAATTTCACAAAAAAAAGTGTGATGTCACCATGGTGATAAACTTTTCTAAACAGTTGACATTTCCATCATGTCAGAGCCAGGAAATGATTTTAGACCTGTCGTTCCCGGACTGCAGGTTAAATCACTCTGAAAACGAAATCGATTGCACACATTATTTATCTCCCCGGGGAGTGACGGCTTCCAGCAAGTCACAAGGTGCACCTCTCTGCCTGACTTGGTAAATGACAGTCTTGTGCATGTCAGCTTACTCTTAATGTAATGATCAATTATACATGAAACAAACACAGTCATGCTTGTGTTTTTGCGAGAATAGCCTTCAGGCTGGATCAACATCTCTGTACGTTGGCACCGACTGGTCAGAGAGAGAGAGCGTACGGTCGGTGAACCAAGGGTCAGAAGATTGTTTTTGTTTTGTTTTGTTTAAATTAAAATTAGAGATAGTAATACAAAATGATGTCAAACAGTCTCACATTGCCTCACAACCTTACACGACAGACAAAACCCTTGTCCCGCAGGCTAGATCAGGATGTTTAATACAGACTTACTCCTTCAGGCGTTGTATTAATTCTTCAGAAACCAGATGGTCTGGAAATAACTGTAAACATCTGTTCACACATCAAAGGTGGGATATCCTTGAATATAAACGTACGGGTCATAAATGTAATCGTAAAAGTCTGATTTTCCAAAAGCGTATACGCCTCTGTTTGCAAACGAGTCATCCTGCAGACTCACTAACTACTTGTCGTCGTTTGTTTGCTCTGTTCGTTCTTTTCACAAGATAGTAGATGTAGAATTCAAAGATAGACTTTAGATTTTGTTGTACATCTGTTCGTTCTTTTCACAAGATAGTAAATGTAGAATTCAAAGATAGACTTTTGATTAATAACTAGACATGTAACAATGCATCAACACAAATGTGTGACAATTCACATCGGTTGAAATTAAAAATGAATTGATTCTTTCAAGGCGTAAGGAGTAGGCTGCGTTATTGGAAAAACTCACTGGTCATACCATGAGACCTTTAATAGTTTATATTTTCAACCTCCTTCAGATGGACACCCACTCACTTCCTGTGCAGATTTTTTTTTTCTGCCATACTGGTCATAACGTTCAGAGAAGAAGTCTAATCTAATGCACAAGTCGTGTTCTATCCGTGGACTCACAGATGCATCTGTAAACAGTGAAACGTACGCACACACAGTTTTTATTTGCCTTTTCGCTGCCATATTTGCGCTTGATTCAAAGTATTTTCTACAGTTTTAGAGCAGCTGACGACATAGGAAATGTGTTTTTGTGTAGCTCAGCCCAAGTGTTGCATGTTTGCTAGTCAGAAAGAGGAAAGGAAAAGGTCTACATGCACGAGCGCACACACACACACACAAGTAAAGCCTGACACATCTGAGAGCTGCATATAGAAGATCCTTGAAATGGAAACACTAAAGTGCAGGGGAGTTGGTAAATCTCATGAATTATTGAGTCACTCCTTTTCTTTTCAAATCCCAGTTATGTTTGCGGGGCAGATGATTGTGCGCTGGTTCTGAAAGACTCCATCTCCCTCCAGTTCTGAGGGACTCTTTGAAGATGCTTGTAGAATCCCAGCAATGCACCTCTTATTACATTTGTTGTGTCATCCTTGTGTATCTTCCTCGGTTAAGAGCGTCTAACAAGGTCATATAAATGTCATTAGTCTCCTCCCTGAAACAGGAGAGCTGCATCACTGTCTGGATATAGCTTCCGTTGGTCACTGGTGCACTTCCACTGCAGTGTGGTGATCATATCATGCATCACTGGAAGCTCTGTCCGGAAGCAGGCAAACAGACAGTGAGATCAGATTATAGAGTCGTTGTCTCCACTCACATTTCTGTCTACGGCGATACAAAAGTCAGCAGCAAACTGCGGTGTTCGGACTGATCTTCTTAATGACCTGCTGACAAACCTCCATGTCAAGAACAGCATTTGTTACTGTACAGCTCTTTACGTTTTCTTCAGTCTTCATTTTCCTCATGCCAAGGCCACACTGGGTGCATGTCACAGGTGCACGACGGTTGTGTTATCCACCTATTTTGTAAAACCATAATCTATAAAACTTAAACCTAGCCACACGGTGCAAGGTTTTCAGGTTGCACTGTCGCCAGTCCAGGAAATATTACATACTACAAACTTTTTACCAATCCTTAAAATAATCCAGCCTAAAATTAAGCCTGGTGTTCACTGCAGATTTGTTGCAGAACAGTTCACATAATGCTCTAATCCAAAACTCACTGTCGTGCCCCGCTGTGACTGACAGATGCTGCAGTACAGCTGTCATATCATCACTAAATGGCTGATAATTGTCCGTAGTGTATGTGCTAACCTCAGGCAGCTGTCCTGAAGCCTGACTTCAGCTGCTTTGACAGAAGGCTATTTGCCCATTCAGATTGACAGCTGCTCTCGGTCCTCCTTTGTAACGTCCACTCATCGCAGCATTAACGTCACCAACATAACACTTCAGTCTGGTGGTCTCTAGGACGTGACATCTCCAGCCCTCGTTTAAAACAAAGACGGCTCTTCTTGTGGCATCATTTCCTTTGTGCCTGCCAACAATCACCTGGGTTCATTTGTTCAAAATTGAAGTCTTTCCGCCAGTATGTTCCTCTTTGGCGTGGTACCAGCAATTTCACAATATACGTACAATATGAAGACAGTGAGAGAGGAAGTCCTCCAAATTCTGCTGAGACAATCCTGGCTGTGTCATAGAAGTGAGGTTTAGAGCTAAACCTCGCCTGGAGTGTTCAGACAACGTCAACATTTTCTTCCAGGCTGTCTGAAGGTTTTTTTCTTCTTCTTTTTTTTTTAAAAAAAAGATGATGCAGCAGAAAACACAAACAACAAAAAGCTTCTATGCTGCAACTTACTCTATCAGTAAAAAATAATAATAATTGAGCAAATATGTCCTTTTAAACCTATATTGTATATAGATATATACATACATACACACATATATATATATATATATATATATATATGTCCTGTGCAGTTTTTCTGTGTGTGTGTGTGTGTGTGTTTCACTGATGACAGAGCCATCTGTGCCTGGAGCACCTTTGTCATAGAACTGATTGAAACAGATCCAGCTTCCTTCATCTCTCGCCGTCTGCCTTTGCTTTCACTTTGCTGAGGCAGGAAGCTCCACCATCTTGGACCAGCTTCCTGCTCCGTTTTCTCTTCTTCCTCTTCCTCTTCCTCCACTCCACTCCAATGCTTCTAATGGATCACTAGACTCAAACAGCAGAATAATTATTCTCACACATTTACCGACCGACCTGTTTGACCGTGACGGTCTTTAATTGGAGAGTAAATGCTGGTTAGACGCTGAGAAAAGAATCTAAATTCATTCTGATCCACCTGCAATTGTTTCAGCGAACGCAGCTTTGACATCCAAGATGAAGTGAAAATACAAAACGTGACCTTTCACTGACATTTGTTCTACATTATGATTTAGGGCCACACGCTGTGTCCCAACAATGGGCGAACATGGAGCGTGAACAGAGGATGTGTGTGTGTGTGTGTGTGTGTGTGTGTGTGTGTAGCTGGAGTTGGACTCTGAGTGAATGCATTGTCAACTGTGGAACAGAGTCTCTGGATGGCTGCACTGCTGCTATCCTTCTGTGAGGATCAATGATGTTCAATCACAAACCTGAGCAAAGGAGAAAGGTGTTTGTTTTCCTTTTCCTTTTTTTTTTTTTTTTTTGCAGTTCTTTTAATCAATAAAATAAATATTTCTTACCGGCAGGCTTATTCCAAACGCACTAGTAAACCAAGCGTAAACATAGCCTTTCCATCATCCTGTGCTCCTTTTAAAATGTGTTCGTTTTGAACAGAAAAAAAAAGTCCCTTATGATCACTGTGAAATAAACACAATTTGAAAGTTTTCCATGACCCATTATAGCTGCTGACAACCAACAATATTTGTATGGAGAAAAAAAAACACACCCTCAGGGTTAGAAAGTTTCATATTTAAAATAATAACTTAATGAAACCCAATATCAACAGCCAAGTGAATCCATTGTGCTGTATTTTCCTCCTCCTCCTCCTCCAGCCTGCGTGTGGTGTATATATAAACTGTGTGTCTGTTTGTTTAGCATCTGGAGACTCTGTAGAACAATGTACAGTCAAACAGGAAAAGAGATTATCAGTCCTATTGTTGTGAAGACGGAAGTTTGTAGGCTTGTCCGCGCACAGAACAATGGTGAATCTGTGCAGACCCTGAATGTGCCAGTTCAACCACTGCCACCATAGACTCCATCACCACCTGATCAAACGTTGAACACGTCATTCCTCCTTTGCCGTCTCCACACCTCTACCATTGTAGAGATCATTGTGAATGTTGGCGACTGAATGTAAACAGATGATGTTTCATGGCTGTTCTGAGCCCAGCGGTCACCACTATGGATAGTCTTTTTCCTCTGTGCAGATAAATTAAAATTTCTTCCGATGTCCCAGAGGGATGGATAAGACGGCAGTACTGAACGAAGACGTAATGGTCTTTTTGAAAGCATGTATCTGCGTCATTGCTGAGACACGTCTGAAGTCTAGCCTCAGGCCCTAATGTGGTGTGTGTCAGAATTGACCATTTAAGGCTTGTAAACATAATCAATAGATGTACTTTATCACAGGAGTCCCTGGTTATAAATATTCATTGGCTTTCAAGACCATTTTGAAGAACCAAGGCCAGTAACAGTTGTTATCAAACGAGTAGCGGGGATATAAAAGTTACTCGTCCTTGACTTGGAGATAAAAATAATAATGGCCGTGGGTGATTGTCCCTGTGGTGAGTTTCTTGGCAATCGTTGCAGTGGCTATCAGTCTGTTGTTCAACTTTCAATGTTTTATCTCTTCACACTGACCTCCATCAGTAACAGAGAACTTTTGTTTAATATACGGCGCTGTCACTGTCAGCAGCAGCAGTGACTCACAGTAGGAACAACAGCACACAAATCAATGAGTGGATTGTCTGGGACGTAATGGAAAAGATAATACACGAAAAGTAAATTAGGGACCAATATGGTCTATGTGTTTGGTGAAAAATGTTCCTGCCTGATTTGGATGAGTTTAGTCCACTGTCGATGATTTGAAGTTTGACTTTGAGCTTTGATGATCACCAACAAGAGCGCTAATATTTAATAAGAAAGTGAACGGAACTCATTTTAATTCTGTCGTATCTCGTAAGGGCTCGTACGTGCTCTAATGTTGCTCCTTCACACAGTCAGTCATTCATTCATTCATTCATTCATTCGTTAGTCATTTTTCATAATGACACAGACGTCTTGAGGGGATTTCTTCTTAGGTCTGGTTGTCTAAGGTCAGAGTGTCTTCACTGAAGCAGCGTTAGAAATGAAAGCTTTCAGATCTTTTCTGATTCACATCGACTTTTACACTAAATCTGACCAAACAGCAATGAAATGACACTACGGTACTCTGTGACACTACTGGGTTTTTTTTTTTTCATTTCTGGTCAAATAAGGTCCATGTTTTTTGGGATCAACACCCTGTTTATTCTGCAGAGGGTTGTTTGTTCGATCATTAATTTGATTGCTAATTAACTCCACCCCTACTTCGTAAACTCTAATATCTTTAATATGTAAAATTTAAAATGTATTTTCAGTTTGATTCTCCCAATGGATTCTCTTAATTAGCTTCAAAATTAGGTTTTGCTGTAAATTTGATTTGATATTTTTTGGAGCCAGTTTCTTGATGTCTGCCCCTACTGGCACACAGTGGCCAATTAGGTTTTGCTCTAAATTTGATTTGATATCTTTTGGAACCAGAGTTTTTTTTTATGTCTGCCCCTACTGGCACACAGTGGCACTGCACCTTGTGTCGCATTACCAAGTGTTTACCGAAATGGGACACAAATTGGACATCTAGCTCTGAAATAAGATCTGTGAATGTTTCACTATAAAATACAATATAATATATTTAATAAAGGTCAAATTCACCTTTTTTTTAATACTACTATAACTGTTACATAACATCACATAACATGTGCACGCAACAGCCCTACTTACAAACATTTACACAAATTCACTCTAATGCTAAAACAGACCACGGTCTTATATCATTTTGACAGTTTTTTGTCACGTTATCAGAGCAGTGAAACATGAAGAAAGCCCCAAACTAAAAGACTGCCTGAGACCTGCCTCATGACTCTGGTCAAATGGTTTCTGGTCAAATGTGTGTGTTTGTGTGTTTGTGTGTATGTCTATGTGTTTCAGATTTGTAAACAGGAAGTGTGAGGATGCATGCAGTAAGAGGACAAAGAGCCATGGGATTTCCCACAGTGACAGAACTGCTCAGCTGAACAAGGCTACCCGGGAGTGGGTGGTGTCAGCGAGTGTGTTTGTGTGGTTGTGTGAGTGTGTGGTTTTGTGTGTGTGTGTGTGTGTTTCCTTTAACATGGGTGGGCCAGTTTATAGTGTGTGACGGCTCTGTACAGCTGATAAACAGCAGAAGATCAGCAGGGTTCTGTCGACACACTGACATACTGCACATACATGTGGATGGGCTTCAGATACGACGTTCAGTGGGACACACTGCACGGTGTCTGGGCACAAGTGGACCAAACTGGGTGGCTCTCAGCTTCAGTGAAAGGCCAGAGTGTCAGCTGGTGTCAGTGCAGTTGCTGTGGTGCTGCCAGCGCCTGCTTTCCACAAGTGTTGCCTTTATATATGAGCGGGCGGGCGAAAACACATGCGTTCTGCGTTCAGTTGTCAGACGATGCAGGGATGGACAGGAAGTGAACAAAGTCACCAGCATCATCTCCAAGACATCTTGTTGTGGCAGTCGGTGACATGCATTATTTTTTTTATTTTTTCTCCAAAAGGCAGCGCGCATTATCATCCCACGTTTTGTCCTTTCACGCTTAATTAATGAGCAGTTGATAAGGAGTAAAAACACAAAACGTAGGTTCTTGTGGATGTGAGGTGTAAACACCTGCTCTACACAGACGACTGTCATTAACTGCAGCTACTGTGCTGCTCCAAGAAGAATTGATTTCAATGTGAAGCACGGTGATGATGTAGTCAGAAGAAGAGACACTGAATAAACACTTCATTTTCTACCTTCACTGTGATGTCTGAGAACAGGTCACTATTTATTAGAAATAAATAATAATGTTTTTATTGTTTACCAATTTGAACTTTGTACTACAAATACAAAAAAAGAGACTGGAAACAAAGTCACCAGCATCATCTCCAAGACATCTTGTTGTGGCAGTCGGTGACATGCATTATTTTTTTTATTTTTTCTCCAAAAGGCAGCGCGCATTATCATCCCACGTTTTGTCCTTTCACGCTTAATTAATGAGCAGTTGATAAGGAGTAGAAACACAAAACGTCGGTTCTTGTGGATGTGAGGTGTAAACACCTGCTCTACACAGACGACTGTCATTAACTGCAGCTACTGTGCTGCTCCAAGAAGAATTGATTTCAATGTGAAGCACGGTGATGATGTAGTCAGAAGAAGAGACACTGAATAAACACTTCATTTTCTACCTTCACTGTGATGTCTGAGAACAGGTCACTATTTATTAGAAATAAATAAACAATTTTTTATTCTATACCAGTTGTAACTTTGTACTACAAATACAAAAAAAGAAATAGTAATTGTATCACTACAGTACAAGGAGTTAAACCACATCAGTATTCTTGAAATGCAGTCGTTGGAATAATTTACAGTTTTATTAGATCCTCCCTTAAATGTTCACACAGCTACGGGAATCCGTCTCTCTGCAGTGTATGAAAAACGAAAAACTAAACCAGAGTTTTCCAAAAGAATAAGCCAGTGATACGCAGTGGACCTTTGTCACTGCAACCTGATATGGTTGACCTTCTTTCTGGACTTGGGTAAGTGGGAGAATTACAGTCATTTCCCGAAAAATGGAAACACAGTCTAACAGTGCAATAAGAACGACAACAGAACTGAATTTTAATTTGGTGGGCCTCTTTTTAAGTCAGCATTTTTTAGGACAAACTTGTTGATAATTGATCAACACAAATATTATTTTTTAATAAAGACAGTGAATGCTTGAAAAATATTTGTATAGATATATATATATATTAAAAAAAAAACGCAAAAATTAATTAAAAAATATATAATACACCACATATTAATATTTGTGTATATATCTATATATATATATAAATAAAAGCAAAAATTTATTTAAAAAATATATAATACACCACATATTGAGAGCAATATATAAGTTTATATTGAGTAACATTTATGTAGATGGAAGATGGAACGCATTTTACATTTTTACAGCTTTATAAAAAGTATATATGTCGTACTTTTTGAAGTCCACAGCTCAACAGTAACAGTAAGTTAAAATAATAACCTGCTGCATGACATGAACTGTGCTGTGATGTCCGGACTCTTCATGTCACAGAGGCCTTTCGTGTTGTATGATGTGTGAGGCTGCACAGTGGTGTGTTGTGTGGGCGATATGCTCTCTGCCTCGTCTGCTTCTCTTCCTGTCTCTGTGTGACTCGAGAAGTTAACAGAGGATTTCGTTCTATGGTTGGAAAAGTTGCTTTCACATCTCTGTGGGCGATAACCAGCGAGCGGTTTTCCTCACAGCAAACAGCTTCAGGACGTTTGATTGACCCCGTACGTGTTATTCAGAACACAGAAATACTCAGGACTTCTTCACATTGAAGTCCCCGTCTAAACAACAACTATAGCTGAATGATTACAGCGCGATTGTGATGTGTGTGTACGGTGGTGTTCGACTGAGCGTCTTTAGGGGGCGACACAGTGTGTGGCCTTCTAGGCCTGTATTTAGCCACATTGTTTGTTTGGTTTTTCTTATGAATGGAGAACATCGACATCAAGGGACATTCTTTCTACAAAAGTCTTTTATTCCCTTCGTTCTCAGCCCACGCTGCCCTGCAAACCCACAGGTGAAAAGGTCTGGAGTTTCTCTTTCAAATTTAAGACAGTCAGGAAGTGAAGCAGCTGGGCCTCTGTCGGATCATCAGGCCGCGGGGAGTGGTGTTCAAGACACTAATTCACAATTTTGTGAATTTGTTGCATCACTTTCCTTGTTCCAAGTATTTGAATCAAAGAGAACAAAAGGCTCAAATTCAACAGCCGTTTTACACATTTTCCCGCCATCAATTTCCGTCATTCATTTTATTTCATTTCATTAAGGAATTATAGAATATATTTCAAATTAAGCTGCCTGGGACTCCAGCACTCGAGTCTGGCTGAACAGTTCAAGCAGCAGGGACCTAGTAGTTCTACTTGTGATGTTGTATAAGTCATAATGGAATAAAACTTTAATAGAGAACATCTGTTTTTGGACAGCAGTCCCAGCCGTGCAGTTGCACCACATCCATAGTGTCGGAGTTTAGTCCTTACTGTGAGCATCAAAACTAAATGTGATGGTTCACGTTCATCACCGAAGTCTGTCATTTCCTACTCCATAATTTGTGGCGCAGCTGTGGAACTGATGTTATCTTTGGGAAGCAGAACTTACTAAAAATGTCGCAATCAAAACTAGCCGTATGCACTTGAAACTTTTCCTGTGTGTGGCTTTTCTAAACTATCAGTTACTATCAAAATGTGTTGTCTGCAACTGGGTTTTTTCAAGAACCACTTTGGGCCCAACAACCTTGTTAGATAAAGTAAAAAAAAATTAAAGCTACTGTCCACCATAGGTCGCCAGTCGACTTCCTCTGCTGAACAAAAGTGAGAAGATTAAATTGCTGCAACATATAAAGCGTTCAACCTTCAGATCAGCACTTCCTCCTTTGTTTAGCAGACCTCAGACCAAGCAACGTTACCACTGGGACTTAAACATGTGATCATTTTGCTGCGCCGCGACAGCATAGACGCCGCCGTTTTAAGTCATCTGTACAGTCAGCAAGGAATCCAAAACTTTCTGTTAATTCTTCTGGGAAGTGCAGTTCATTCACTCCAGATACCAAACTGTTAGTGCAGGTCAGAGATGGGATTTCATACTGTATCACCGTATTCTGTGGACTGACCAAAAATAGGAGCATCAATATCCAAACTAAGAATACGTGCTGAAGTGACAGTGGTCCGGTCTAAAAATTAGAGCTAATGATCGGATGTCTTTGTCCTCGCAGGCCTGACAAATATTCTGATCTGAGACATTTCAGTGGAACAAAAAAGTCAGATATGAGTCACCGCAGGCTGCTAACCTGAAAAAGGAGTAATTCATGTCATCAGCTCTGAAAATATAACTTTCTGATTCAGAGAAAGGGCAGCTCAAGATCAACGCTTTTTTTATATTGGGGCAATTCAAATGTACTTTCTCAAACTTTCTGTATCCATTTTTACCACTTATTTCCTGTATGCTAAAGGTATTTTTGCTACATAAAAGACAAAAATATACTCGTGCAAATAACTCTGTGTAAAAATACAGCAACTAGCAGTGGACTGTGTCCTCCACAAATTCTTCCCAGGCTTGGATACCTGACCAGGGTTGCATCATGAAGGACATCCAGTGCAAACATCCGCCAAAACAGTTATTTGGATCATTAAAAAGCTCAGTCGGGGTCCAGCAGAATTTGAAGTTGTTGAAAATATTTTTGGAACAGCGCTGGGGAAAGAACAAATTTGGGGGAGGTTCAAGGTTAAACAGTTTGGAGATAAAGTTAAAGGTGCAAGGCTGAGGTTTTTAAATGTTGGCTGTTGTGTAGCCTCTGTTTGAATGCATGAAGCTGCTGTTGGTGAGTACAGAAGAGTTGATGCTGCTGCTGCTAACGCTGCTGCTAACGCTGCTGCTGCCGATGTAGTGGTCTTACGGTGGAATGCTGTGTTTGCTTTCCACCAGACTGAACAAGTGGGTCACTGTACCCACCATAAATACCACAGTGACTCAACTGATCACTGAACATTGGTGTAAAAGTCCTGAGAACCTAAAACTGGGCTTGGTTTTAACCAGGCTTCATCATCTTTATCAAGATTTTTTTAAACTCACACCATAGACGTGAAGATTGTGTGGATTGATCAAGCAAAACCAGCAGGGAGTTTTTCTTCACCCCCGTTGCTCCCGGGGGAAATTGACTTGATCACTTGGCATGTCTCTGAATCTGCCAACTGCGTTTTTGTCAAACTGTTAAAGCACTACAGGTATTATTATTATCAATAATAACTATATTGATCCCATATTTGGGAAATTCTTGTGTTAACATCAGATATGCTGATAACAGGCAGGCACCAAGCTGTGGGTGTTATGGGATTTGAACCCAGGACTCTCTGCGCTCTGCTGCCGAGGCAGGCGTGCTAACCGCTTCCTTATAGAAAAGACTCATTCAGGATTATTCACAGCCCAGGGTTTAATNNNGAGGGGTGGGGGGGGGGGGGCAGGGGTGTACTGAATTTAAAAAGTGTTGGAACCACTGGCCTACAACGAGAAGATTATCAGTTCAATCGCCTGCGGTCTGACTGATGGTCTTTCTGTCGTTGACCTTTGCTTCATCTCCACCCACATGTGTACGTGCCTCTTAGCAACCATGGCTTACATCTGTTTAGCTCAGCTGTTTGAGCACCCCCGCTCCCCCCCCCAAAAAAAAAAACTTCCATCAGCCACCACTTCTCGCTCTCTCTTCCTTTTCTGATTCTCACACGCATACACTGAACAGTGATAAGTAGGTCTCCACCTGTGGGACACAGCAGCCTCGTGAAAACCCCCATCAGCCACCACGGAGCTGACGATGATGGCGTCTCAGCTGTGTTCAGAGCAGCTGCTTACTGAAAATGTAATGTGCTGCAAAGAAGTTTTTTTTTCTTTGTCTGTGTTGGTCGATGTGATTGACATGTGGTATATACTTACTCTATATATAAATATATCTACACGTGTGTGTGTGTGTGTGTGACCTCTGAGGTCTCTGAGCTCTGAGGTTCACTGATCCCGCTGTTGCCGTACACTGTTCAGAGTGAAACACGACAATTTATTATAAATCCATGAACATCTGAAATTTACCATATTAAACCAAAAACACATATTTCATATTGTAAACTGTATTCAATATAAGGGGCGTCACCATTGACGGCTCTGGTCCTTCAGATCTTCAGTTGTTCTTTTTACCAGTATTTATTGGAAGTTAAAAATATTAGCTCGATACTAAACCATCTAGATTCCGGTTTAGAAGAAAAACTAGTCGCCTAAACCACACAGGTGTGTGGGTTGTTTTATTTATCTTGTTGTTGTTGTTGTTGTTGTTGTTAATCCTTAAATGAAATCCGTTTCGTGTTTTATTTAGTCAACTGTCTGTTGGCAGAGTTTCCTGTGAAAATGAACGTTCAGCTGCTACTGGACAACATCGTAGCAGTACTACGCTGAATCATTGCTGCCAAAGTGCCTACAAATGTAAGAATAACAGAGAATAAATCCGTCAGCCCTGGAGTGAAGGCAGCGTCTATCACTGCACTATTTTAATCTAATCAGATTGAAAGGCTCCGGGAATTTGGGTCACAACCAAATGAGTCAGGATTTTTTTTTTTTCTTTTAAGGCTGGATCATGTTATATTTATAGCTACTATAGTATACTATACAATACAACACTGTGCTCTACTTTACTGACGTGTGTTATGGTTGTTATACTACAGTATAATATATTGTGTTTTCCTCAATTTTCATGTAACTTTGAACAGACTGTTAAGTGAAAACATCATTTGAGAATTTTGGATCATTTTAGGGGAAGTTAATTGTCATGTTTTATGTGACATAATTTTACACAAACGTATGCAGTCTTTAGACAGTCCACTTACTCGTGACCTTTCTACCGGATTATGACCTTATTTCACCCTAACCTGAAATGTAGTTTCTAATCTTGAAACAAACTGTTATGGATTTGAGCTACAGGGTTGTTTTTTTTTATACCTTATTTATACCGTATTAGGTAACAATTACAAAATTTGAGCTACAGGGTTGTTGTTTTTTTTTTATACCTTATTTATACCGTATTAGGTAACAATTACAAACAAATATCTCAGATTAGACCAGTGGTATCCTTTTATACTGAATAAGTAAACCAGATATTAGTGATTGTTAGTTTCTCATTCGTTGGACTGAAGTGAAAGTTAGTTATGAGTCAAATATCAACCACTGTATGGTAATGGTTGACTGTTCCCTGCCACACATCAGTGGAAACTATAGTGAACCTCTGAAGGAGTCAGTGCAGTTTTTGTCACCCCTCCCCCCCCCCCCCCCC
>NC_024310.1:5535555-5551665 GCF_000523025.1 Cynoglossus semilaevis | reverse complement strand
TGTTATGCTTCATTTCAAACATTTCAGCAGGCCATTCTGTTAGGATCCAGCCTTTGCAGTCAGCATGTGTTCATTAGTTCACACGTTTGCGTGCAAACACACAAACACCCACTCATCGTTTCCTTCCCAAAGGAGGCGCATCTGATGACACTCTCGGGGAGCCGCCTGCTCCCTGGAGACGAAACCACATTAATATGTGCAATTCTTATCTTTAGAGTGGTGGCTAATTAGATTCCGTGACTCCATTATGAATAATCTGATGTGCTCATCCTTCTCCTCCTTATCAGCCACGTCTCCAGGTTTCAGGAGAGAGACTTAAATGGAAAACTCTGTGCTGCTGCTCTGTTATGAAGTCGTCATCATCATCCATCTTAAGCAGCTAATTACAAAACACCGTGTGGCGCCTTGTCTGTTTACTTTGGCAAAATAAAAAGACGTTGTTTTCTCATAATTTTACCTTAATGGAAATAGTCAGTACGAGCAGTATTCCGTCACACTTGTGTTGCGTTTCTTCACTAACAGCAGACTCCAGGTTATTCAGATGAGTCACTGAGAATGTTCATTGTGGTTAAGAGGAGTTACCTCCTGTAGGCTTGCTTCACCTTTGTTATGCTACAGCTTCCTCTGTAAGTCAGTGATAATGTCTTTCCGCTCATGTGTCATTTTCACTGTCCTCTGTCAGAGAAACCCTGACTCCTTCTGACTTTTTGATACTTGTAGACTGAGGACACCTCAGGTTCAGAAAGTAAATCCCCGACACTCATTTTTTCCACTGACATGTCATGTTGTTCAAAACCTGGATCCAAAACCAGTTAACAGTTTTCAATAACAAAATAAAAAAAGCACAGATGAAGCAGACTCCATGACATTATTCTTAAAGTGAACATACAGTACACGCCATGGAGTATCTCCAAATATTCTACTTTGTTATATACTTTGTTTTTTCAACACACTTTTTCCCCATTTTGTATTGACCTTTTGGTTTTATAATTTTCGCGGTTGCAGTTTCCCCCATAGTTAATATGGAACTGGAACACTTCTCCTTTATTTTACTGTACTGTACTGTGTTCTTCTGCAGCTCGACTTCTTTATCTCAAATGTATAAATGACAATACTCTGCTAACATGACTTGAAACAGATAATTGACTCGTGAGTCTCTCGTTTGCTACACTGGTACCATGAGTAGTTGTGGAGAAACTGTGACACTGTTGTTGATTTTCACTTTTGTTTTTTGTTCCTCTCTCTCTCTCTCTCTCTCTGTTATCTGTAGAATAAAAGCGCTGGTATCAACAGGAGGCCGGAGTGTACAGGCAGCATGTGACTGGTGAGTAAAGAAAACCAGTGTCTGTACAGTACATTCTGATGCACAATAGTACAACTTCAGAGGAAGAAAAAAAAAGTGTCACACTGCCCTCTGCTGTTAATGCACATGTTCACTGTACGTTATGGCACATCCTTGCTGTAGGAAAGAAACTGTGGTTGTTACCTCTGTTTTTTTATAACCCAATATTTTCAACTGGAGGCAGATCTGTACCAGAGGCAGGATGGAACACATTTTATAAATAAACCAAATTTGAACCTTAATTGGATTGTATATTTACATTTATGCCACTTACCGATGCTAGGATAACTGGTGTGTTAACAGTTTCTCTGGAAGTTGAGAAATGTGATTGTTTAATGTTTGACTTTTTCAGACATATTATGTAATGTACTTACTGTAGTAACATTGTCCAGAAAGCACTACTGCTTTTGTGTGGTAACATTTGCCGCAGAATTACGATGATCAGTCAATATAGTAAAACAGAAAGTTCACTTACTGTGAAGTAAGAAATGCAAATTGTTTCTTTTTGTCTCGATGTGTTTGTCTTCACATCATCAGTTAAGGAGAACAGGTGGGGGTTTATAAGTTATACTTCTTATTCACTCGTTTTTTGAATATGCATTTTGTCCAATCTTTAAATGTTTTGTACCATATATCTCACTCGTTTTTTGAATATGCATTTCTATGTCCAATCTTTAAATGTTTTGTACCATGTTTTTTCAATATGTATTTTTTTTATTTTCATACTTGAAATAAACACTTCGATCAGTCATTGTTTTTTCCTCTCATCACCTACATCCCTCTCTCAGGCTGTTTTCCCATGTGGATGACCCGTTCCTGGACGACCCCCTGCCCAGGGAGTTTGTCCTCTACCTGCGACCCAGTGGACCACTACAGAACCAGCTGTCACATTTCTGGCAGCAGAGCAGAGTCACCTGTGGCAAAAACAAAGCTCACAACATTTTCCCTCACATCACTCTCTGCCAGTTTTTCATGGTGAGTTCACAACACACGCCAGGATGGCCTGAAAGAACGTTTCATGTACGATACCGATACGGCAACAATATCAAAGTCTGCCATCAAAGTCTGACCAATATCGGACCAGTACCTGACTAACGGATCGAGCCTTCCCTGACATGAACTTTATACCAGTAGATTTAAGGTCCAGAGTAAATCTACTTCACACAGAAATAACTCAGTTCTTCAATTCTTATTTTTTTTAGTTGGCACTTTTACATGGAAAAGTAGTTTAGGAACTAAAAAGGTGGTTTCAGCAAAAAACCCTGCCCTGATCTACCCCCCTGTTACTGACTTACAAGGGGAAGTGGAGCAAAACTCTGTAAAGCCCCAGAACTCTTCCAGAACATACTTTAGTAGGTTTATCTGTTGTCGTATCAGTTTACCGTAGAACTGAGACTTATCAGAAAAAAAAGAGGAAAAATTGCCAGGGATTTTTTTGTAAATGTAATGTTTCCGTCTGTTTACGCTTCACCAACAGAAAGAAAAATCACCTTAACCTCTTCACATCAGCAAAAAAAAAAAAAAAATTAACCAATGCAAAAAAAAAACCCAAAGAACATTAATGTAGGATAAAATTGGAGTGGAGTGGGAAGACTAAAGAAGTCATTTTCAATTCCATGGATGCAGTTATATTTAACTAAATCTAGTAAACCTTCATCACTGTTTACTGACAGTTTTAGTCACTACAACATGGTTTACACACAGGTTCACTAGTTATTTACCAATCACATTTGTTTATGCATCGCTGCTTTGCTTTTTCCCGTCAGCTGTAGATATATACAACATCAACATCAACATCAACATCAACAGCTCCAGAGCAGGCAGCAGTGTTTGTTGCATCTGTGACAAGTTCCCATTCCGTGTTCACTACAAACAGGACCAGTAAACATTACAGCTGTGTCGGGACCTTTTTCTGAAAGTTTGTTTGTTTGTTTCCTTGTGGCCAGTGCAGATTTTTAAACACCCCCATTAAAGTGCATATCCGGGTCCACATTTGTGCGGCAAACCCAAGACCCAAAAACTTGGGTGTTCTTCAAAAACCACAGCCTCCTTAGAAGTGTGCTGTTCCATAACCCGGTATTTATTTATAATTATAACGTGCGTGCACCGCATATGTGCACAAACATTTAAAATAACTGAAATAATTTGTTGTGAAGCACTTTTTTCCAATTTGTAGCCATTTAATAATATAACTGTCAACTGTGTACAGTCAGAGCGATCACCCACCATGCTTTACAGTCTATTTCCCTTTAAATTGGAGTTACTTTTAAAATATTTCTTAATTTAAAAAGAGCAATCAATTTCAGTAATGTTTTTCTTTTTTTTAAAGAATGTTGTTTTTTTTCTCCTGGTACACAGTGTGCTGACCACAAAGTAGAGGCTCTGTGTGAGGCCCTGCAGGCCACCGTACAGCAGTGGAGAGGTCGCTTTCCAACCCCCCTACCCCTGGAGCTTTACACATCCTCCAACTTCATTGGACTTTTTGTGGAAGAGCAGATAGCTGACATCCTCAAGCAGTTTGCAGCCGAGTTCGCTACAGAGGCTGCAAGGACAGCAGGTCGGTACTACGAGAAGAAAAGAAAAAAAGTAAAGAGGAAATTTATTCAAATTATTCAGGATAGTTGAGTTAAATTAAAAAAATTAAGATAAGTTAAATTAAATTAAGATAAGAACCTGTTTTTAAAAAGCATTATCACAAACTGAACTCTCGATCTGCTCGTACTGTGTCTCCTAGCAAACACTATATATGGTTGGATGTAAGTTAAGATGAGAATTACCTTGAGGTATTTTAGTTTCATGATTTATTCAAAACCATGACCTAGCCACGACCCCAAGTGTCTTGGTTTTTTCCACCAACCAGAGGAAATTCACTTATTAGTCACTTCTTTCATATGATCTCACCTTCTTCTCCCCCCAGAGGTTCACGTGGAGCCTCATAAAAAGCAGCTCCATGTCACCCTGGCCTACAACTTCCCCAGTGATCACCTCTCATCTCTGGAGAAACTGGCCAAGGGCATCGAAGTCAAGCTGGGCTGCGATTGGCTGGCTGTTCTGTTCTCCAGGGACATTCGTTTTGCCAACCACGAGGTACATTTCAATCCAATTACCTGTGAATGTTTAAACTGCAAATGAAGCAGAGCGATGTCCGTCCCTGTAGCCCACCCTCTGACTCCTTCCTCACTCATTATGTGCAGACCCTGAGGGTAATGTACCCCTACATGCCTCAGAATGAGGATGAGTTGGAGCTGGTTCCCGGAGATTTTGTCTTCATGTCCCCAGTGGACCAGACTGGGACCAGTGAGGGCTGGGTGTACGGGACTTCACTGACCACAGGGCTGTCCGGACTGCTGCCTGAGAATTATGTCAACCTGGCTGATGAGTCTGACACTTGGGTTTTCCATGGGTGAGCAGATCAGATGGTGCAGATAATAAAGGACAGAGTGATTTAGTAAATGGAACCTGAAAGATCACAACATAATAATGGGGTCCATGAAGCAAAGGAATGTCTGGTTGAAAACACATTTTGTCAAGTTTAAATATATATATATATTATTTAAAAATAAATTTACAAAAGTTGGCTTTTTAATGAGAATTTTTAGGCATGTTGTGAGGTTTTTATTTACTAAGAAAATGTTACAACCACAAGTAGAAAAATTCTTTTCAAACCCTTTTTAATGAGAATTTTTAGGCATGTTGTGAGGTTTTTATTTACTAAGAAAATGTTACAACCACAAGTAGAAAAATTCTTTTCAAACCCTTGTTATAAAACTTTTATTTTTTTTACCACCTTTTGTTCGAATCAGCCCAAACCAGACCTTCTTTGTCCTCTGATCTCAGAGCGAGACTCCAGATCTCGACAAGGTGTTAGGGTCCAGAGAACTCAGCTGAGCTGAATGGTCAAAGGCCGATGTGTCTGACATGTGTTTGTCCACCACAGCTCCCATTCCTTCTTCAGCTGTGGGCCCAGTGATAAGGCCTGTAAGGACAGAGGGATGTTTGATGGACTGCTGGACAGCCGACGCCCAGACAGCAGCAGCCCTGGAGACACGCCCTCCCTCAGTCTTATTTGTCATCCAATGCAGGTACTTCTTTATTCTCACTTTTTGTTGTAACTGAATTTCTTTGCCCATTAAATCCCAGCATGCATTGATATCGTCCCAGCAGGTTCTGAGGATCAGCGGTGGTGGTGGTCATCCACGACAGTCCAAACGCTCACTATTCGTCTGCAGGCACGGAGAGAGGATGGACGTGGTCTTTGGTAAACACTGGCTCTCCCTGTGCTCAGACAGTAAAGGTGAGGACGACGTTAATCTGTTCAAACCCAACGTTACATCAGTAACAGAGAGTCTTTGACGTTTCCCGGATGTTTTGGGTTTCCAAAGGTCGATATTGTGAGCTTCATTTTTCTTTTTTAACATCAGCCTCAGTGTTAGCAACTGAGTTAGCAGACTTAACAGATTTGTTTTCTGCCTCATCACCAGAGAGTTGAGTTAGCAGACATTTGTTTTCTGCCTCATCACCAGAGAGTTGGACACAAATGTCAATGTAGAGGAGGACGATGCACGGGCAAAATGATGACTGCTATTATTTCTATCATTATAGGGATTGTGGGTATTTTTTGTGAATGTTAATTGCTCTAGTAATTAATTGTGGGATATAACATTAAAAACCGACCGCATTGTCCTTCCCTAAAATGCTAATTTTCCTTGACAGATGATGTACAGTTGCTCAGTAAACGCCCTGCACGGGATCTTTATATGCTGCTAATATGTGTTACATTTGTCTGACAGGTAGATACGTGCGCTCCAACCTCAACATGCCTCCCAGTTTGCCCCTGTGGGGCGGGCAGAGGGACTATGACATGGACACTCCTCTCACTGTGTTTGGATCCACACAGGCTCGAGTTATAGGTACGTGGTCTGGATGTGATATTATAATAATAATAATAATAAATATTATTATTAATAATAATAATGATATTAATAAATATTATTATTATTGTTATTATTATTATTATTATTAAATATTCAGCTATTAGATTGATTCTAATGTAACCAGTGTAAACATGTAATGTGTAAAAAGCTGTGTTTATGATCAGATACATACAGCAGCTGCCTACAGGATAACAAGGGACTCGTCCTGAATAACTTCAACAGGGTATTCTAATACTGATTCTAATAAAAAACATCTTCGTCTTCTTCTTCCAGGTGAAGCCCTTTTAGAGAGTAACACGGTGATAGACTTTTTGTACTGTTCTCCGTCTCTGAGATGTGTGCAGACGGCACAGAACATCCTGAAAGGTGAGAGAAGTCGGAGCCTGCAGAGACGTTCTCCCAGAACCCACTGGAAGTGTTTGGTCTTAGAGACAAAAAAAACCCCAGCTGTTAGTCTTGACCAGGACCTTAGTCGAATTAAGATTCAAGTTATTGTTTCAACCTGATTTGTTCTACATCTGTATGTGTCTGTGTGTGTGTTTAGGTCTACAACAAGACGGTAAACTGAAAGTAAGAGTGGAACCAGGACTTTTTGAATGGACCAAGTGGGTTTCTGGAAACTCACTGCCTGCGTGGATTCCACCGGCCGACCTGGCTGCAGCCAACTTCAGTGTGGACACACTGTACAGGTAACCTTACCATCAGTGTTACAATCTAACATACCTTTTATTGTCATGTTGTTGTTTTTTATTATGTATTGTGCAGTTTGCTGTACCATGATATACAAAAACATCATCACAGAGCCCAGCGGTTACTCTCGTCACAGCAGGACCATGTGTCTGTCAAACAACACTACTTTTATTTTAAAACCTAAAATCAGTTTCATGTTTAAGAGCATTTGGAGTACACGGTCTGGATCACATGAAAACAAATAAGATAACAGTCAGGTCTGGACCTGACCCGAAGAACTACGCTCTTGAGTTTGGGTTTGGTTCAAGTTAACAGTCAGGTCTGGACCTGACCCGCAGGTTAACTACGCTCTTGAGTTTGGGTTTGGTTCCAGCAGAAGAAATGCCTCCTGCTCTAATCCAGACACGATGACACAGCTTTAGTTCACGTTCAGCGTCCTGCTCAGAGACACTTGGCCACACTAGGGGACAAAAACAGGAAACTGTGTGTGTGTGTGTGGTGTGCACAGTACATATTTGAGAGAGTGCAGTTTACATGTCCTACCTGCAGCTGTGACTGTGTTGATGCCACAGATGTGCCGTGTTCCAGCTCTGGAGCTCAAACGCATCTGTCTGTAATTCTTCCACACCCAGAAACCAAACACTTTTTCACTGAGCTGTAGTCATGGCAGAGGTTTGCTATTTTGGAAGTGTGATTCCAAGGGGAATTTTATTGTACTAAAATTACAACTGGACATCCAGGAACATGTCAATACACGCACAAACAATGATAGAGAAAAGCAGCTGTTTCTCAAAAACAGCACTCAAAGCTTATAAATAAAAAAAAAATTACCCAGAAATATTTAAGGAACATATAACCTGTAGTGTTTTTAACTTAATAGCGACTAAAACACTTTCCTCCATGCAGACCACTGATTCCTGTCAGCAAGCTCACTGTGTCTGAGTCCTATGAGAACTACATGAGTCGGAGCTACCAAGTGACCAAAGACCTTCTGTCCGACTGCAAAAACACTGGTAAGAGAAGCTACATGTACCAGATTTAAAAAAAGTCTGTCTAGGTCAGTGGTTCTCAAAGTGAGGGGTGGGTCCTCCTTATGGCGCACAGAACTATTGTAGCTTGTAGTAACTATTTACATCAAGGTAAATTCATTTCCGTTTTAATATGTTCTCTATTTCAGTCAGTGGAGTTTTAAAGCAGCAGTACTGTGTGTTGATATGGGGGGGCGCTGTAGGAAAAGTTTGGGAACCACTGGTCCAGCTTAACTTTTCCTTTTATTGTTCTACATATTCATGTTTTTTGTCCTCTGCTGATGTTCTGTGCTGCTGTGATTTCCACTCTTTGTAGGAAACAACGTACTGATTGTAGCCCACGCTTCTTCCTTAGAGGCCTGCACACGCCAGCTGCAGGGCCGCGGCCCACGGAGCCCTAAGGACTTCATCCAAGTCGTCAGAAAGGTCTTTTCACTGAATATGTCTCTGATCTAGTCCAGGTCGTCCTGACTACACATCCTAGGTGTCAGTTTATCCATCGACATTTCCATCTGGTTCCCTCACTTCCTCCCACCATTTTTACTGTGGCCGGATGTCGGAACATATGGGTGACCCTTTTACAACTCCACAGATGTGAGGCATCCATATGTAGGAGGAAGTCTGAGTTAGATATGTTTAGTGCTGGAATTATACTACAAAGTATTTTTAGAACTCTGAAGGGCAGTTAAAAGTTGAGTCTTTCCAGCAGCAGGTCACAGAAAACATTTTGTCTTTGTTTCAGACTATTCTGGTTGTAAAAAGATTAATCCTCAACTCCTGCGGGTCCACTCTGACACCTCGCTCAGCGATCAGGGAACTGAGCTGCTTTCATACACACAGCTAGTGACATAATGTTTATTTTGCTTGTAGATTCCAACCAGACCCTAAACTTCCTCTCCAGATAATGCTTCTTTGTTTGGCTGCTCATTCCTGAGAAAACAGAGTCGTGAGCTTTCATAACTGCAGGCGTTTTTTTTCTATTTCTCTGCCTGTTCTTTGACAAATCACAACAAAACAGAGTCTGTCAGTTTGAAAACCAATAAAAAAATGAATAAAATAAACCCAGCAAGGAAAGGAAGTTATAAAGACTTTTACACGAAAGCCTGGAGGTAGTGCTGTGGTTTCACTTTTTGGTCAGAGTTTAAAATTTTGTCTCCTGCTGGTCAGCACTGAAATGTGAGGTCTGTAGGAATTAATAGCTTTTATTTGATCATTAAACCTTTTAAACACAAATGTATTTATATATTCAAGCTTTGATTGTACCATCAAAGAGTACACAGCTCTGCAACAACAGTAAGATGCTTAACAAGTTTAAGAACTTTATAGAATATGCAGACAATTAGGATTAGTGAAAGTTAATACACATCTCTACACTCTCGTTCTCCACCAGGTGGTGCTATATAATGTTTAACGTCTATTTAATGTCTTTCTGACTTTTTCCAAGAAATTCAAGTATTCAAGTTATTTTTTTTAGAAAAAAAATCTAATTTAATTTAGATAACTCAATCTATATTTTTTAATTAAAAAAGAGATAAAAAAAAAATTTTCCCATTAAACTTAGCTAAAATTTGTATGTAGCCAAAGAAACCAAGAGTTAGCCAAAGAGGCACCAAACTTGCTAAAGGTTGGCATAAAGACTGTTGACATAGTAGTTTATATAATACATACTGTAATTATAGTAGAATAATTAAATAGTGTGCTCGTTTGAAGATCTTATGAAACTAACCATCTGATTCCTCTGCTACGTCCTCAGATTCCTTACCTGGGTTTCTGCTCCTGTGAGGAGCAGGGCGATACTGGAGTGTGGCAGTTGGCCGACCCTCCCATCCTTCCCCTCACACATGGACCAAACCATACATTTGACTGGAGGGAGACACTCCAACAAGAATGACCAGACTGTCTGCCAGACCCCAGACCCTTAGTGTATCCTCCAACCTAACCACACTGCAAAACAAGACAGAGGTATACTGGAACTTTTCTCTTTACACAAACAATGGTGAAGAAGGAGGTTCCTGCCTCAGTTGGTGAAAAAAAGGTTGCCTCACGTTTTCCCCTACGCTAAAGTTTGTCAGGACACAGGAAGTAGTAGGTCTGGTTGTAATTGACAGCTCTGACAAGTAGCGTCAGTCCACTCTCTACTTTTCTGAAATTAGCATTAGCTCACTCGCTGCTTGTGTTTCGCTAGTAAATACTGCAGTATCCTCTTACTGCCAACACACCGGCTCTGTGACATGTTACGAGTATCACTGAATGCTGGTTGTGTGTTGCTACATCACCACACGCAAAAAGAAAGTGGGTCTTAGGATTTGCTTCGCCTGACCCGGCTGTTCTTAAATGGACAACTGCGTTAAAAGAAAAAAACACAGGTAGAAGGCAGAGTTGCTGCAGATAGATACAACGACCTTTAAAAGTCCATTGAAAACAAACGGAGGATTTACTCTGGATAAAGTCTATGATTTATGTTTTAGGACCTTGTGCCATGTCAGCCACAGCCTAAAGGGGGCGCTAAAGCAGTTTGGATCTTTAGTTGTATTTTAGCAGGAGGATCGGCAACAAAAATGTGGCACAATTTCTGTACTTAATTTTACAAACTTCATGTAGACTTAAAAAGTATAAGAAATCCTTCTTTCCTGAACAACAACATGATACCCAACGAAGAAAACACAATTTTTTTGTTGTCCTGCAGCAGTAGCTGAGGGGAGATTCGTCACATCTGTCTTACTGCGGCCCCTCATGTTGTGTCCTCTGTGGTGCCACATGTAGCACATCCAGTACAACTGTGACTTCCAGCTGTCATGCAGTGTATGTACACAACCAATAACAAAACTATAAACAGCACAACCTGCATTATTGACAATCATACAGTAGCTTTTTTAATACTGGTCCAGCAGCGTTCTGTTGCAGTCTGTGTTTATTAAATGTCGTTCTGGGCCGCAGAGTAGCTGTACATAATCATATTTTGGAAAAGAAAAGAAAGGTCTTCCGATTTTATTTCTATTTATTTATAAACATTTCTTCCACGTTACGAGCAAATATGTAAAGAAAAAAAAGAGTGTTGCTTTTAACAGCATGCAGGAATTTTTCTCAGGTGTGGACTGCATTCAAGACGTACAGTGTGTACATGCAGCTTCTAAAAGTCTTCTATGGATGGAGTGACTGTGTTGTTGTGAGAATTAAAGTAATGTCTCCTGATGTTGTGGCTGCCCATTTGTCTCAGTTCGACTCAATTATTCATATAAATAGAACTATTTGTTCTTGTTTGGCACAGACTGTAGTAAAACTCGTTAGAAGATAATAATAAAGTTCCTTTAAAACACAACATTTAAACAAAAGTCTGGCAATGCTTAAAAGGAACCCAAAAAAGCTTGAACTATGTTTCCGTGTATATGACTACCTCCTACCGTCCAGAGCTTGTATTACACTTAATGGCCTTAATGCAGAGATTATACTGTATACGATCTGTTATCTCCAAGACGAACGTAATGCAGAGATTATATACGATCTGTTATCTCCAAGACGAACGAAGGCGATGAGTAAGTTTGTAAATACTTTTATTCGATGTGTGAATTTTATTCAATGTTTATATTATTACTTTCGTTGTTTTTCTTTCTCCCCTGTGTTTATCATAATGCTTTAAACAGAGAATGCTATATTGGCGACATACAAATACGAAAAATACCTATGAAAAGGGAACCGAAATAAAATTAACAAACAAACGGAAAAAACATGTAAAGGGACGTGGGACGCTGCGCCATTACCATGTAGGGGAGAAGTATTACTTTCACTTAATACTAGGTTTAAGTACTCTATTAGGACTGTATTTGAAAATGCGTAGTTTAAAACGTGTACTTTGAAAATTAACTTATGTTACATTCATTTTCTTTGGTAGATATTAATTTGTCGGTGGCCATTTTGTTTCTGTACACAAAGTTAAAACTGTTATTTTGGTTAAAACTGTTACAAGACTGAAATGTTGTCTACATCATTCTAAACTACAGTACGTCAAACAAAAACAAAACTCATTTAACTTTATGCAAAGTGAATTCAAATGTAGTCTGCCAAAGTGCAGTCTTTTCTCATTTGTAAATACCCAGCTTAACTGGTGGGTCTTTAATTATAAAATTAGTGATTAATTACCTGACACATTCTACATTAATAAAGCATATACACAAATACACATAGCAATTATTATGTTTATTTTTTTATTTCAAGTTTCAGTTTTGAGAAGACTTTTAAACAGAAGAGTTCAGTGACTGGCAACTGTGACTAAATATGTAAATAAAACATCAATGACTGTTTACTGTAAAACAAACAGGGAATTAAAGCTGAAAGAAACCACAAGTCATGGCTAATGTTACCATCTTGGACAGTAGGTTTATATAAAGGATTGTTATATAAAATAATCTCTTAACAGGAAGAGACAATGTCTGTACATTTGGATAGTTTATGATATGACTCTGGTAAGGCATCTTGGTACGGAGATGGCACTTTAACAGAAAGTACAAAGAAACAATTATACAGGTAAGAATTTTAGGTTGGTAGGTTGTATCGTAGCAACAGGAGTCTACTTTTACCAAATTTAAACTATTTAACATCCTGTATATGCCCCGTCTGTGTTTAAATATGACAGCTAAAAAGTTCACTCAGCATTGGCTGAATAACAATAATGACCTCTAGTGGATACAGTCTGATCAAGTTAAAACAGCATCATTAACATTCATAATTACTGACATGTCAGAAGACAACTGTATACAACACACCAGTAAACACTGTATATCCTTCATGTTCCAACCTCATCTTTGGTTCCATCAAGTTGGATCTTTCTTCATCAATTATGTATTAATACAGATAATATATAATAATACATTTTTGATATATGTTGATCTGTTTCTTATTGACAATACTAAAAACAAAACCTGAATCTCAGAGGTGTTTACCAACTGCTGTTGTCAATTACACACAGTGTACACGCAGGTGCACCATTTTCTGATGTTCTTTATTTTTGCTTTAAATACTTTTTTTTTTAATTTACAGAATTAACATCAGAGTAATTTAGATGAGGATTTTGGAACACAAGTCTGCAAACAATTTTTGAGTACAATTTATGGTATACGCCGCAAAACTGACCGGTTTGCTGAGCTCACCTGGTGCTAAAACAAACACAGCACCAGGTGACGCTATGTTGCTCACCTTAAGTGTGTAATGTTAAGAAAAATTAGAATGTAAATGAAGTTCATTCAGGACACGGAGCTCTGACTGACGTGGTCTCAGCAGAGCAGGATTATCTGGCGTCGTTGAGCTGCCGTGCCACCGTCAGAATTTCCTTGGCTCCTTTGCTCAGCAGTAAGTTGGCCAGGTCGACACCAAGCTGCTCTGCCCTGTCCTGGGCCTCACCAGAGATCTTACAGGCCGTCACTCCAACTCGTTGTAGGCGCTCGTCTACTTCCTCTGAGCTCTGTTAATATATAGATGAAAATAATTACAAATCCTTCACAATGATTTCTTCTCAAATTAACGTGAAGATATTTTGGGAAAATTGGCAAAAAAGTTGAATAAAAAAATCATCCCTTTTTGTGTTTACATTGCTGAAAGTTTTCCAAAAAAACTGAGATGTTACCTTGTCATCAGCAGTGATGCTCGTCTGCATGGTTTCCTTTAGACTGTCTGATCCATCCAGACTGTAAACTGATCCGGTCAGATAGAGCTGGAGAAAATAAACAGAATCTTTTTATTAATTTTATCCTTTGTTTTTTGATAACTTATTTAATGTGACGTGACAGTAGTTTCTGTGTCTTTGTGCCAGTATAACATTCTCACGTGTGAGTCTTTCACTTCAGTGTGAACAGCCACTGGAACGCTGCATCCTCCTTCCTGCAGACAACAAAATGTTCAATTTAGACATTGAATTGTCACCAGTTGTGCAAACTGACCGGTTTGTGTGCGTGTCTAGGTGTGTGTGTGTGTGTACCAGACGTTTGAGGAATGCTCTCTCAGCTATGCAACGCAGCACAGTATCAGGGTCATGGAGGACAGACACCATCTCCAGGATGTCCAAGTCTCTGGCCCGTACCTCTACTGCCAGAGCTCCCTGAAACACACGTGTACAAATACATACAATTAGAGGGAACTGTAACACAGTAAACATCATAAACAGACTATTTCACAGGACAATTTAAGTTGTTGAATGAAAAAAAAGGAAACAGCTTTGAGCTTCAACACCCCCTGCTGGACCATCAGTGATTATGACTTCGACCCTCATTGAATCTCAGCTACACTGCTACAAGTCAATAATATCAGTAGAATAATATTTATATAATACTGTTTCATTTTTTTTCTTTAGACTCTAGGTGAGGCACAGGAAGTGTTGAACAGTTGTTTAACAGTTGTTTAAAAGTTAAAATGTATCATCTAAACAGATCATTTTGCAGTGAATTTCCTCATATTATTTCATACCTGGCCAACAGCATACATACAGTCTTGGGGCTCTAGGATCTACAATAAAGACACATCTGACTGTTAGACAAAGGTCACAGGTAACTGAGGGACATTCAACGATCTAAAACTTTGATGTGTTTAGAGCTGTACCTGACTGATGCGCTCCTCCCAGCCCATTCTTTTGAGACCAGCAGCAGCCAAGATGATGGCAGCAAAGTCTGATGCCTCGTCCAGCTTCTTCAGACGAGTGTTGAGGTTACCACGCTACAGATTACCGTCAAGGACATAAAAAGTCTTATCTTTCAGTGAAGGACTATGTTTTAATGATCTTTCTTTAGCCAAACAGGAGGATACAATGTCTTTAAAGGTGAGGTGGGGGAATCTCTTCTTAAGTTGAGCAGCACGTCGCAGTGAACTGGTCCCAATTGGGCTGTTGAAACACAAGTCATCAGGTCAATTTGTGCAATTCTGTGATAACTGTTCGCACGGTTGTTAGTGGTCACTGGGCAGTTACCTGTTTTCTGGCAGAGTGTCAAGAGATTTTCCAGCATTTTTGGGGTGTAGAACCACAGCATCATGAGGATTTTCTCTCCTATAAATCAAACCAAACAAAGTCCAGTCAGACTGGAGACTTTATTTAAGACCATCCCAACCTAACGAAGCTGACTTCAGCTGAGGTGAGTTAGGTTCTTGTCAAGAAGTTTTTGTCAAAGAGAATAATAGTGTGGAACTCACTTCAGCACTGCTCCGATGGTGAATCCAGGAGGCAGTGTGGTGGGCAGATCTTTGAGAGAGTGAACCACCAGGTCAACCCTGCACAACACAGAAGAACCAGGTCAGGATTACATCCTGCTTTCATTCTTCACACCATAATGCAGTCATTGATCAGAGAGGCTTTTTTTAACATCTTCAAGGGAACGGAAGAACAGAGAGCTGTAGCTTCTGAAGCAGCAGGGAAGAAATTAAATTGTGTTCTTCTGAAAGTGTTTCAATGCCTTCCAGAGATAAAAAAAAAAAGAAAAAATATCAAGGAAATGTGGACAATCTAATGTTGTACAGTCTCGCTGATTTACAACTGATAACAACTTAGATGTTAAATCTTTAGTTTATGCTCAAGGAGTTGGTTCTCACTCCAGAGACGTGAACCAAAACCCCGACAGAGTCCATTTTGCATATTTTATATGTTGGGTTTAGACCAATTTGTTTTAAGTGGTATCCTGACAGTTAGTTAAACAAAGCCATGAAGGTGTGTGGTGTCAGCCACAGATGACGCAGATCACACTCACTCGTTCCTCTCCAAAGCATTCTCCAGCTCTTTGGTGAACAAACTCTTCTCTCCAATCTGCAGTGAAGAAAAAAAAAACATTGATTTTTAAAAAAATGTATTGTATAATTCCCTTTGTTGAAAAAACCAACACTCCAAACTGAAACAAGCTCTACCTTCGATAAAGCTGTGTCAAGGATTTTGTCTCCTATTGTTGACATGGCAACTGAAAGACAGAAGATACAAGGAAAAATAACATTCATTACATTGAAGTGAAATATAATAACAATTGTCCTAGTTTGACACAGGGTTTAGGTGTGATAGCATTTAGCTGTTCATTAACCGACTACTATTTTGATAGATTTCATTCTTTTATATCAAATGCTCACGTGGGAACCTTTTTTTTCTAAATTTTTT
>NC_024310.1:5518485-5535517 GCF_000523025.1 Cynoglossus semilaevis | reverse complement strand
TCTCAATGTACAATTTTAGAGATGTTTTTTGGGTCATGTTTGTGCAGGTTCTCACCTATTTCCAAATGAATGTCAGGGTAGCGCTCTTTCAGCGTATCAGCCACACTGTCCGTCTGGATTCGAGCCAACTGAGATAAAAGAGCACAGCACCATTCATGTTTGGTTGAGTCCTGTGCTCTCACTTTGTTTAACATTCAACCGTTCATGAGAAATATGAAACCATTAAAAAAGAGAGAAGGAGGATTCGTGTAGAAGTGGAGTCACAACAATGATATTTCTGTTTGGGTTTTCTACAATAATTCTCAACAATTACAACCTTTGTGGACTATGTTTGCATTTAAACTGAGATGAGTGTAAGTCGACTGAAGCAGATTGAGAAGTTAATAAACATGGTTCTTTACCTGGCTTTTGCGGGTTCCTATCCGAATGACCCGGTTAACCGTGCCGTTCCCATCCTGAGGAGAAAAATGAGAGACAAAAAGCAACATTTACCTTACGCAGAAGCTTTAACTGATCTGCTTCACATTTACAACCACTTCTGCAACTGCAGTGTCACTGTCTGTGCTGGCCTCACCCTGATGTATTTGTAAGGTCCTTCCTCCATTAATGCCTAGTCTGTGTGCAGTGTCTACACTGTAGAGGCTATTGTGTTCACTGTGAGCCAGTGGCCGCCTGCTGTGACTTGGTAAAAAGTGTTGCTGAGGTCACATGGCCTCTAGATACTGAACAGTGGTCTTTCTTTTTCTTTTTGCCAGACACCACCCTTCTACTTCAGAATCTCCACCCCAATCCATCTCTGCTCAGGAGAGATAAGTATGCCAATTCACTCAAGTCCGTTACAAAGAGCTGGGAGGGGCAGCTAAGGAGGATCCAGGGAGTGAGGTGTGGTCATAAAACTTACACAAATATTAATTTATAGCTATAATTACAGTACATACAGTAAATATATTTACATTTATATACATATATATATCAAATAGTATATTCAATATATGTAATTCTCCAAAATAAAGTGCTAGTGATGAGGTATTTTGGGATTAACTACTACTTGATCAGCTAAGTAGGAAGCCAGCAATGGTTTTAATGGTATACTGTCATAAACTGACAAACCAAATTAGTTGTTTATCTATGAAAAATAAGTTTTGGAGCAATCAGGAGGTGAATTTTTCCAATCTTCTGTTTGCAAATTCAGTAATGTTATTGCAAAAAAAAAAAAAAAATACACAGATGATCGATCTTTAAGGACATACAACTTTGCTCCAGCAAAACCGATACAGGGTATATTTAGGACAAACTACACACACTGTATTTGCAAACAAACAATATATTCATACAAACTACCTTAAAATTAACATGTCATGTGAATAAAATTCAATTAAACACTACATCAGAGGGAATGTTAACACTGTGGATATTTATACTACATTCTGACGATGGTCAGCTTAAACCGTTTTCCATCATTTCATTACCGTAAAGTCAATTCGCGTTTTTATTCGAAAAAGAAGAGCTGGCAGTTCAACCGATACAATTTGTCAGCTCAAGTCACTGTTGCAGCCTACAATCACGCTGCTAAAAGTACCGTCCTCAGATTCGTCGGTACCCAATTGAATATAAGAACGCCAAAACTGACGTAAACCTTAGCCAATCAGCGTGCTTCAGAAGACTTTGACAGGATAAAATGGCGCTCCCCAGTCCAGCCAGCAAAGTAAGCATAAACTTCGTGTACACAGCAAATCTAGGCGCTCAGTTAAGGTAAAAAACTCACTGGACTGGAGTTATCCTCCGACATGTCGTAAACTTCTGCTTCTCCTCCACAGATGTTGTTCTAATCACTACCGCTTCTCTTGAACAGCGACTCCATTAGACAGTCGAGACGGAATCCCAGGTCTCATTCAGTTCTGACACGAATGGACGCGCTATTTCCTGCTGTGGCTGAACTGAGTAAGGTCATTTCCTCCTTCCGTCCGTCGCACTAGGAAGACAAATTAAAGTTTCCCAATGTAATTACATTATACTGTGTGTTGATTACATGATGAATATTTTATATTGTTCTACCCCAAAGCGTTTTTATATCATTAACATATTGGGTTACATCGCATAATGACTTTGTCATTGCCAAAATACCTGGAAGCTGAAATAACTACATACTAATAAACCTAAATCAAACAAACTCAAAACTATGTACTTATCTTTACCACAAAAAAACAAACAAAATAAAGAAGCATTCAAGGAGTAGTGCTATGTGTGTGACGAGTTAATTAAGTACTCGTGCAAGTGCAACATTATTTTAAAGTGCAAGATATTGTTTATCCAAAATCATCCACATAACATTACTTGCAGACTTTCACAAAAGTTTGACAATCATTGTTGCATGTGAGCATTAGGTACCACACCTAATTTCGTCAATTATTTTCTGATTCCTAAATGAAAGTTTAGGTACTGGTTAACTGCCAACTGTGCAACATAAAAATGATGTGAAGAGAGCTGATCAGAGCTGTAACCCCTGCAGTTAAAATACCACTTGTGGTTACAGAGAGCTGCTGCAGCAACAGAGGGAAAAAAAGCATACAAAACTGCCCTCCAATATACTTTTATATTGCTTAGAAAAGTAAAATATTTGAGCTGCGTTGAGCTTTTTTATTTGATGAATCAAGTTTAACTTTAAAAAAAAAAAGTCAAATCAAAGCAAATTTTTAACCAAACTAAAATAATTCGGATAAACACACACTATCGCTCTCTAACGTCTGTGAAAGCACCTTGTACAATATTTTGGAGCCCACGTCACAGGTTTCCACGGTGGGCAGATCTAACGCTGCACTTCCGGTGGAGACGTGGCTCTGAGCAGCTGCCATATTGACGCTGGCTAACAGTCATACAAGTACAAGTGAACTAGCTGTACAGTCACACTCTGTTATTCCTATAAATCCTCATCAGACAGGACACACGGCAGACTGAAGACATTCGCCACGCAGATATATAGAGACCAAAATGGTGAGTAACGGTCGAAAAATGTGATTTGTTCTTGCGTTTAATCGGGCCTAGAATTTATCATAACATTGGCTAATGTGGCTAAGAGCTAGGGCTACTGAGTTAGCATTTCCAGGAACGAAGTTAGTGTAAATCGACGCAACTGGTTTAGCTAGATACAGGACAACATATGTTATGCATTCGTTTTTCAGCGAAACGTATAAACTATATTGTCATTATACATAACCGATTTCTGATTAATGTGCAACAAATATTGTGACCACTTATCGCTGACGTTAACTGGCTGTACAAGCTAGCGCTTCCATTAGCTGCTGTCAGTAGCCGGAACTAAGCCAGATGTACCTGCTGTCACGTTAACTTTAATTACACGGTCATTACAGTGCATTTGTCAAAGTGTGCATTAACATTATGTCAAAGTAGTCAAAGTTATGGAAAAACAGGTTATAGAAATGAATCGCAGATAGTCTACGTGGAGTTATTTAACAATGTACTTGAGCTCTTTCATTCCTAGCTGCAGCCATTGTCAACGTGGAATTAATACAAGTATTGCCAAATATGTGCAGTCTTTTTACATCCTCACCGACAATGAAATAATATTCGCGTACATCCATAATCAGCATATGTAATAACACATATTACATAATAACACCGTTATTTACTCCCCGTATCCTTAATTATACGGAGTTTCTACCTATTTTGCTTCATAGCTGCATATTTCTAAGCACACACTCCTTTCTCACATGTTTTAAGAGGCAAATCCTCTGGTCTATTACTTCATAAAGGTGCTATGTTGGATTGAATACTAGTGTTTACCTACTAGAAAACTTAGTCTCCAGCTCTTTTACTCAAATAGCCCGTCCTTAAGAACCAGTTTGCCAGAAGCTTTACAATGATACATAATACTGTCATTGTAGAGCTGGACTCGAACACCTGAAATAAATATATACAAATATTGGTACTTTAAAGGAGTCTTTTTTTTAAAGAAGTTGAGTTGGCATTTGCTGTATGTGTAGCAGTAAAAAGGAATGGTTATAGGTTGAGTATCTTGTTGCGATACAACACAAATTGTATTGTGGGCTTTTAATTGAGAGGTTATTTATTTGTATTAAAAATTATTAATAATTTATTAAATCTATGTTGTAAGTGTACTGCCACAGTTTTATCTCGTGACGAGCACAATAATAATAAATCACATTACCACATATTTATGTAAACATGCCAGATCCATGCAACAGGATAGCGTTTACCTGTAAGCCCCGTTTTGCTATTCTCCCTGTTAAGCATGTTAAAAATAACCGCTTCCCTGATTAGGTTTAATGTTTCTGAGCATCATACATTCTTCTTACCTGCAGGTGCTGTTGGCAGCGGCGGTGTGCACCAAGGCCGGCAAGGCCATTGTGTCGCGGCAGTTTGTGGAAATGACCCGAACACGTATTGAAGGTCTACTGGCTGCATTCCCTAAACTGATGAACACGGGCAAGCAGCACACTTTTGTTGAAACAGACAGTGTCCGCTACGTGTACCAGCCACTCGAAAAACTGTACATGGTCCTCATCACCACCAAAAACAGCAACATTCTGGAGGACCTGGAGACTCTCAGACTTTTCTCACGAGTGGTAAGAATTACCATGCTCACCATAGCTCACCAAAGATGTGATGCATTTATGCGTTTGAAAATGAAGTTGATGTCAAATGACAAATTGCTGTTATGTGTAGTAGTAAGTCATGGGAGATTTCAATTTATTACACATATTCAAAATCGTGATGCCTGCAGAACTTGATTATAAAATACAAAACTAACTTTTCTTGTTTTGGGGGAAATTGAATGTCAGCTAAACATTGATGGAAGTGAACGAAGAAAATAAAAAATAAGCCAATTTAGGACAAAAATATTTCACAAATAAAAATACTGAAGTTAAGTAAAGCTGTGTGGAAGTGATTACAATCTTTCTTAGTTAGCTGTTGGTATTTAAAATGCAATTATTTGTTCATTTAAATAGCAAAGTGGTCAAACAGGAAAACATTGGCAATTTTAAAAAAAGAACAAGAAAATGTGAAAGATCTTTATCAAATCATCTTCCTGTACTGCCTATGATTTCACGTTTGACATGACTAGGCTAAACATTTAGATGACACAATTTAAGAAAAGAGTGGAGCAGCAGAGAAATGGTATTTTAATGTTTATTTCCCCTCACCTGTTGTGCAAGATATTCTCAGAATGATCTGTCTGAAGCTTCACTATTGTCAGGTGCAAACATTTGTGGGAATTGGTCATTGTTTATTCTTGGCATGTCTGCAGCTCTACTGTAACGATCAAAGTACAAACATGACGTCATTGATAATATCTGTATTTCTTTAATTGTTGTATTATCTGATGATGAGCGATCAGTACAGAAATACTACAGACCTTCTTGGTAATAAAACCATAGCTTATTTCGATTTCTCAGTGCATATAAAATATACCTCAACGCAGCTTATCCTCTGTTATTGTTGCAGAGTGCAGGTGTGTTGCACAGGCAGTGTGAATCTGCAATAGAAAAGTCAAGCCACCTCACCTTTTGCTTTTGGAAATGGGGCTTCTTACTTTTTACATTTCAAATTCTTTTAGGCTTTGTTCATATGAAATACTGTAGTTATATTGTTATGAACATGTCTTCAGCCTAAACAAAGTCTTTCAAAAGTTTTAAACCTTCACCAACGTACTGATGTAATCTTTGTGAAATGTTTACTAATGTTTAAATGCTTAACAGTTATTTCTTTTTTCTCTATTTGCTCAGATTCCAGAATACTGCCGTGTGCTGGAAGAGAGTGAAATATCTGAGCACTGCTTTGACCTGATCTTTGCCTTCGATGAGATTGTCGCTCTGGGCTACAGAGAGAATGTCAACCTGGCTCAGATCCGCACTTTCACAGAGATGGAATCCCACGAGGAGAAGGTGTTCCGAGCTGTCAGAGAGGTAAAATCACAAAAAAGGACTTATGATGTGTTCTGTTTAAATAATAATAATATTTATATTAAGTATTGGTGATTGAAAAATGTTATACAGACTCAAGAAAGAGAGGCCAAGGCAGAAATGAGGAGGAAGGCCAAGGAGCTTCAACAGGCCAGGAAGGACGCTGAGCGTTCTGGAAAGAAGGTACCTGCCTTTGGTGGCTTTGGCAGCGGCGGCATGACCAGTGTCTCTTCAGGGTCCATTATCACAGACACCATTGTCGAGCCAGAGAAACCCAAGATGACACCCACTCCAGTCAGGTAACACCCGTTAGAAGCACATGAACTGCTGGTTCTTGGTTTGCTGTGGGCTGTACAGTCATGTTGGTTGATTTTTATTTGACAACTTATTGTTATTCTGTACAACTTTAGGGCAAGTGGATCCAGCAAGGCTCTGAAACTAGGCGCTAAAGGCAAAGAAGTGGACAACTTTGTTGACAAACTTAAGTCCGAGGGTGAAACCATCATGCCCTCATCAGGAAAAAGAGGATCAGAAATATCAAAGGCTCTGCCCCCACCAGTCAACATGGAGGGGTAATGACAAACAGAGTTGACTGTACATTGACTGTGTTGACTTCTGTATACAAATATATTTGTGTTTATATGTATATATAATTAACCATTTGTTGTGTTGTCCTTCTTAGTGTCCATCTCCGTGTGGAGGAGAAGATCTCGCTGACCTGTGGTCGCGACGGTGGCCTACAGAACATGGAGTTGCTGGGTTTAGTGACGCTCAGGGTCACAGATGACAAAAATGGCCGCATTCGCCTCATCATCAACAACAATGATAATAAAGGATTACAGTTGCAAGTAAGTCCTCCCACAATCACATAGTAACAAGTACTACAATTGTGTTTTAATCATCATTTATGATTTAGTCTGCATCGTTCTTTCGAGGAGTTAGAATATGGTGAATGTGTGAATGTTTTCAAATTTCCAGCAGTAAAACTAACAGTTTTCTTCACAGCATTTATCCTAATGACCATGTATAAGCTGTAGTGTAGACCAATGAGGTCACTTGTAATGGGGGTGCTGACAATGGTGTTTGTCTCCACTCAGACACATCCAAATGTGGACAAGAAGTTGTTTACAGCAGAGTCAGTGATTGGCCTGAAGAACCCAGAGAAGTCGTTCCCTCTCAACAATGATGTTGGTGTCTTGAAGTGGAGACTACAGACCACAGACGAGTCCCTCATACCTCTAACCAGTACGTTTGACTTCATCGTCTCAAAGAAACTAGTTTATACACCGACTGCTACTTGAGTTGATCTTGTGACCGTGATACCACACGACTCATTCGAGTTTTTTAGGTTTCTAATTATACATTTATTTTTAATATTTATTGTCTCCATTTAAAAAGAAATGAAACCAGACTTTGTGTAATGGACAACTTGAAAAAAAATCAATCTTTCCTTTCTCTTTGAGTCATATCATTTGTTGTGTTTTTCCTGATTCAAACCTTTTTTAAATGTCATCACATGCTTCCTTCGGTGTTTCTGTGCTCTTCTTTTTGTGTGTTTTTCCTCATTCAAACCTTTTTTAAATGTCATCACATCTTGTCTATATTATCAAATGGTTCTTCTGCTAAAACGGTTTTCCGCTCATGAAAATACTGCAACGCAGTTTAGGTCACAGCAAATAGTGATGCATGTCTTTATTATCAAATGGTTCTTCTGCTAAAACTGCACAAAGTGACAGCTTTGACATTGGATGGGTGTGAACATAGGCCCCACCTCAGATAAAGAACCTTTAGTCAGTCCTGTTTGACGCATTTATCTCTCATTTAGTCGAGTGCCTTGTAAAATCCTTTTGTCCTCAGTCGGTTGCTTTTTTTTTTTTTCTGCTGCTGTAAACAATGTTAAAATTATATTACAACAGTTTTTGATTACCTCATTGCATCTCACCTGTCTCTTAGTAAACTGCTGGCCTTCAGAGAGTGCCACTGGCTGTGATGTAAACATTGAATATGAGCTGCAGGAGGACAGCCTCGAGCTGAACGACGTGGTCATCAGCATCCCTGTACCGTAAGTTCATCTACTATGTCTGTGGAAACCAGTCTGCTGTGAAAATCACACACACTCTGTACATGCTGTATACCCAAGCACACACACACATGCATAGACCCAAGTTAAAAAATTAACTTAAATTATTTTTCAAAAATAGTTGTCTAACAGGAGTTAGATATTTGTTTTTCAACTGTATTTCATGGTATTCACAGATCTGGGGTAGGCGCTCCCGTCATTGGTGACTTGGACGGAGAGTACAAACACGACAGCAGACGAAACATCTTGGAGTGGTGCCTACCTGTCATTGATGCCAACAACAAAACCGGCAGCCTGGAGTTCAGCATCGCCGGCCAGCCTAATGATTTCTTCCCTGTCAATGTGTCCTTTGTCTCCAAGCGCAACTACTGCGACATCCAGGTGAGACTATTAACACACACGAGAACTCCTCTGTGGGTGGAGTGAGAACTAGAGGTTCCACTGATTGCAATTTCCAAATTTTTATTTATTTTTTTGCTATGTGTGACTTGCCAACACACTTTTTGCCAATTCAGATTTTTTTTTTTCACTTGACAGCGTTCACAAGTAGTAACAGAATGACTTGATGTAATGTGAGTGGCACAGTGATGAAAGCTGTGCTGTAACCAGAGACTCACACTTGTGATCCCTCACGGTGTGTCCCATATTACATTCATTTATAAACCCAATATCATATTTGTTGTCAGGCTTTTTTTTCTTCTTCAAAAAGAAAAGAATACAACAAATATTTGACCTACTATATAAAAAAGAACCATTGTTTTGTTGGTGCCACAAAGAAAACATTTTCATTTACCCTACTGAAAAATACACTTGTAGATAATGTGTGTTTAATATCGACATGCCTCTGATTCACTTTTCTCTTTCTCTTTTCCAGGTTACCAAAGTGACACACGTAGATGGCGACAGCTCCGTTAGATATTCTTCAGAAACCTCCTTCACCGTCGACAAATACGAAATCCTGTAAAAAGAAAATATTCAGAAAGCGACAGCATTATTAAAAAAACGAAAAAGAATCACCAACAAAAAAAGTCCTACGCTACAGAGATAGAATGAAGATTTCTTGCCTGCCCACCCTGTATATGTTTTCAGAGACTGTGTACATCAACAGGACTACATCAGCTCTCTGGCCAGGCCTCTTTCCATGGTGGAGCAGAGCAGCGGTGGTGTATTTATATGTTTGTATGACAGAGGATCATCTATATATAGAGTTAATTGAACAGGTAGAAAAGCCAACAGATCCACACTTAAAATCGAGAGGAAACGTCACTGATGCTGTAGTGTTGTGACCAACAACAGAAGTAACGAGGACTTGACACAAAGTAGAGGATGACTGTGTGGTGGGTGAGGGTGAGAGTGAGGCTGGGGGAGGCGGGATCCGGCATCAGTCCTCTCACGAAGGAGCACTGGTGGTTTAGCATGCTCCTCACACTTTGCTCCTTCACACTTTCATGGAAATGGTCTTGGATGGGGTTGTACTCTCTGTTTTTCCAGTTTCCTTTTCTCTGACGACTGCAGCGCCGTGGCTGTCTCAATCATTCAGCTGTTGTGATTTACTCTGTGGATTTCTCACTTCTCATGATAATGTTTTTCCTTTCTGAATAATGTACTCTCTTTTTTTTTTTACGAGGGAGGTTACCCTACGGTTCTGTGCTGGAAGGCAGGATAGAGCGCTGTGCTTAAACTATTTCCCCTCTGTTTACAACTGTCAACAGTATCATTTTGACCTTTTACTGTAACTTCCATCTGTTTGGTTTTTTTTTACTTTTCCAGGGTAAATTCTAAAAAAAATCATTTGGATTCTGACAGCGTAGATCAGAACTTCACGGGGGATTTTAAGCTGCAGGATGTCACTTTACTTTAAATTTGACATCGGCATCCATCCGCATCTTTTTTTTTTTTTTTTTTTGGTAACATGAACACTACCACTTTTTGTTTTGAGGGAAAAAATGCCTTTTTTAATCTGCTTTATTTTTTTCAGCCAATGATCAGGCCTTAGATAGGACAGAGTACAAAACATTTTGAGCTCAGCCCAAAGAGAACACCAAAGCCCTTAATCTACCATCTCAAAGGGCTTCACAGAGCTGAGAGAGGAGTGAGGGTAAAATAATGCTGTGATCACACAGCAGCAGTGCAGGCATCTCAGAATGTTGGACCTGATTCCATTCATGTCCAAGACAAGCAGACGCAGGACAACTGCTACACCACTGCTCATCCACCCCAGTCATCCTTTACTTACACTTCATAGTACTTCATTATCCCAAATAAAACTTTTGTCTTTCATATGTTCTGTTTTTTGTTTTTGTTTGTTTGTTTTTCATGTTCTGTTTTTTTTTGTTTTTGTTTGTTTGTTTTTCTTCCATTTGTACTCCCCAAATTTCAATTGAGCAATGGCTGTGTGGATGTGGGGGTTGAAAGTGGTTATTTTGAGCATTTTTAACAAAATTTCTGAAGGGGAATCTTAACATTCCAGTGTACAATTAGAAAAAAAATTCTTTAATGGAATAAAATGTATTATTGAAAATGTAAAATGTGACTTGTGTTTGTTGTTCAGAATTATTAACTCTGATTTAAATTACTCTTAGGAATCTATTATCAATATTTTCTGTGATTGTGGGTAAAACTACACTGGTGGCTTACCTTAGGTGACGGATTCCCAATGTGTAATTTACCCGAGTTGCCACTAGGGGGTGCGCGACATAAAATGTGATGGCGGTCTCCACGCGAGGGCGTCCTAACATAAAAATGATTCTTCCAGTGTGTACTTCACCCTGTTAGTCCGTCACATGATTAAATATAGAATTGAACAACCAATCACACTGACAGTCACAGCTGTGGTCAGTTTTAAATAATCAGTAATAATCAGTCCTGTACTATGAGAAAACTGATACTGAAAGACCATCAGTTTGTGTGGAGTCTTAAATCAGTGATCTTTTTGTTGTAAGGCAAGAATTGTCAACACAGTTCCACTGTTTGGTTCCTCACTAATTTGATTTATAAAAATAAATCAATAATCTTCAGATTATTTTATCTTTGTTATAATGAATTATCAATAATTAAAAACAATTATAAATAAATAATTTGAGTTAAATTTATTGGAGCGAAGATGATTGTTTTCCAGTCCTACAGACTGGTGGAACAGGTGGGAGAGTTCATCTGTGAGAGTGGGAGTGGGGCATTAAATGGGTCAGAAAGGGTGAGTTCAGGAAGACTCACCCATACTAGGACCATGTTGAAGGGGAAGACAGAGGATGGAGGGAGGTAGGGAGGGAGGAAAGGAGGGGTGTTAATAGCAGCCCTGCAGTCATAAAATGAGGGTGTGTCTGTTTTACGAATGAATGAGCAGGCTGATATGCTTTGTAAAGGGTCTCAGAGGAGGCAGAGGGGAGAAGGGGGGCAGCAGGGTGACGCTGGGGCAGACACTGTTGTCTTTGGCATGTTTTAAACACACACAGTCTGCAGGGCAGACACAGCTCACACTGTGGACCTCACCGTCAATGAGTCAGGGTCTGAGGAGCTGCACTGACTGGGAGTATTTACAGGACAGTAGCTGTGGGGTTTTTTTCTGAATGGAGTTCGGACGACAAAGAGTTTGGTAACGTCTGTCTGCAGTTTCTATTCACCGGGATTCTAAAATGATGCTCAAGAAAGTGAGATTTAAGGTAAGGGAAGGCAGGAAAAAAAGTAAAGTTTTATTTCAGGTTCTGTTTGATATAGAATTAAAAACTGTACATCAGCATTTTTGTGCTACTTAATTTGTAACCTGTGAACAAAAACTATTCTCACTGTTCATGTCAGTCCTACATGTTCTGTCTGTGAAACTAATGGAAAACAGAACTTTGAGTTAATCCCTAAGTTTTTTTCTTCCAAATAGTTTTGCTAGAAAAAGACAGCAGCTTAAGTTGTACTAAATAATAATAATAATAATAATTTTTCTTCTAAATAGTTTCGCTAGAAAAAGACAACAGCTTAAGTTGTGTTAAATAATAATAATAATAATAATTTACCCGCTTCAGGAGTGTGAGAGAGTTAATGAGACTGAAGAATGGTTTTATTGACAGTTTTGTCAGAGATTAAAAGCACCATAAAACAGTTCTGGGTGTTTGTCAGACTTCTCAAATAGGACAATAAAAAAGTCTCCTCTCGTGACTGGCTGCTTCTAATAAAAACATAATTGTTTAACAATTACGTTTTTTTTTTTCAAGTCCAATGTGTTTGTAATTTGTAGTTTGTAACAGAAGCAAGTATTTTGTTTCAGTCTGTAAAAGAGGAGACAGGTTTATTATCTGAAAATCAACTAACAAAATGACTGTGATTGAATATTCGATTGAAGAAGTTCCACCTGAACCGTGTGAAAGAACCCTTAATCTGACCTCTGGAAACACACGCTCCTGTGAAAACCTCCAGATGAACAAAGCTGTGCTGCATCTTCCTGCACTTCAAAGTGGAGACCTGCCACACCGAGGTGATAATTACAGCAACAGGTGGCGCTGCAGCTTCTGTCTCTCAGCAGCTTTGAACACAACCATTAGGGATTTACTGCTGTCACTAATGTTCGCTTCTCCTTTTGCATTTTATCATATTTTATCACGTGGTGAGATGAAGACACAGAAGGTGTGTTTGGCTACACCTAATGGTAAAAATGTGTAACTAACTAACACAACTTCTACTCATATCATTTTAACCTTTTTTTTTAGTAATTTAAAAAAGTAAATTAAAGCATGGTTGAATGGGTTTATAGAAATAACATTCACACCAGCTGACGTGTTCATTGTTTTATATATATATTTCCCTTCCTCTAAACAACATATTCTGCGCAGGAAGTTCGTGTTTATCACTTTGTAAATTGCTTATTTCCTGCACCTAATTGCACAAACAAACGCGGCCGCCTCAGCTCACGGGGACACGAGAGTCTCTGCTCTGACCGTGTCTGTCTAACAGAACAGAAGGTTAACAAAGTATAGTCCTAAAATAATGCGCAGTGGTGTGGATTTTACGACCTCAGCCTTTTGTTGTGGCTAAAATCTGTTTTTCATGGTGTCTCCACTGGCAGCCTGCTGTCAACAATGGCCTCTGAGAACTGGGAGCAGCCAAAACACGGCTGAAAAAATGTAGACTGTTCCTTCAAAAATGGTAAAAATAAGATAGTTATTTTTATTCGCCATGTGAGCAGATGGACTTTTGTCTCGAGTAGACTATGTCCCCTTATTTTATTTTATTTTATTTTATTTTATTTTATTTTATTTTATTTTATTTTTTATTTTTAACTTTAGCTTTTCCACTTAAAAAAAAAGAACCCACATAGTAGTGTTTTTCCCTGCAGGAGTGTAAACAGCCGGCAGGGGTCTCTCTCTCCAGGGAAGCGTCATTAGCATGTGTTAGTGTATTAGTTCCTGAACGACCAGTTCAGAGGCGCGTTAATCAAAGATGGTGGATGTGGACAAACACGGAGGTCGACTGCAGTCACCTGTTTTAGGCAGCTGTTCCCGTCGTCCCTTCAGAAGTGACACTTTTCCCGTCCAGTGCGTGAAAGAGGGTGAGAAAGTCAACAACAAACTACAAAGTCTAATGTGTACTGCTTGTCGTTAATGTTTGTGAACACCGCGGTAGTTTACAGATATTCTGGAATGATCTACGTCACAGTGGGAGACGTGTGTTCTGGTTATGTCTTTAAAAAAGCAGAAATATTGACGTAGGGTGAAGTGTTTGTTTTTGTGTTTTGAGTTGTGTTTTCTACCATTAAATCACCGTCAGGTTTCAAATGTGACACATTGCATGTGGGCTGTGGCCCACATGCTTAGAGGAAAAGGAGAGAAATTTCTACAGTATAATAGACCATGAATGCAACACCGTGTCACACAATTTCTACAGTACAATAGACCATGAATGCAACACCGTGTCAGCTTGTAGCTTTGTCAAAAATGCACAACAGCATGTCCCTTTAAAAAAATTGCATTTTGTTAGACTTAAAACATGAAAACAAACACGTTTAATATTTAAATTTAAACTAGTTTGATAGGTGTGTATGTTATAAACATACATATGGTAGCTAAGATATAGAATCATAGTATTTTGTAGAAGTTTGTATGCCTCACTTATGGAAGGACCTTTTTGAACTTTAGAAGCAGCAGAACTGGAGCGTCCTCCCAGAGGACATGGGATGAATTCTGTGTCTTTGTGTGGAATTTTCTTTGGTTGACAATCCCACCGCCCTCGGCAGCTTTCTCTTTGAATCTGTCTCTTCTCACCACTCTGCTACATTCTGTCTACAGCCTCCTCCTCAACACTAGCAGCTCTGACTTCCCACATTCACGCCGGGCCTTTTTCACCAACGTAGTTGTTCATGAGAGATTCAAATTACTGCTATTTGAGCCATTAGTCTCAGATAATGGATAAGGATCTTTGGAAATGATTCCTGTTTAATTAAAATAGAAAACAAATCTTTTGAGTTTATTATGACGAAAGTTGAAATTGAGAGCAATGAATAAGAATTACTGCATTTGTTTTATAATTATCTACCATCTTAATCGAGTGCATCCTTCGGTTCAGTGCTCAATGATGTTACAGTACTCATTTTTTACCACTAGGTGGCAGTAGTGCTACGCTTGTCCCCTGGTTTCTGGCTCAGACCTTACACCAAGGAGAATGATGATGCCTGAAGGCAAACTTCAATGTAATCTTTCATAAAAAAACCCAATCCTCACGGAGGAGAAAATATCTTTTATTATCAGAGACGGGAACAAACCGTCAGCGCTGACAGACGGAGCAGGACATTTAGACTGACACTGTTGAAGTCAAAGCTGAAGTGTTCTCCACTGTGACCCTGGGCCACACACTGTATGAGCATCAAGAGGAAACCCATCATCGCACCAACACTTCAGCTGTCGTTTATTTGGCCTCAATCTGCTTCATAAAAGATCTCTCTTTTTTTCTTTTTTTTTTTGTTGTTGCATGGCCGGCGTCTGCTTCACTCAGACGCTCGCTCCACTCCTCTCAAACGATCGTGTCCGTGTCCTTTGAGGCCTTTGATGTTTATAATGAGCACTTCCCTCCACTCAGTCCTGCAGCGGCAAACTGTATGTTTCTATAAAGGCGTGAGGATTTGAGTGGGTGCGTGGGTGCTGCCGCGGTGGCACAGGGGAAGATGGGAGCCGACCCAAATGTGCTGTTCAATAAAGATGAAAGCAGTGGGAGCTTTCACTGTTTCAGACGTCTGTGTGTTCCAAGTGTGAGGCTGTGTGGATGTGTTGTTGAGATGCATTGAAAAGGAGAGATTCACCTTTGACCCTCAGTGATTTGTGGTTACCCTGCGGGGGTAAAGAACAGATGAGTAGCTATAAGGCAGACATGGAACACTGTGGACTTTTTTTTTTGTTGTTTAGGTTTTTTGCCTTCATTAAAATGATGTAATGTCTGCAACGTTTAAAGCAACTGTTAAAAATATTTACTACTACGGGAAATCAGATGTTTATCGTTGGTGATGACTCAGTGTGGGTACAGGTGCAACGCTGTGGCTATAACCAGGAGTACTCGGGTGTACTCCATGTACTTTATGAATGGAGCAGACAGGTTTCATGGCAAGAACTTTTTTTCAAGGAGACAAAGAAAGGAAAGAAAAGCCAAAGGTTTACTGGGCCGAAAGATTTGATTATTGACTTTACAATGCACTGGTACTGACTGTGCCTGGATCACACTGTTCTCCAGTTTGGAACTTTGTGTACCCTCTGGACTTGTCTAGAATCTAAACCAGATAAACAAGAAAAAATATATAAAAATATGCTTCTGGAAACTATGATTAATTGTCTTTATATTGCTTGAATTGAATTCAGATGTGATTGAAATGTAACAAATGTATATATGTATATATACATATAGACACAAACATATACTGTATATGCATATATATACACACAGTATATACATATGTGAAAATATATACATATATGTTTGGTTTTATAATTAATATGTATATATGTATGTATATGTGTATATATATTTATAGTGCATATATTATAATATTATTATAAGTGCATATATACATAAACATTTATATGTACTGTATATGTAAATATATATACATGTATGTGTATGTTTATATACATTAACATGTATATATATGTATGTGTGTATATACAGTATTTATGTATATGTTCTTTGTTTAAAGCCTATAAATTAATGGCTGTCAAAGAGGCTTGGTATTACGTTTCATTGCCGTGATGTGATTGGCCGATGGGATTCCCAGCTGTTTCCTAACAGTGCCGGACACCACTGGTTGTCTGTCTAATTATATCCATGACAGAAGTCGGTGTTTAGTTCCAGATGTAGTTCCAGATGTGGCCACAGTGTGAGATTTGACAGCCACACACCTCCGCAGTGATTAACGGTCGTAAAAGTCTCCACGGATATAGTTCACAGATTTGGACATGGAGTGTGTGTGTGTGTGTGTGTGTGTGAGGTTCCTGGTTCTGATACGGATGTTTTTGTCTGGAGCAGCTGTGTGATCGGAGCTGACAGATGAGTGTGTGTCGCATAAATCAGGATCAAATCCCAACTGAGTCACAGGAATGTGAGGCATGTGTGGAGTGTATTCACACAAAGAACCATGCTGCAGTCCGACCTCTGACCTCTGCAGTACTACTGATGGTAGTATCTTAGGGATGAGAATACTTTAAATTAGCCATACTGTCCAGTAGGGGCGTAAGGAAATGTCAATGCGCCGATCTATCGCGATATTTCGTTTCACGATACGATATTGAATAAAGCATTTTTTTAAAATTAAAAATTATCTTTACAAATTCTTTAATATTCAGTATGTATGTAATTAATTAATAATGCAAATAAGATTTTCTCCTGACCACAGAACAACAACCTGGAATTTTTTTCATGTTTTTTAACTGCGTCAAAGTATTCTGTACTGCGTCTTTCTTTCTAGTATTTATAATTAGAAGTTCTTGAAGAAAGAATTTCACTGTGTTCACAGCGAGACTTCACTTCACACGTGCGTCCCCCCCCC
>NC_024310.1:5505551-5517909 GCF_000523025.1 Cynoglossus semilaevis | reverse complement strand
TCCAGCAGGGAGTCTGGTTAAAGGTGAACGTTTCTGTGGAACTCCATGTCTAACACTGGACGATTTCTTCATCCAGAAGAATAAGCTCCTTGTGCACTGTACCCGTGTTGGGGCGAGGCTGAGGTGGAGAGGAAAGCTGGGGACGAGAGAGGGTTTGGGTGAGAGAGGGAGGGAGGGAGAGAGAGAGAGAGAGAGAGAGAGGGATCCAGGCACAGACTGTGTGTGTCAGCAGAGTTGTTGGACACCAGTGTATGTTGGGAGCTGGACAGAGACGGTGAATCAACCTGAGAGAGTGAGAGAGAGACCTTGTTGAAAACAAAGGAGAGAGGACAGGAAGAGGGACACCTGCCTGGACTTCTGTTGTGTGACTTGTTCTTGTTCAGTCTGGGACAGCAGCAGCAGCGTGGGCCTGTCTTCATGGGCAGCACTGGTGTGTGTGTGTGTGTAGTCCTGCTGTGATAGTCCGGTATCACACACACACACACACACACCTCTGTGTCAGGTAAAACTGAACTCTGTTTTATTTCCAGACTGTATTTTTATGCGTGGTTTACAGTTTATGGTAAAGCTGCAGACGTGTCGTTTTATGTCAGGATGTTTTTGAGCCGTGCTGTGATTTACGGTGATGTTCCCTCTGATCTTTACTCACACGATAAAAGCCTCTGGTGGTCGCGCTGCTGACGCCTCTGTTTTCTACTGTGAGGACTCTCTGTGAGGTTCTCCTCTCACCAGGTTCCATCTTTACACAGACTCATCAGCTCAGCCTGTTCATGTCAGTTAGAGACGCGAGTGTGAAAATGGAGACATATTAGAAGAAGATGTCCAGAAAATGTCAAGAGCATTATAGAAGAGTTTGTGGCTCCAGACATGGAAATAAATATTTATCAATTTGATAAATTTGCCAGATTTTAATTAGATAGAATTTTTTTTTTTAAAAAAACCTTGAACCCACTGACTTAAGTCAAACTACAAAAAAGTGATCATTTTATTTAAAAAGAATATTTAAAACACAGCATTAACTTCCAAGTGAGAAAAACTGAGGTTTTGCGACCCCATGGGGTCCACAGAGGAACTGCAGGGAGGTCATGAAGCATGTTTTTAAAATATGTCTTTTATTGAATATTGATTTGAATCCAGTATTGTGTAGTTAATTTATAAATAGTAGCAGCAGATGTTATGTTTCAGTCAGAGTGCGGTTATCAGAGGAAGGGTTTTATGGTTTTATTAGATAATAATAAGAGGAATCACACGTGTATCAGTAAAGAAAAGCAGGACTAACACTGCTGCACCTGGAGGAGAATGATCCATAAATGGTGTGGAAAACAGGGAAATGAGAGGCAACACTGCCACGGTGGTTACCTCAGCGGCCTCACCCTTCAAACACAGGTCGCTTTATGAGATGACAGAGTGAGAGAGAAGGAGAGAGAGAGAGACCCTCATACAAAGTGTGTTGCTGTCGTTTGAACCTCCAAAGCAGAGCTGGGCCACATTTCTGGGCGACTGGCAGAGAACAGGGCCAGAGCTGAGTTCCCAGACTGCAGTGACACTTTAGCCAGTGATAATAAATCCTTTGTTAGATGATCTCATTCTGTGAAGAGCGCAATCAGGTCCACACAGAGGGACTTTATCTCCCCCTCCCCTCCCTGTCCCACCCTCGCCCTCGCCCTCCCCGTCACTCCCTGACGCCATTCAGAGCAGTGCCAGTGTGTGTGTGTACATCGTGACCTAAACTAATGATTCTGTCATCACTGAATAAATGGACAATAATGGACACTGACTCCTAACAATCACAGACGGACGGTGGTGGGACATGTCATTGGTGGCGTCCAGTTAATGGACAGACCGCAGATACAGACCGACCTTTAACTTGACCTGGACGCGGCTCGTTTTATAACAGAATTATCGCATGACGTTTAGAGGTTTGTGATGTGAGGACATCACTGACATCAGAGCTGCAGCTGCATCTGAGGAGGAGGTACAGTGAGGTCATACTGGAGGTCACAGTAGGACCCTGCCCCTGGGTCACTTCTCTCTGGAACAGCTGGACACTTCACTGACTGCTGCCTCTCTCTCTCTCTCTTTTCCTCCCTCCTTTTCTACGTTTAAAGACAACATCTGCAGTGTAGTTTATTTCTTTAGTGTTTTCTGAGGTACTGAGATGTTGACTCTAAATGCAGCCTTACCTACCTAGTAAATAAGTCTAAATTTTACTCTTTAATTTATTTTTATTTTATTTCTTTATTTTACGTTTACTTTATTTACTCTAAATTACTTTTTGTCATTTTCCCTGTTTTAGTTCTGTGTGACTAACAGTGGACAGTAAGACAACAGGTTACTTTAATTTTTGTCTAAAGACCAGAGAAATGACATCACAAATGTGAATATATTGTCCTAAATTTCAAACTCAATTAATGAATTTAATTTAGGAAGTTATTAAATATAAAACGTACCAGGATATTTATTCAGGATCATAAATGCCTTAGTTATTATTTAAATAAACATGACTCTTGACAATCGCCAAGATTACTGACTCTTTCACAGTGCCACCTTGTAGGCATAGGAAGCAACTGCAGCTTTTCCCATTGACATCACTCACAGCTGAGTCCACGGTGTCGTCTGATGGTACCAGTGTCACAGTGACATCACAACCCAGCCTGTGTATGTGTGTGTGGGGAGGGGCGCTGTACTGGTCTCCTGCTGCGTATTTGATTTATTTCTTAGCGCTAAAATGCCAAGTCACACCTCGGCCCCGGCTGTAAGGACTGTGGGTAAAAAATAAGTGAATATTGAGCAACGTGCGTTCGCAGCTGCTTCGTATCAGAGACAAAGAGTGCATTCACTGGTGAAGCTGTGCCTGTTTTCCACACTCTGACCTACAGGGAATCTCAGTCATTGTTTCCAGACACTGCTGCTTGTCCTCGCAGTGAGGCATGATGGGACAGTACAGACACAAAGTGTGTGTTGTGTGTGTGTGTACTGTTTGGCTGTTTGTGTGCACGGCTGCTCCTCAGACCAGTTTCCATGACTCAAAGGGATATCCCACGCTGTCTCCGTGGTCCCTCGTTTCCCTCCCCTCCCCTCCACCTACTCCCCGTCACTCCCTTCTCTTAAAGTTTACCACCTACATGTGACTCAGCTGGACCGAGTGTTGTTGTGTTGGAGTGTGGAGGCAGGACGGGCCGAGTCATAAAGGGGAACGATACGTAGCTGAGAAGAGCGAAGGACGAGCAGTAATGTCACTGTGAGTACTGTGGACGGTGTGTGTTCGTGTGTGTGTGTGTGTTTGGACGGGAGGTCACTTTAGGGTTAAAGAAACTCCGTCAAGACAGAACCTTTCAGTTTCTGATTGTTGTCAACCTGAACCACAACGTACCTTTACTATCACAGGTGTCTGAAATATCTATAATGAAAACAACTGTAGAAAAGACTGAAGGAAAACTGATGGTTGAAAAGTCATTATTCTACGGTAACACGTTTTTACGTACATCGTTTTTGAACATTTAGAAAGTAACAGCCTAGTAGAACACGGGAGACGTGTGCTGCTCTACCTGATAATATTTTTTATACTGATGGTACTTGAAGAACCAAATATTTTTAGAGGTGGCTCACGGTGTAAAAGGTTGTCGACTCCTGGCCTGATGTGAATCGTTTACTTTGGTTTGGTATCTTCTGCTGGATCATCTTTCTTGTTCATTTCTGATGTTTTAGTCAAACTCTCATTCCCACAAACACACGTTCTCATCTCTCTGTGGGAGACAGTGGTTTCTGTAAACTCCAGGGAGGGTCAGGGATGACAGAGCCCAGCAGCCAGGCTGAAATATTCCCACTCCTCTTCCAGAGGATTTCTGACGTTACAAGAGCCTCTTTGTACCCATGAGGCTGGAATGCCTGTCCCTCTCCACGCCTTTGGGAAACACTGAGCCAGAAGTCAACGGAACTGTTGAGCAACGGAGTAGAACTCCATAGAAATGATGATCTTTTTTAGAACCCAAACCACTGGTCTCCGTGTCCCCCTGTCCATGGCTGTGATGACTGTTATGTCCTCTAATGTTCTAGGTCTCTTTGAGAACCGTCCATCTTTCCTTCCGGTCCATCCGTCCTCTTTCCTGTGAAGGTAACAGGAGTACAAACAACTCCGGGGAATTCTTTCACAGTTGGCACAAACGGATGTGAGGATGAACAGACTAGACTGTGGAGGTCAAAGTTCAAAGACAGTGAACACAAAGTCAGTGTTTATTTGACCAAAGGTGAAAGGTCACAGTGGCCTCACAGAATGCTTTTGTTCACTAGGACGTTTGATTCCTTCAGTGGTTCATCCTCGTAGTTTTGTTTTGTATTCAATTCTTTGGACTGACATAAAATCACTGAGTGTTTAATGATCTTGAGTGAGGTTCCATTTTGGGTTGGTGACAAAAAGTGAAGCAGACCTTTGTTTGTCATCTCAGCCTGTGGAGCTGTGTCTTGTGAAGGTGTTGTTGTGTTGCACTTGATGGTTTGCATTAATAAACAGAAAGTGGATACCTGGTGGTGAAGGATAGGAATACTTTTCAACAAAAAGTGAAGCAGACCTTTGTTTGTCATCTCAGCCTGTGGAGCTGTGTCTTGTGAAGGTGTTGTTGTGCTGCACTTGATGACAGTGGTTTGGCTGATGATGACAGGTCTTCCCTTGATGTCGGTGTTGACCTGTAATTTCTGCTGTCACTGGAGACAATAATCTGATAATTGTGAGTCCTCTGATCCTCTGCAGTGCTGAGCTGCAGTTTCTCCACTGACAGAACATTTCTAATTGTTGTCAGTGACACAAAACACTGTCTGTAACACACAGGTTTAATGTCCTGCTCTTGGATCTGTATTTACTAAGTCTTTTACACAGTGTTTTGTGAATTTGTTCAGATTTTTTAAAAATTATTTGCACATTGTTGTTGTTGCATTTCCACTGATGATCTGTACATAAAAAGGCTATGATGAGGACTCTCAAAACTATTATTAATTTATCTCATTATTAATAAAAAATATGTTAAATATAACTTTAAATTTAGCTTCAAACTAAATAAGTGGATATGGAGTTGGTGAATTATTTGTCTTGTACTGAACCTCGTGGTGGACAGTGGTTTAAAAATGTTGGTGAAGCGTGATCCTCGACGACATGAATCGGTCTATGGCTGCGTCAGTCGTCTTGTCAGTCGTCGTCTTGTCAGCCGTCGTCTTGTCAGCCGTAGATTTACTCACCGCCCTTCATGTTGCAATTTCATTACACACACACTTGAAAATGTTACCCAGTTTTACTACTCTTCCAGGTGCCACATGAAACGTGCTGACTCAGCCAATTTGCATCCATAGTCCCTGAAAGCTCAAACATACTGTACTGTGTGTGTGTCTGTGCATATACTGTACATTTGAGTGTGTGTTCACCCTCTTAATTTGTGTCCGTTAAAAAATGCAGAGAAAAGACAGCTGGTGTGTTTAACCTCGTGCTGATCGTGGCGTCTCTCCAGCTCAGCTCAGTGTCTCACGCCAAAGTAATGAATCTGTGTTGACTCGTGTTGCCGGGCCATGTGGGACACGCTGGTATCGCACTGTGCATAGATTTGCATTTTTATGTGCCGTTCTCTGGCTTATTCTTATCGGTGGAAAACGTCTGCTCTGCACTGAGGTAATCACTCTGAACTAAATCGGTTTCATTACCCGCTCCACCAAATATGGCTGACATCAAAGTGGTGCAGAGTTCAGGAGTTAGAAGTTAGACGTCCTTTTCTGGTCTTGTTATTAACTAGGTATTTATAAATGTAATCAGAACTCGATTCTTTTTATAAATGGACCCGACAAACACTTTTGGTGTATTTACACAAAACTTTTTAGTTGTCAGCTTCTTATTTGGATATGGATATAAACACATTTTTTCAGTGTTTATTCAATCTATTCTGTCTATCTATGACCAATCAATGTCCTATATTAAGTTTTCTCTGTTAATCTCTGTGTAAACAGTATAAATCTGTCAATACAAATTAATGAATAAATACGTGTTACATTGAAAATCAGTTAGCTCAATGCTGTTTAAGCTAATCACAGTATAGACCGACGGCGCAGACTGACAGAGGTGAGGACTTAGAACAACAGCCACATTGTGCTGTTGAAGCCAGACAACCGTAATAATGTTTAACAATAACCTTCGAAAAACACAAATTAGCATTCACTCAAGATGGGGCAAAAAGTAATTTCAGGTTAGGAGCCTGTTTGAACGCGGCACACTCTTAACCACTAAATAATCCGTCCTGCTTCTCTGATGGTGCAGTGTCTCTTCATGTTCATTAAAAACAGAGTGAGATAGAATGAAAACAATAACATATTTTTAGAGTGTGGGTTGTTGATCTGCACACACACACACACAAAAGGCCCACAGTCAAGGTGGAGCGGAGACTAAGAACTGCTGCTCCTAAAGACCTGCTGTGTGTCATTATGGCTAACCGCTGCACCATCCTATCCTACCATCCCATAATTAACAGGGCTGTGTCGCTGCAAGTCCCGTTGTTTCGTTACCTGTCGCTATAAAAAGCAATGTGAAAGAAAAAAAAAACACACTCTAACACTATTTGTAATACATTTTTTGGTCTTTATTTTTAGCATGATGACATCCATGTGTGGGCCACGTGGTGGTACAGTGGTTAGACCTCCTGATGTTAAGAAAGACCAGTGGTTCGGTGTGGGCCACGTGGTGGTAGAGTGGTTAGACCCCCTGATGTTAAGAAAGACCAGTGGTTCGAGTCTGGTGGGAACTGATGATCCTTCTGTTTGGAGTTTGGAGGACATTCCTTCATGTGTGTGTGTGTGTTCACCTAAATGTCCAACAACATGGAGGATTAGTGTTCACTCCATATGGACCGTAGGTGTTAGTCTGTATTATTGTCTGACTCCCGTATTTTCTGGACTATAAGTTGCTCTGGAGTATAAGTCACGCCACCCAGTTAGAGTGCCCTCTAGCGGCTGTGAAAATAACAAACGTAAATTTTAAGTTGTACAGGAGTAGCAGATACTAGTACACAAGCCTAGAGTGCCCTCTAGTGGCCGTCAGTGTAAAAATAAAGGACATGTAAATTGTAAGTGATACAGGAGTAGCAGATACTAGTACACAAACAGAGTGCCCTCTAGCGGCCGTCAGTGTGAAAATAACAACAAACGTGAATTTATATATTTTAATATATAAGTTAGACCTGAGTATAAGTCGAAAAACCTAGCCAAACGATAAAAAAAAAGTCCGACTTATAGTCAGAAAATACGGTATAGATACGGCCCAGAGTTGGATTAGCTGACTGCTGCTTGGCTAAAAGGACCAGGACTTAGTCTACATACATGCAGCCCACAAGTTGATCCATATTTATTCTGCTGCGAAGTCTGTTTACTTCACATTGATTCATGTTTGTGTCCAGAGGAGTCCATTTTCTACAGCTGCCCAGTCTGTATTTGAAGTCTCAGCAAACATCTGTGGTGTCCACCCTGAACCCGGGCCCCTGTCTCGGACAGGAAATGGTCCCTGGCACAGCTTGCTGCACAGGAAGTCTACATATAGTGACACTTAGACTGGGAGATGAGGACTCTTCATGTCATGTGTTTCCTCCAGACGCTGTCATTTTCCCTGTTTGTGTTTGTTTACTGCTCTGGCTGAGGACACGAGTTCTGGAGAAGACAAGATGGAAACTTTTCGTTTACAATGAAAATGGAAAGTGGTAGAAAGTGGTTTCATGAGCCATGGACACGTTCTACAGTTACTGCAGTAGTATGTGTTTCACAGTTACCAGGAATACGTCTATGTCATAAAGTCTCACTGTGACTAAAATTAGCTCCCAGCATGCACTGGGAAAAACTGGATTTTAGCAACTTTTTAGTGGATTATTTAATTAATCTTTACTCATTAAAGTCAATTCTGAGGATCTTTAAATATGTCACATCACTCTGTGGAACTGTTTTCTAATGCACATTCTTTATCTTTATGGGCAGAAAAAACCCTCCAAAAACTTCAGTTCAGTCAAATTTTTGAAAAAGCCATCTTTAAAGATTCATGTTATAAATATAATTTGATAATTTCTTTTTAAACTGAAGGTGAGTTTCTTTGGCTGATGCAGTATTGTACTATATTTACAACTTATAAAACTAATTCTCCCAGTGTCTGTGGACCACAAGGGTCTGTCTGCTGGGTGTTGTCAGACTGTGGTCTCATATAAGTATGGAGTGAGTAAACTTTTCTGAGTGCCATAAATCCCACTTTGGGCTTTTGAGTGTTGCTCTGTGTATTCCATGACGTCACTGTAGTCATATAGTGTAAAATGTCCATTTTAGCTCTTTGGGAGTTTGAGCGTGCCGTTCCTTGTCGTGATGTCATCGTGGTTTCTGTGAGCTTCAGATGCACCAGCACATATTAACGCTTCATTTCATTTATCAGCTCATTTTGTTTGTCCACATCATAACAGTATTTTGTTGCGGGTTGTAAAAGAAGACTTTCAGGGATCGTTTTGGACCCAACTGTTAAATTATTTTGTGGTTATTCGTTTTTGCGATGTCTTAAATAACTTGATAGAAACTAGGGAACAAACCTGATGCAGCATAATTATATTATTATTGTTATAAAAATAGGAATTCCTCAGTGATTTTAATGAATTCTTAAGTACATTTAACCGCAGCAGTGACACCCTCTGTCTGTATTTTTTCCTGGAAAGCAGACTTAACATTAACAAACCTGTGAAATCGACCCACGCACCAACGACGTGAGGGATGTGTTTACAGCACCCTCTGCAGGATGGAGAGTAGAAATGGAAACTTACCTGATATAAGTTTATACAGACACACAAGTGAAATTCTTCACATCTTATTTTTATTTTTAGACCTAAGGCTGAAATAGTGATGTCTAAAATCATGCAAACATGTTTATACATCTGCTCTTTTACCCTTATTATTTTCAGATTTCTAATGTGTCCAACATATGGTCCACAGGCTGTCGACAAGAGGTCCACTCTGCTTCCCACGGCGCAGCTTTACTGCATGACTGTGGTTTGTCTCCAAAAACAGAATGTGTCATTTAACTTTGTCCACATCCAGCCCAGGAAAACAAACACTGCAGCGCGCACACACACACACACACACAAAACTGCCTGAAATGGAAAGAATTCATTTCTTCCATTCTTAGTGGTCGAAGGATGTGAGGCGGCTGTAACTCTGTCTGTGCAGGGCTGTGTTAACCCAACAGTGTGTTTACTGAAGGGTGGCGCTGTTGTGGTCGTGCTGCCCCGGTGCCTGAGGGCAGGACAGGTCTGCTGCAGTCTGCAGGTTCTCTTTCTATGGCAGGGCTTGTGTTTTTCCATCTCAGCTGAATTGTATTTTGGTCTTGATATTTTTATGGAGGACCCAACCTGTAAACCAGCGACACCTAGTGGTGGCCTCACCTTCCTTGTACTAACCTCAAAGTTCATATCTTGTCTGTTTGGATGTTCACACTGCAGGCTAAAGTGGCACAGAGTGTTTGGTTTTTTTTGCCCATATGTGACCCATATCAGTCTGACCCAGCCCACTTTTATACATGGTCCTTAATTGGGTACTGGAAGATGTTTGTTCAAAGTGACCTCCGTCTGATTGGTCAGGTGATATTTCATCAGACTTTTACCTCATCAAACTGAGACAGACTTCAGTGTCAGTGCAGGGGCAAAAATCAATTATTTTCTGTCATGCCCTTGGGGACAAATATGTTTTCATGCCCCCTCAGGGGGGCTCGCCCCACTGTTTGAGAAGTACTGATTTAAGGGAACGATACCTGGAGAGCGATCTGCAACAGCTCCAACAGAGGCTCTCCAAACAACGGCAAATCGATCAGTGATTTTACTCCATGAAGAAAGAGACAAATGGATGGTGGAAAACCAAAATTAAAAATGAGATGTGAATGGCATGAAAAGACATGATAATTATGAGGGGGAAAAAAGTAAACCAGGGAGAGAGATATGTCCCCGGGGGACGGGGGATTATCATGTAGACTTGTTTATCAGAACTCAGGAGACGAGCAGAGCCGTGTGGTGGCAGCTGGTTGGACCAGATACAGACAAGACAGTGGGAGCTGTCTTCATGTTGTCTTCATATTCTCACTGTCTCCTCTGCTTCCACATTACACTTGACTGATGTTGCTCAGATGTTTAAAACAACTGGCTTCATCCCCTTGTGGCCATTGTGGGTAATCACACCTTGTTCTCAGTGCATTGATGTTATGAATTCATTTAAATAGTTTATTGTTTCCTGGAGAAATGCTGTGTAAATGTTTCATTGTTACCTCTTTGAACTCCTTCCTCACTGTATGTGCAGTTCGTTTCATGTCGTTCTCTACATGAGCTCTGTGTCTGCACTGATGATGATGTCATTCACGAGCCCCATCTTTGGGCTTATTGTCGCGCTTCCATGACTACTGGAGCACTTGGCTTCACACTTGACTTTTTTTGGAGCAGATCTCCTGAGAACGTGCAGACGAGGAAATTATTCAACATTCTTCAGGTGTTTCTGGTTCTATTTACGGATCAACATGCGAGCTTTGACTGATCCTCTGTTCCAGGCATTTGATTTAAAGCACAAACGCATTCGTCCCAACTCTGGCTGCAGACCAGTTTCCCCGCGGGACCAATAATGATACCTCTGACTTTTTAATGACCTTTTTAAATCTTCAGGTTCTTAACCTGCTCCAAAAGAAAATCCCAAAATAGCTTTGGGAGACGCTTTTATTTTATTTTCTCATAAAGACCAATCGCACTTTTAAAGTTCAGACAGAGTGTGCCGACCTCACAGCTCTTATCAATCACTCAGTGGAAACAGACCTATGAGCCAACACATCTGTGTTTTATCTTCCATAATAAGATAAAATATTCAATCGTTTTGTTCCCTCTTGGCCTGACTGTATTGGCTGATTGATATCATATCTCGATGCTCTTTTACTCATAGTTTCCTGAAGGCTATGACGTGAGTTTTATTGACATTACAAGATCTAGAAGTTGGAATTTGGAAAGACATGCGTTAGATATAAAGATTGTTTTTCCTACAAGCTAATAATCTCAACATCAAACAATATTACAGTTCAGTTTTCTTAAGCTACGATCAGACAGACACGAACCCTGGAGCTGTACATGTGAGTGCATGTCAACAGAAGCAGAACATCTCCAGGTAATGTGGTGAAGGATTCATACAACATGCCAGCAGGGAGCGCTGTTCATTATTTACATTATAGTGTGGAAAGTAGAGCTTTGACTTTAATAATTGTCAACAGGGGGCGCTATTCATTATTTACAGTGAGTGTGGAATAAGTAGAGCTTTGACTTTAATAATTGTTGTTGTAGGTACATTTTTAGTGTGAGGCTTAGTTGCTAATCTGCTAATTTACGTTGTTGGTTAACATATTTGCTGATGATACTGTGATTTCCAAATCATAGTTTTGTTTTGTTTTTTTTAAACACCATTCTGGCATCAGTTTATTAAACTCAAAAGAGAGAAATTAAACAGGACATTGTGTCCTAATCATTTTCAGAAATTGCACAAGGTGCTGCAATGACTGACAAACAGTTTGTAATTGTACAATTTGAAAATTCTCAAATAATTTATTGGTGCAGAACACATGAATTATATCTCAGTGGTGGGAAAGCCAACTGCAAACAGATGCTCAGTGAACGAACAGCATCTTTTAGATGTTGAAACTTAACTAAATTTGAACTTTTCAATCACTGGATACACAGCGTACGTTAAGGGTCATGTGTATAACTGCAGTATCCAGGTGAATATGTGAAGTTTTTTGCGCAGATTAACGTCAGACACGGTGTGGTGATAAAGTAGTGGTGAGTACAGGCTGTCCTCAGGTGGACGTCTGTCTTCACATTCCTGATTATGTCCACATTCTCCTGAGAGGCTGCACAGACTGGACCACGGGCTCCCAGGAATATTTAATGTGTTTACTGCCTCTTATTTTTTCCTCGTAGTTTTCTGCATTAAAATCAGATGAAACTGATTTATTGGTGTTTTTTGATGATTTGTTATTTCTGACTAACTATTGCTTCTCATGTTTCCATCTGCTTTCCATAAATCTCTGAAACAAACCGTTTCATTTCTAACTGATTTATAGCTTTGTTATGTTTTGCCTGGCTTTCATTTGTCACAACTGATATTAGTGTGACTTTTTTTTCTGAAATACAAAGAAGTGAATGTTTTCAACCACCACAGGTTTAGTGGCCAATCTCTCAGGTATTTACAGAGAAAAAAAGTCTTAAAAATAAAGACATTGGAATGAGAAGCTGAAAAGTTCTGATAAAAAAAAAACTGATTTTAGAAAAAGGAGAGGAGGTCGAATGGT
>NC_024310.1:5487865-5505515 GCF_000523025.1 Cynoglossus semilaevis | reverse complement strand
GGTCTCTATAGAAACAATCATCTGTCAGTTTGGTGTTTTGCCCATGTGTGCAGAGCTTTTCTCCATTTCCTCCAAAAACATGCAGATTTTGGTTAATTGTTAACCTTTAACTGTTCGCTCCAAATTGACCGTAGCGATGAGTGTGAGTGTGAACGACTGTGTGTAATGGACTGGTGAATTGTGTGGGGGGTAAATCTGCCCTCACCTGTTAAACTCTCTGACTGATTAATGATGCATCACATGAATGATAAAAGAGAAAACAATCATATTAATCACTGAGTAGAAACACGACTGCTTTACATTTAGTCGACGGAGGCTCCGTGTCTTTCATAACCCTCGTGTGAGAGGAGGTCAGTGGCTCCGAACAGAAAACAATGCCAGTCTTTCTGGCCTGGCATGAGAGCAGAGAGGGAGGGAACCGTGAGGAGGAGGAAGAGGAGGAGGAGAGAGTTCTTTGTGTCGGCTGTGACAGTGAGTGGATGTGAGGGAATGAGAAGCTGCTGATGTCCTGCCACCATCGCCCTGAGCTGCACTTTGATGTGGTGAGAACAAAATGTTAAACTCTGCATTGGTCAGGGTTTTAGGAAATTACATTTCACAGCAACAGAGAGATGGAATCGTTGTATTGAATTTGTAACAAGTACTCAAAAAAAAATCTGTTTTCAGAGGAAGACCATTTTCCAGTTTGTATATGATTTGAGTAAGTGGATAGAGATCAGATTTATTCCTAATAGAGTCAGAATTAAGCAGGAGATGAGAGTCAGAGATTACAGAAATATCTGAAATCTCAAATGTCTTGCACTTGATGTAAAAAAATGAATTTTTTTGTAGTGATGAGTGTGAAATCTGAATGATTCAGAAACAGTTCCCAAAAGTGTGGGGGGAGAAAAAACTCCTCCACTTTTCCTTTAATTCCTCAGCCGTAGATGAAGATAAAGGGATTGAAGTTTCTGGTCCTCTCTTAAAGATAGCTAAAGGTTTAGCTGCACCTGTGTTAGTGTGTCGTCAAACCCTCACTTTGAATACATAGATTAAAGACCCACTGATGTCTGGCGGCCTGTGAATCCACTTCACTCTTATGGATAAATAACGGCTCGACTCCGTCCTGCTCCGACATGTTCTCGCTCTTTTTTCTGATGTTCTTCTTGTCATCACATCACTCAGCACTCTTTTCCTTCCTGTTCCCTCTTTTCTGTTTTTCACACACACAACAAACCAAGTGTAGTGTGAATGTGGGGGAGAAAGTAAAGACAATATTATTGAACAACAAGCACACACACGCGTCTGTGTGCTTGTTATTGTGTGTGTGTTTTCTTCTGTGTCTGTGTGTGTGTGTTTGCCTTTTCTCTGGGTTTTCTTCTGTGTGTGAGTGTGTGTGTGTGTTTGCCTTTTCTCTGGACGACCCGTGCTGTTTGTTTAGGATTAAACCAGCAGAAGGTGCAAATGAACCACAGAAAGGAAGAAGATTAGACCGACTTTGTTCCCTAGATGGACTTTACTGGATGACTGAAAAGAACGCTGGGGATCTCTCCTCATTTGAGCTCTGAAAATCAAGACTTTATACCTTTTTTTTATTTCACATATTTCTAACAGTCAGATGAATCTGTTGCTGTGGACCCTCCATACTGCTGCTATTTATTTCTTGGACTCTTATCCTATAATCATGACATGTGTGACCTTTAAACTAACCCTTACCTTAAGCCAACCACATAAACACTGACCACACACACACTCACACACACACACCACACCACACACTCCCCTGTTATGTTTGTCTTTGGTGCTGCCAGTCAGGAATGTAGGTCTTGGTTTTGTGGAGCAAGCAGCAACAGGTCCGGCTCCTGAAAGAGAGTTTGAGGAGAATACAGACATCACAGCAGCAGCGTCAGACAAAAAAAGGCTGTGATCGGGACAAAGGAACCGTCTGTGGTTCATGGACAGACGCTGCGCTCGTGAAAAGGCGCTGCTTCTCTAAGACAGAGCTGACTCTTGATAGGAGCGCGTACAGGATCAGGTCTATGGAGGCGGTGCGTTTGCTGGACAACTGGAGGAAGGTAACTTTGAACATTTAGAGACAGTAAAAGAGAGGTTAGTTAAATAAAGGTTAAATCGTTTTTCTGTCTGAAATTAGATTTTCACGACTTCAGCCAAGAACTCCTCCACGTGTATTTATTGTTGTGTGATTTACTGTCGGGGACTTTGCTGGAGGTGGACTCTGCTGAATATGGTTTCACAATCGGTCCAAAGCAGCAAATGTGATGCTGGGGAAGCAGGAGTTTTATTATTCTCCCTGGAGTGCCGTTCATCACCACCACAGTTTCCATCGCTGCTGCAACACCACTTGCAGATGTGCAAATGTCTGTGTGTTTGTGTGTGTGTGTGTTTGCCCTTGGCTTCTCTGTGATTGCTTTTCATTATGTGTTTTTAGCCTCTCCCCCGTGGGTGTCCTCCGTGCCTCCTCACAACCACATGATGATAATAATGACCGTGAAGGTGTTTTTCTCACATCCAGTATATTTAGCCAAAACAAACATAGCTAATATAGACAGGGCTGGTATTTATAGCCACTTGTTTTGTTTTTTTGTGCTGATTTCACTGCAGTGACTTGATAAGGAGACGTGTGTTTTTTAAAAAAGGTGAGAGACTCCCGCGAATGTGTCGTCATGTGATTTAATTGTGTCTCATTTTGTTGTTGTGACTACCTTGGAGTGTGATGCTACATGCTGTCTACCATCTGCTGTGTGTGTGTGTGTGTGTGTGTGTGTGTGTGTGTGTTGACAGTATGACACATCTAAGTCTAAGCCGACTGGAGTCGGTGGAAATCCCAGTGAATGTGCAGCAGCTTTAGGTTAAAAAGAGGAAGTGGTGTGAGTTCAAGTGTCTCCGTTCAGATGTAACCGGAGACGACCTCGTGTGATGTCATCTGTCCCTCACTCACTGTCTTGTCCTCTCTTAGGATCTTCATGTGTCACAGGAAGAAGTGGACGCCTCGATGGACATGGACCGCCTGAACAGGAACATGCCGGAGTGTGGACGGCAAACCCACCAGGTGTTACAGGTCAGTGTGGTGCACACGTTGTGTGTTTGTGTGTGCGTACGCGTGTGTGTGTGTCACCGGAGGAGCTTGAAGAGAAAATGCCAAGTGAGAAAACAAAGCTGAAGGATGAGTGAAAAAAAAAAGGAGCTCTTTGTTCAGAACTTGGCAGCCGTCACAGAAAAAACCCAGTCATGTGTCATCAGCGTCAGATTACACACACACACAAACACACACACACTTTTAACAACTCTACCCATTGATGTTAAATGTCACAACTTTGGCTGCTGTGACAGATTGTTGTCTTTGATATGTTGGTAGGTGATAAAAAGACTCTGCTCTTTCAGCTGCGACACATTCTAACAACATTTATTAAGCTCTTTCAGTTGCGACACATTCTAACAACATTTATTAAAGAGAAGGATTCTACGGTCAGAGTCAGTGATTAGACCCAGACACTGATGTGACGACCCCCCCCCGCCCCCACCTGCTCAGTTATAGATCTTATAGATTTCAATCTTGTCCGACATTTAAGGAAGATGTGAGCGTGTGCATGTGCACGTACGTGTTAACCCCACACACAGAAAGAAACATCTAAACTCCATACAAAAATCATTAGTCTTCTTTAAATGCTCAAATTATTATAACCAGTGCTGTGCAACATGAACAGCCTCCTGACCAGACACCGTTGTGTTTCCCTTATCGGTCATGAAAGGACAGAATAAGACTCCTGTTTTTGCAGAGGTGGGCAGGGGGTGAAGGGGAGGGGGTGTAGGACAGTCCTGTCAATATTGGATCAAATGTTCTTAGTTTTACTGACAATGAAAAATGCGTTCATGAAAACAATATTTTTTGCGCTCATATTGTATTACTTTTTTTTTGACCAGAACATTCGTTTCAGTACATGGAGGTCGTGTCAACATCATTTCCCTCCTGTTGTATCTGCTGACGTGAGATAATGAATAATGAGAACGTTAAGGTCATTAGGTCGATAAAACACCAGTGTCTGAAATTTGAAAATATTTAGATTAGTTTCTATCAGTGTTTCTGTCTCTTCTCAGTTCAGTTACCAGCGTGAAAGGTCAGCAGGTCAACAGGTCAGTGTGGGTTCTCTAGCGGTACATTCCAGTGCCGGACCGCGTCAGCACATACAGACAGCGAGGGAGAGAACTGTGGATGCGTGCACCACATGGGAGCAGCAGCACACAGCAGTTGAAGCTGCACGACTCCCCTCCCTCTCACCAACCGCTGACCCTCACCACCAGTTTGCCCCTCGGTGCCTTACAGCCCTTCTCTCTCTCTCTCTCTCTCTCTCTCTCTCTCTCTCAATCCTCTTATTAGAGTTGACCCCACTCGCCGACAGCTCCGCCGCAATCAGATAATCCTATTAGGATTCACGCGAGCTGCCTACCCGTCGAGAGGCTGAGTCAACGATCGCTTACCCTGTATAAATAAAAGGCACAGCTGCTGTTTTATAATATGAGAGTTTGTCAGTGTCAGTGTGAGCTATTAGCTTTTTTTTTGGACATTATTAAACGCATCACATTGCAGTCAATATTTGTCGAGGTAAGAAAGGAGCGAGGCTGACAAATACGACGATGTAAAAATCAAACTGACGTCAGACGGATCACATTACTGGGTTTCCTGTGATGGTCAATAATAGATGCTTAGACCAAGTGTCACGTTATTAGCTGTGATGCTGTTTTATTTAACTTGAGATTGTACATGGGTGATATGTTCCCGTACAGTATGTTCTTTTTTTTATGGCAATAGAGAAATAGAAAAGTGCAAGAAAATCCTTTATTTTCTATTGAATAATTTTCAAGGCTAGATGAGTTTTTAAAATGTGGTTTCATGAGGCACTGCATGGACTGTGATGTATCGTCAATGAGAAAGAAAAGGATTTACTTACATGACTTAGCAACCAAATATTAACTAAAGCTCACCCAAACTATTCTAGTGATCAACTTAGTGGAGTAAAAACGTCCACTAACCTGACACCAGTCTGAACCACCAATGACCTCATCAGACGTCCTCAAAATCTACAGTACGGACCTGACTGAACAATCTGATCAGTAACTTCACTGACTGAACAGTTTGAACAGTCACTAACTAGACTGAACAGTCACTAACTAGTCTGAACAGTCACTAACTAGTCTGAACAGTCACGAACTAGACCGAACAGCCACTAACTAGTCTGAACAGTCACTAACTAGACTGAACAGTCACTAACTAGACTGAACAGCCTGCCGCAGCTTCATGTTTCTCATTTACAGAGTGGGGTTGCCATGGGGACGTCCCTTCCCCCTTGTTGAGCTGATAGCACATGGTGGATTTGTTCCGGCAGAGATAACCATGCACACACACGCATACACACACACACACACACACACACACAGGAATGTCCTCTCACACTCAGGCACCTTGTCTGGTAATCTCATGTATCACTGAAGCACAAAAACTGCAGTATCTGCAGCACTAGACACAAACGAATCCCTCGTGCAGTGTATTCATTTTTTACATCAATTAGTTCAGAGGGTGCGTTGCCTCTTGGGTCTGATCCTCGGTCAGTCATCGATGTTCACCTCAAACACACTGTTTATTCTCAATGTTTATTTGTGCAGCTTAACTGACCTAGAGATCTTTTATTCATATCTTTTATCCAACTTTATATATATCATCTTTTATTTTTGTGTGATGTTTATGTTCCGTGTGTTACAGAGCACTCCACTGGACCTGATTGAGACCGGAAAAGGTTTAAAGTTCCAGGCAGAGCATCACCTTTTATTTTTTGTGTGATGTTTATGTTTCGTGTGTTACAGAGCACTCCATTGGACCTCTCATCTTGTATTTTTTGTGTGATTTTGTGTGTTACAGAGCACTCCATTGGACCTGATTGAGACTGGAAAAGGTTTAAAGTTCCAGGCAGAGCGCCCCCATCTGGTTAGCCTTGGTAGTGGACGTTTGAGCACTGCCATTACCCTGCTGCCCCTGGCTGAGGGTGAGCATGTTAGCTGCTGCTGCTACTGTTGATGTAAAAAAAATGCTTGTGTATCTGAAAGAACAGCTGATGTCTGTGCTGCACTACACACACACGTCAACTTTGGCAAACCAAAATATTTCTGGTGACCTCTAATTCTACTGCTGTCGTTGTCTGTCACCCTGTACGCTCCAGTTTTTTGCCTCCAAAATCCTAGGCCAATCATTGTCCTTGTTTTCAACCCAAATATTTTAAACTGCACTCATTGTGTAGGTCATGAACAGTAGACCAAAAGAGAACACTGCGTGGGTCAGACCATCATAGCTGTCTCTTTTTTTTTTTTTTCTCCTCCTCCATTTCAGGGCGGACCACCCTGGGCCATGGCTCCGTGGACATCAACATCCAGGGTGCAGCAGTGGCTGCGGAGCACTGCTACATAGAGAACAGGTCAGGGGTCATCACGCTGCACCCCTGCGGGAACCTCTGTGCCATAGATGGACTCCAAGTCACACGGCCTGTCCGCCTGTCACAAGGTACCTGTCAGCCCAAACATTTGTCACATAGTTCACCCTGCTGAGCTGCAGAGTTTCTGCTGACGTGCTCCTCGGAGCTCTTTACTTGATCAACATGGTGCAAACAATCTGTCAGCAACATTCGCAGCTTTAGCGTCGCATGGATTTCCATTTTTCTCCACAGTCGGAACAAACTGTGCGGGAAAGCATTGGATATAAGATACGCTGTTATTTCACCGGCGTACCAATACTCGCCAGCTAAGGCACAGATCAATCCATCGGTCAATGAGAGCACTTCTTAAAGAGGCAGCAACTCAGCTCGGTGGAAAACACAGAGGGTGAGCTTTTAAATAGGCATCGATTGAGGAGCAGCCGGAGGTTTCTGTGTTAATCAGTTAACAGATTGAGCTCTGCTGTTCTCAGGCATGAAGAATTCCAAGAAACCGGAGGGAGAAAATGAGATTCATTGATTTTAAATCTGCTGTAACCTGGGTGAATCAGATTTGTGTGGAAAACAATCCAATGAGATTGACATTTTATCGGGAAATGATTGTTCGCCTTGAAGTTATGGCCTCGGTGATGGAAAGATTTAGGTGATTTCTCAGTTTGAAGAATCAAAGCACAGTCAGTGTGAGGTATGTGATGGTTTTCATGGCAGTGGTGGTCACACTCGTACCTGACGTGTCTGAGCAGAGTGGAAATTATCACTGCAATAAAACTGTCGTAGGAATTAACATACTTCACTTTGGTGTTTCCCTTTCATGTTACTCCCCATTGTCAGTTGCGAGTCCAGCAATAAATCAACTTAACACTTAGTTTACACTTAGTTTACACCAAATATACCCTGCTGTAAAAGAAGCTATGTCAACAGCACTTAGATAAAGACAGAAATCATCATCTAATTTCAATTTACATACAATTTGTTTTATTCAGTATAACAGTTGGTCCTCTTTAGTTGAACACTATGCTAATTTTCATGTTTCAAGAAGACAATTGTAGTTAGTAGTTTGTAGTAATTGAAGCATTTTGTGCTGTGTTGTAGTTCTTTGTGACGACGTGGCTGAAGAGTCTCCTTATAAACAGTTAAAGAGGAAGTTTCCATTGTAATTTTCATAGTAAGTGTTTCTTGTAGTCTCATAAAGCGTCACAGCCTCAGAGGGAGAAAATAGGGAGTTGGGGGAAAAAAAAAAAGAATCATTATTACTCACCAGAAGGAAATGTCCCTCTGTCTAGATGTGCTATTACACACTGCTGTGCTATTTTAAGGATGGAGAAACACTGGCTTTTAAATCCACATCTTGCCAGTAAAAAAAAAAGCTGATGTCTGCAGGTATTCCATTTTTTTTAAAATAATAGTTTTTTTATCTGCAGTGTCCCTTCCCTCTGTATGTATTTTCTAGCCTTCTTTTGTTTTGCAAGTGGCTGAATTGTCTTTGTGTGTAAATATTAATCAGTGGAATGATACCTGTAGGTGGCAGTAATGGACGTAGAGCTGTTGTGAAAACCTAAAAACCTAAATACAGTGGATTGTTGAGTAGAAAACTAAACAGAAACTCATCTTTAGATCTGAAGACGTCTTTAATGGTGGAAAAATATTTTTCAACATTTTATTGTAGAAATCCTGACTCATTTCAGTGCAGTGTTCCAACAGGTCCAGTCCATTTGATCCGTGAATTCACCTTGCTGTGTAAGGTTTAAGTTCCAGCCTTTCCTGGAGCCTACTGTGGAATCTCATGAAGTTTTGGTGAAGCAGCTGGTGCTACTTTGTCACAGTTAAACGGGTTCAGCCATAGGGACAGAAAAGTCGGTCGGCACTTTTACCTTCAGCTCTTGGATTAAGACAAAAATGCAATTTTTTTTTAGCACCTGTGAAGATTTATGCTAACATTTACCAGTTCTCTGGTAGGAATACCTGTAGAGCCGAGACCGACTGACACCAGTGCTTTATACAGTATCTATCAATGCCTTGCATAACAATTTCACATGAATGTGTTGTCTGTCGGTCCGTGCCTCTCGGTCTTTCGGTATTTCAACCCGGACTCCAGCAAGGTAACCTGAGAGGGGACATGGGGCTATTTATACTGCCCCTTCTGCCCCAGACAGACCCCGCTTTGGCCTCACGGGAGGTTTCAGATGGAGGGTGAGGGTGAAGCAGCAGGATTCACTTACTGTCAGTGGAATGAGCTCAAACCGTCATAAAGGAGAATCTAACTACATGTAATTATCTGATGCTCTCCTATTGGACAAGTTAGCACAAGGGAAGGCAGGAAGTAGATCAGACTCTTCTGCTTTCTTACATCTTCCATTCCACGAGCGCCATCACATTACGCTGCACGTGTTCTGGACGTTCTCTTACGATCCACTCTGACTAAACACTCTGATGTGCGTCTCAGTTAACTGTCTGCTTCCTGTGTGTCTACACCTGGCATATGAATCTTTTATAAACCTGAGGTTGGCTTCAGAGCATCTGCCTCTGTGTTTCTTGAAAAGTCAAGCTGCAACAAGTTGATATCGTTACAAAAAGAAAATGTGCTTTAACCCCGCGCTCAGAGATAATCCTGCTGGATTTACAGTATAACTCAGAGGAGACAGTGGAGGGAAATCCCAACAGTGAAAGGACATGAACAAACTGAGTCAGTGTCTTCAAGGCAGTGGTCCACTTCATTCAACCTGTATACTGTATAAACAGGAATGGAATTTTAATATTCCATTACATGGTTTTATATAGTCTTCTCAGACTTAAGACATAGTTATATGTGTTTTTCTGTGTTTATAATTGTCTTGTACCGGAAGCATTCTTCTTTTTTCATTGATTTTAAAGACAGTGTTATAAGCTGTCAATTGAAGACAAACAACACTTTAACATCAATAACTGGTTCAGAGAAAGTTGTTGATGTGTCGCACACACACACGGCCATCAACGTCTTTCTGAGCCTCCTCTTCCCTGCTGCAAAGCACTGACTCAGGATCTCCACCTCCTTTCATCCTCCTGCTCCTCCTCTCTCGCCTTCTCTCCTCCTTCCCTCCCTCTCTCCCTCACTCCCTCACCCCTCTCTCACTCCCTCCGACAGCAGTGAGAGGTGAACGTGATCCAGCTGTTTCTCACTGAAGCCCAGACAGGCTTCCCTCACTGTACTACTCGGAGCTAGCGGAGCTACGAGACAATGGCCTCGGCTCACAATGACTGTACAACTCCCGCACTGGTTTGAATGAGTTGGGCTATACCAAGACCTCAGCGGATGGACCCGTGTTTTAACAAGTGTTCCGGCGGACAGCTTCTCTTTGTGGCCGCTCTCATACATACATATTAGTGCAAGTAAGCTTTTTTTGGACTCGAATTATCATAACAAAAGCATAAACGCCGCGGTTGTTCCACAATAAGTCGCTGAAAGGAGGCGAAAACACGTGGTTTTCTTTAAAGGAGTCGATGCGATGAACACTGCGGCGGGAGAGAGGAGTTTGAATCCGTGGAGTTAAAGTAAGTCCCGTCTCTTTCTACATGTTCATTTGTGGTGTTCGTGACGCTGGGAATCGCCGTGGAGTTAGATGTAAACCCTTGGTGTTGGATTAAAGAGAAGTTTTGGACCACAGCCAAGTAATTAATTCCCCATTACTCAGCAGAACGGTGGTGGTAGTAGTGGTGGTAGTGGGGGGGATTCACCGCGAAAGGTGCTTTGGAAATCTCACAAAATGTGTTGTTGCGCTTTATTCGCGCATTCTGCGTAGTTAACTAAACAATATTTACACCAAACACTTGTAATGCGTTCCTACCCAGTTCGGCAAACCAGTAACATATTTTTGGCGAAACACGTTTAAATGGTCCACTATAATTTCTTGCTTTCTCTGCTCTGCAGTTTTCACTGGATTCTGGCCTTTAGCATTAGCAAGTCACACAACTTCACCTTATGCTAACGTACTGGTCAACTTATTTAGACATTTTTTTAAAGCCGATAGTTTTGTAACTATCCACTTCACATGATGTGGCTTTTTAAAACACCCCCTTGTTTGAATATTTTGTTTAAAAGCAAGAATAGCTTAATGCTGCAGATATTTTAATGGCTTCTGGGTTGCAAACTGAAAACAGGCAGCAAAAAACACCTGCTCCAACTTTGCTGCCCCCCCCCCGCCATTTTCCCAGCAGTTCCATGTGAGTTCTGTTTATAGACTACAAATGTATACAACTCAGATCAGTAGATAACCCCCTCCTTTCCTTACAGTCTGGCATAACCAGACCTGAAACTGTCCCACTACTGTTACATGTCTATGCACCCAGGCCTAATGGTGGCTAATACCTGGAATAGAAGATAGTGTTTTTCCCCCTTTGTGCGTTTTTGCCTGACCACAGGCCCTGTGGGTCACAGGGTTCTGCTGTTTTTTAGTGTGTTTTAACTTCTGGTCTTTCTTGCTGACCATAAACATTGTTCCTCCTCTTCTGCACCATTGAAACATCTGTCATCAATGACACACTGCGCTGTCCCGCCCCCCGGGAGAACATGCCGGAACACTCATCAGGTTGCTGCAGATGTGATGTAGGCATCTGGCAGCCTCGGAGCACAGGTCAGACATGTGTGAGGAAAACAGATGATGGGGCAGTAAGGGTAGGAGGGGGGTGGTGGTGGTGGTAACAGCAGCTGGTGTACATACACTGGACCAGCGTGTGTGTTCCTGCATGCTGGTTCTTTCACCGTCTTTTTCACCTATTCTCTGAATGGACCAATGTCAAAGCAGTGGGTGGTTAAATACTACAAATATGTCTTAAATCAGACCAGGGTTTTACCTTCACTGGGGCTCTACAAGAGCATATCTCACCCATTCCTTACCCACAAATACACAATATTTATTCATAGAAATAAATAAGAATAATTTTATTGAAGTCTCAATGTAGTTTCTTTTAGTATTTATTATTTTATTGTGCAGTCTTTATCACTTAAGTACAAATATTCTTGGATTTATAGGTGCAATTAAAAAAAAATTTTTTTTACAAATACTTCAAAGTGTTTTTCCTTTTTTCTGAACATCTGTGCTGAGACTCAACTGCAGAATGGACCTTGTAATTAAGTAATAAAGCAGCGTTTCATGTCCACCATCAACCATCATACACGTTTAAATACATACAGCTTCTGTGCCTACATTTAATAAATTAACTGCAGGAACACGTGAGTAAAAACCAGGTTCCACAGCTTTGGATGTGAGTGTCTGTCAATGCAGCTGGTACTCACTTTATCTGTCACTGCTGCCCGTCCCCCCCACTCAGAGCCACATGTCTTTTCAAAGGAGCAATCTGAATGTTGTTGTTATTTTGCCTGATCAGGCTAACATTTATACTGATTGTTACTGTTTGCAAAGGCCCAGTTCAAATAATGACCGTAGGAGTTTGATATAACTGTATTATATTACAACTCTTTTGGCCAACTAAGAGTTAGAATTAAACTCAACCCGTTGATTGTCATCAGGCCTGCAGCCATCTGCCTGTGGAAGCATGTTTAACAGCAGGGGATTGGCTCTAGTGGTAGGCTGTCACAAAAGGAGCAGGAGTGGAGCAAGTGGGGGTTGGTGGGCAGGGAACATCTGTTCGGAGAGGCAGTAACCAGCCTCCGACCGTTAGCTGGTCCGCTGATGATGGCAGCTGACAACACGGCTGGATGCTGCATCTGGTCTGTGTGACGTGAGCCTCCCCGCAGCAGGAGGCGACTAACTGCAGGGAGTGAGTAGGAAAGAATGTTTTAATAGCGCACCCGGCTAATGGTACACATAAAGCTGAATTTACTGATGACTCACACTGTGTAAACACACATATTACGTCTTCTCTGGCTGTAGAGGGAATAACACTTATGTGCTCACACGTTTTTCCCAAAATAAAGAACGTGTTAGGATGCTTTAACGACTGTACATTATTATTATTATTACGTATATATATACTATTAAGACAGGAATGAAGGTCTAAAATACTTGTGATCTTGAGTACTGAAATACAGAAACAATTAAGATTTATTATTAATTGTATTATTATCATCTTTAGTAGTACTGTTATTGTTTATTATTACAATTTAGTATTATTGTTATAATAATCATGATAATATTTACAATAATATTACTTTTTAATCTTAGTGCTTACACTAACGATTTAAATTTTATTTTATTTTTTTTGCTCTGAATATTGTGGCAGCAGCAACAGTTGTACAAATAAATGGTCGGTGCATCTTGCGTCTGAACCGACACCGACTGGCTGGGGGACAGTCATTGATTAACTAGTAGGCTTGAGTCTCTGGCCTGTGCTGAGGGTTGTAAACCATCAGCTTTCCATAGCAACCCTCAGCCCTGGTTGTGAGCATCCCATTGTGCAAACCTCCTCAGACCCTTAAGTGACATGGTTCAGTGGAACGTCTTTGTCAAGCGCAAGAACAAAATGACAAAAAGACCAGAGATTTTCTTTGGTCAAAGTCAACTAACGGTGTATGAAATGTTGGCAGTGAGAGTGAAGTTTGGCCGACAGTGGAGTGCGGTGTAGAAACAGCCTTAAGTTTTCTCTGTGAGTTAAAGGAATTAATCAGTGAGAAAGTTTTCTTCTACCGTTAATCTCAGTAGTCTCCTTTTGGTAGAAGATATTTTTAGTATTAAAGTTAAACTCCCTCATGTTTTCTGAAGATTCTAGCTGATGATTAGAATATATGCTGCTGTATATAACTTAGTGTGTGTTGATGGCATTGTTATTGTTCGTTATTGTCATGTAAACTATAATTTGTTTTTTTTGGAAAATGTTTATTGTTAAGAAGGCGCAGTTTGATCATAAAATGTTCATGTGACAACATTTGGGAAGGACGGACCGACCCTGAGAAAGAGTTAAGTGTTAGAGTCTCCCTGGTGAAGATGAGCCTCATGGTTTATGACAGTATAGCATGTACCAGCGGGCAGTTTCTGACAGACATGAGATGTTACATCACAGGGCAGAGCCTGGAGTCCAACAAATGACCTCTGACCATTCTTGTACATTGGCTCTGGAATATGTTCGGTTCTAGATAGTCCAGGACCTCGTGGTACACATGGCAAGCGAACCAGGGGACCTTCCATCCAGCTCGACCATGCAGTGAGTTCACTTCATGTCTGAAAATAACTTGGCTCATCTTACTGTACTTCGTAAACCTAAACCTTAAAAAGACCTGCCATATCATCGAAGGAAAATAAAACAAACTTCAGAGTCATGTTTCTGGAAAAATGTGGAACGCCACTATTTAAATTTCTTTCCTTTCCGTTAAGTATTTTCTGTAGTTGAAAGTTGTCCCATGAACATGAGATGACATAATTTGAGATGAATTTGAAGCCACAGAAACGAACTGCCTCTTCACACAGCCAGACCAGTCTTACAAGCATAAATTCACAGCACAGCATTTCTGTAAGTATCACGATGAGTGCCGCTAAGTCTTACAGCAGACTCCACATGAACTCAGTGTGGTAGAATGTCCACAGCGTTCTTGCTCTGACCACCTCTGGTTCTTCTGATCTGGTCTTCTGGGAAATATACTTGAGCTGAGACCCATGCACTGGAAAGATTCAACGTGGTCGCACCACAAATGGTGGAATATTCTGATCCACAGGCACATTTCAGATCAGGCCCACGGCTGCCAACCACTTCTCTTTTCAAAACCACATACCCCTGAGGCATGACGTGGCATTAATTTTGATAGGCCTGAAGGCCCCAGATAAATACCCACATGAGGATTTAACATTATCATTCAGGACAGCCCTGGTATTAAGAGGCCATTTGTTGCTTCATTATGTTTTTATTTTATATTTCTCTGAACTAAAGATGTTCGTGCTCTGACTTGGAAATCGAAAAAGAAGTGTCTGTATACTTAAAGTTCTTGTGCTTCATTTGTGGAACAAAATCCATCTCAGTTCTGTTCTTCTGTCTACTTCATGCGCTCTGAGCTGTACAAATGGAATTTTAATGGTTCAACGCAGTAATAGGTAGTTTATTTAATATTTCAAAAGAAGCCAAATCTTAGATAGTTTATGGACACAGATCCATTTTGCAATATTTTGTCTGTGCAGCGGTTAGAACCCATGCCTTGGAAATAGGGAGCAGGTAGTCCTAGGTTCGATTCCCAGGGGAACCACATACTTGGTACCTGCAAGTGAAGGATCAATAAAGTTCTTTTCTCTTTTTTTTTCATTTTCTGTTTACTACTTAAATGTAGACAAAACATATTGCATCAGTAATAGTTGATAATCCAGATGAGGATATTGGTATACAATATTTTTTTAACCAAAATTTTTTTATGTTAAAAAAACTCACATGTAACTTCATCCTTGCAAACACCGATTTTACTGAATTCTTATTTCCACCGAAGCCACATTTGTGCATAAGTAAATAAAAACATGGTAAGTGTCACTATCACTTGATCTGTATCAGTTATTCCACTGTAGTGTGTTGTATGTTGTCTGTAATCCACTCACTGTAGGAGTCTGTCATTTGTCAGTGATAAGGTTGTTCTGAGTCATGACGACCTTCACAGTACGTGTCCTGCTTCCTTTGGATGCGTTGAGAAACTCTTAGACATTTTGATTAATGCAGTTGATATTTATATGTTCATACACATGTTTAGTTGGTATAGTGCGATGGTGTTTAAACACAGTGATGCCAGAGCTGTAGTGTGGTTCTGAGAGGTTCTGTTGCCGCACTAATATTCAGAGTGCACTCTCTGTGATTGGAGGAATAGTTCCTGGAGTGTGGGCGAAGAAATTGTTCTCTTACACGCAGGTCGTGGAATCAATCTAACTGATTAACTGTGGTGTATTTCACAACTCACACACACACAGGCACGCACACTCACACATAATCCTTCATGACTCCCGTTCTTCTCACCAACATTGCCCGACCTTGCCTCTATGACTTCATGCGTTGCAATTACGTAAATGCCATTGTGTCATATTTTCCTTGGAAAAAGGCAGAGAAAACAAAGCTGTTGATTAAACTGGTCTGTGTCAGTTCAGCCGTTCAGGTTTCTTATCCCCAAGAAGTTTGTGGAGAGTCCCGCAAAAACCATCCTGTTGTTGTTGAGGCAGAACTTCAGAGCAGTTGGTGACTAATACGTAGGAGTAAGATGTTTTGTAATGTTTTACTATGAATTTTACTTTGTACAACTTTTCACCGTTACATTAAAAAGTGGCAAAGACATTTTACATCATCACCAAATGGGTGTTTCTGATTTCTGGTTAAGAGAATGTTGGTTTGAGAAAAGTCATAAATATGGTGAACAGATTGTTGATGTGAAACAGAAACAGATTTGTCCCAAAAGTCTTTCACCTAAAAGCCATCCAGGCTTAGTAAAAGTCTTAGTGGTCCAGGGTGTGGTTGATGGCTGGTGAACAGATCCTCCCGAGTGTCTGTTTAATTTAAGAAAAACTCCTCTGCAGCAGATCTCAATTTCTGGAGATAAGGTGAGAAAACCCTCAGCGTTTGGGTGGAGGATGAAGCTGTAGACCAACAGAAACAGAAACAGACAGAAACAGATGCATTTACACAATCAGACAGTTGGAAACGCTAGCAGCTAACCTGCTAGCTGCTGCTGTTTGCTCCATCTAGTTTTTTTAAAATGCCATTCAGTTTGGGAATGTCCCTTCAGACAGACGATGGTCAAACAGGATATCGACTTGACACGAATGCTTTCATTAAATTACCTTTCATTAACGTAATTGCACAACAAAGCGGTGCAGTTTCTCTGTGTAAACACAGTGTGGGTGAGCTGTAATGAGAAACTAAAATGATTTATGGTCCTAACCATTTCCACCTCCTCCTCACTGACGGTGATACATGATACATATTTAGAGCATTTTCATATTCGCAGTGGTTCCAGGGACCGGCATCAGCCTCCAGAATCCCAGAGGACCAGAAATCTGAAGTTTTCTCAAGAGCTATTGTCTAATGCTGCTCTCTGTTATGTGGCTTCTCGCTGCCTAAAGATCCATCACGATAAGAGGCTGTGTGGAGTTGTAATGGTTGACTTGATGAGTTCTAATTGGTACCACGAGACCACGATTAATGGTCTTTGCAGACAGCATATGACTACAGAAGATGGTTTGATTAGCAAGCTATGATTTGTGAGCTATGTCCAGCTAGGATATTAAAATTTTTGAGGCTGTGAGTTATCAATGTTGCCTTAGAAATGCAACATATCTACAGTATATATATATATATTAGGAACCATCGGAATGTTTTGCCATTGCTAGTAATTCTCAGGGAGCTCAGGCTTTACAGTGGCCAGCCTCATGCAAATACACTGTGGGCCATTAAGATCTGCAGTTCCTGGGATTTTAGCCTCTTAAGATGTAGCGTTAACATCCCTTGCTGACCAAAGGAACCACATCTGCTTCTTGCAGATGCAGTTGCTCTTTATTTCCTGTTTTTTCTTTTTGCTGTCTACACTAAGTGCACCCCTGCCCCACACTCCCGCACTGAACGACTAACTTGAGACAGAGATGCTTCAGGATTTAGGAGACAATAAACAGGTAAGGAGAGAGCGCTAAAAAACCCAGCTAAAAAGCTGGTGAGTAACCGGCTTAAACCAGTTTAAACCAACTTAAACCAATACATTATCAACCTGGCTCACTCTCTTTTTCCCATTTTTAGCCCCATCTGTTAATCGTACCACGTTAAAACCAGTGAAAATGTAGTGGTAACGATCTACTCTACAAATTAGGATGCATGCTGCGTCAGCTGTCGTTTTCTTCCATAATAATGAACTAAGAGCTGTTATCGGCTTTTATAACCTTGCTTGTTCACTCTACTTAATACTTGAATTGCTCTCAAAGCAGAGATGGACTCCAGGAATGTCTGGAGGGCTTATATTTATCCTCTCCCACCGGAAAATATCTTGTCAGAACAAGTCAGAGGTAGATGTGGGTCTTAAGGGTCAAGGAGATGATGAGAGGAGGCCTCTGCTTGAGGAATCTCGAGGAAACAGGAGCTAGGTGAAGGAGTCAGATGACGGCTCGAGTGGAGAGCATGAAGACACTGTGGCTGAGCCGACGTGGCTCTTCAGACCGCAGTATTAACATCCAGATGTCTGCTTTCCAGCCCCTGCTTCAGCATCTTTCTGTTTTTCCTTTCATAACCAAACTCATTTT
>NC_024310.1:5465392-5487831 GCF_000523025.1 Cynoglossus semilaevis | reverse complement strand
TGGAAAATACAAACCAAAATTATTTTGAGGATAGTGTTGTGACCACGGAGGGGAATGCTTATGGAAGCTGAAAAACAGGGCTCTTCACCGCTTTGTTTGACAAATGTTTATGCAAACAAAAGAATCTTCGAATTTAGAAAGGCCCCGCTCAACATGTGGCATTGTCTTAGTGTCTTATTAAGTGTTGATATAATTGTTATCAAGCAGCGCTGCTGTACATGTCAGCAGTTCTTTACTTTCAGTGAAGTGTTGAAGGTCTTTTGCTTTGTCACAGAGCTCACATTGTTTGTGCATGCATTGCACTTCTTTCTAAAATCAGCGCAGGACTTAACTACATGTCTTTGTCAGTTATTTTTTGCCACAGAGCTTCAAATTGCAGAAACTGAGAGACAGTAAGGAACCAGTGAATGTCCACAGAGTTGTTGTTTTTTGTATCGTTGCTTAATTTGTATTTGTTGGAGATAGTATACATATATATATATGTATATAATTAGTAAAGTAAAATTAAGGATTAAGGAGCAGAAATAGAATTTTAGATGTGAATAGAAAAAAGAACTTTGTTAAGCCCACACTTGAGAAATCCTTGTGTTATCAGCCCCTTGGAGGCGCCAAGTTTTCTTGAAAGATCTCAATTCAAGCGTTAGCAACAATTTCCTGCAAACTGCAAGCAGCCTAAAAGGTTGACACTCTGGTCATTTGTATCCATCCTTAAGATTTTAGTAACTTTAACTCCAGGTTTCAACCAGTGTTTGTCCTGGGAGTTAAGTTTTATATTTCAACTTTTTTTTTCTTTTAAAGTCTCACAATTTTTACAGTTCTTTCTAAAAACCACTAAGTCTCACGATTTTTACAGTTCTTTCTAAAAACCACTTAAATATTTAAAAACACACACATTTTCCATTGTTGCTCCTCAGTGGTTATTGTGCCGTGATAAGCCGTTAGTGTTTGTTTACCCAGGACAAATGGACATCTGATTTGTTGCACATCACCTCAGCCTCCTCTGTCACGTTGAAGTTTCCATCTTCAGGCTTTGGCTTCTCCTGTGGACAGACATAGATCTTATCTCTGCTCAGGCTTCATAATCTCAGCTGCACAATGGAGCTGAATAGAAAAGCAATAAACGTAATCGCTTATCCTTCATCAGCTGTGAGGCCTGTGGAGGTGGCTGAAGAGGTCTCATTTAAAAACTGTGTGTTACTAAATAAAGGGTGAGTGTGTTTTTTTGGGTTAGCGTTCTGATCAGCAGGGACGTCAGATCTGACAGCTCATCTTGACTAATGGCCCTAATAACGTTGTATGTCTGCTGGTTTAAGGCAAAAAAAAAAAAATCACCACAATAACAGGACAGCTTTATAACAAAAACAAAGCGCAATGAGACAATACGGCACTGAGGAAGGCTGTGTTATACAATATAATATTCCTTAGATTCTCTACTGAGGTTTATTGCTATTGTAAACATATTGAAAAGTTCAACTCTAAAGAGTTTCCAGACTTCTCAAACCCAAAGACCACATGTATGTAATCGCCTTGTTACCATCGCTGTGGTTTTAGTTAGTGACAGGGTGTGGTATGTCCCAGGGATAGAGTCATTTTCTAGTGACTCAGAGGATGTATCGTCATTGTAAAGTAGGAGTGATGTGCCCTGGAATGGGCATGAACCGGGGTGATATTTTGACAATGTGATGAAATCAACAAAGGCTCAGTGGTGATGATTCATGTTGTGGTTGAATCTTCTCTATCTCACCATTTTGTAGTGAGAACTTTTTTTATTAACAGTGAGGTGTTTCTTTTGTCTCCTGTATGTCAGCAGTAGGGAAGTAACAAATCCATGTAAATGCTTGGCAATTCGCATCTGTTGCACATCAAGGCGTAAGGAGTTGGCTGTACTATCGCAAAAAGTCACTGGTCAACGTAGTGATTCAATATGTGCTATTTTTGTTGTCATAGAACAGAGAAGTAACAAAGTTTCTGCTGTCATGTTTAGGACACTGACATGTGGCCCAAATCTGTCTTGTCTTGTATCAAAATCAAAATTTGTATCAAAATTTTAGGCTGGTGGATTTTCCCTGGAACATTTCTTCTCCTTGTGCCTTGTACTAAATATATAGATCTATAACTGTGTGATACTATCATACTGATATGTATCCTGAGGATATAAACTAAATATATAGATCTATAACTGTGTAATACTATCATACTGATTTTTTTTTTTTTCTTTTTTTTAGCGTTTTGTTTAATTTTTGGAATAAGGCAGTTAATTTTTTGAAATAAGGCAGTTTTTAAATCCTTTCTTGTAGTAACTTGTCGGTTAAGGAATAAAGTTACTCAGTGGTAGGATATCTGCAGTTTTCCATCTGTCGTGTCACGTCAGGAACTATTCCGGTTCCTAAAATATTTGTGTTAACTAGTCATTTGTTTTGTCAATAGTTGTTCAGTGTGGACACAAAATTTCCCCAAAGCAGTTTTCTTAGAGCATCTTATCGCCATAATTGGCTCAATTTCCTGTAGAATCAGGATGTTAATGCAGCGTACATCAAGGACCTTGATTGTATAAGCTGATGGGGTTAGTTGAGGGAGGGAAGGCAGAAGCATTTGAAGTAAATTAAAAATTAACCTTTTTCCTTAGGCAACACCCTGCTTTTCAGACAGAAAAAAGAAACTCTTTAAAATACGAATTCAAATTTGTTATTGAATAAAAAATATTTACTTACTAATTTTGTCATTTACATCTGCTGTGATTTTTTTTAATCAGATAAAAGGGTTGTTTTTTTCTTTTTTAATAGATTTGTTTTCTTCTAACGGTCACTTATGACATTTCGGTGCATTGCTGCACGGCCTGAATGTTACCCAAAAAGCACTAATAAAAACCCTGTGTTCTCAAAAGTTTGTGTTCTCAGTCACTTGTGTACTTATAAAAGTTTGTGTTCTCAGTCACTTGTGTAGCTGATGACTGAAACATATTCAGTAATGAGACAGCAGGGTCTCAGGTTGCATTTAATTATGTAACTAATACTGTAACGACGTGCTGCTGGTTCAGGTTCAGTCTCAGAACAGGATATTTTTTCGAGTGTGTAATTTTTCAGCTTTAAAGTGATCACTCTACCTCCTAAAATACCAAAAACATAGTATTTCTTCTAGTATCTTCTTCCAGTGTTTCAATTTAATACATTTATAAATCTAAATTTCTGGGGGAAAAAAGTTATTGTTGACAAATGGTCTTTGTATAGAGTTTGCCTGGACTGAGTTACTAGATCGCTGCCTCACAACCTTTTTTTTTATATCATTACTCACTGTATTTTGCACTTTTTAAATAGCTCAGTATGTGATCCAAAATTTCAAGTCATGTTTATACATGACACTTGGCCCTGTTAGTACTGTATGAAACACTTACCCTGCTTTGTCTTCTGTCAGTTCGGTTGCCCTTGGCCTGAAAGCCTGTCAAGACTCATCACTTAAGTTAATCAAAACAATTAGACAAAGATCTCAATGGTTCTATTGTTTTCCAGGTTGTATGCTGTGTTTTGGCCAGTCGAACTTCTTCCGCTTTAACCACCCTGAGGAAGCCTTCAGGATGAAGAGCATGATGCCCAAGGGAGGAATTGTCTCCACCATGGATTACAAAATCTGTACAGGTAAATATGTTTAAACTGCGCCTGTTCATTTCTGTCTGTCGCCATATTTTCACTCAACAGCTTTGTCTGACACATACAACCCAAACCCAACACATTCCCAGTGTGAACAAAGACAGACTGTGTTATTGGCAGAGGAATGAAGAAGCACCGACAGAGGAATTTTGTCTCCGAGCAAAGGGTAGTTGAAGCTTCAGTGCTGAGTGAATGGTCAGGTTGTTACTGTGGTGAGTGGGAGCAGCAGTCTTGTTCATTTTGCAGGTGGCCATTTGCACAGCAGTAAACCCTTGACATTTTCCCTCCTTTATAGCACAATGTGCAGGAAGTGTAACAGCTGCTACTAAAACTATACGAGTATATTCTTTGCTGATTTATGGGAAGGCCAATATTGTTAATGGTAAATACATACTCTTTTAACCTGCGTTGCAGTAAGGTTTCATTTGCTTTCAGTGTTTTTTTTTAGAAATGTTACAACTGAAGATCTGATTTTTAAATGATGCATTGTTTAACATTTGACCTTGTGACCATACATAAGATAAAAATAAGTGTAACCTGTGTACACATTTTATACAGCAGAGTAGAGACTGATGTCACACTCATTCTTTGTGTGTTTTTAAAGAATGTCAGATTTAGCAGCGGGTCCCAGTGCTGCATTTTCAGTAAATACCACAGGAAGAGCCGGACTGCATTGACTGTTAAAGAGACAGGCGCACACGTGAAAACTCACAGTGTCACACCAAGAATCTGTTAACTCGCCCTATTTTAAAAACTTTGGATTTTAGTTTAAATAAGTCAAAAGAGTGAAAAAACTTTTTAGTTTAAATAAGTCAAAAGAGTGATGATATACTTCCAATCAGGTCTGTCTGTTTAAATCAACCTTTTTGTACCTCTCTGTGAGTCAATACCAGTCAGGCGACATCCCCATGCTACCAACAGAAAACAATTCATTTTGAGTTCACAACAGCAACATTGTGCCAGTGAAGCTAGGCGGCTTTGAACAGGATGGAAATATCCATTAAATCCATTGAAGCGTTCCCAAAAAATGTCTTTACACCATTAAAGGAATGATAGGATTAACACCGTTTTGGCCTTTCAGGCCTAGAAAATGCAATTTCCTTGGCCTTTCAGGTCTAGAAAATGCATTTTTTTTTTGTCCATACTTTGCCCATATCTGTGTTAATAATGCTTGTGATTTTATTAGAGCGCTGTAACAAAGCTGTTGCTGTCAGCATCCAAATGCTGCACCCATTGAACCGTGAATTGTCAAGACCGCTGGGCTAAGACCTGGTGCTGCCGTTTGCACCATGCATGTTTTATGAGCATCTCATTCCTGTACATCTCCAGGCCAAGTCGGTGTGTGTCTCTGTAAGTCGCTGTAAATGTATCTTTACTTGGCCCTCTTCCCTGCCGGGACCTGCCAGAGCATGGTGTTATTTCCCTCCTCTCACTCTGGACGCTGCCTGCCACCAGGGGACAAGTTTAGCACACAGGCGTGCTGGCTGCTGTGCATTTCCTGACACACTAATGAAAGCCTTCCGTTGTTTAAGAAACCTATCATTTTCCTCAATTATACATTCCTGAGCTGCGTTCAGACGAAAGCTGCTTACACCACTCCCACGATAACGAAGGCCATATCTGTCATATCTGCTAATCCCAGACTTCAATTTGAAACTTATCTGTGTTGTAAAGACTATAAACATTACTGTCACAGTAAAGTCCAAACCAAAATATATAGAGACGTTTTTTTCAACAATCCCTTAAATACTGATTTAAATGATAATACACACATTAAAAAACATGGGTAATTGACAGTTACTGTTAAAACGGGCTGATTCACAATATTCTGATTAAACTGTTATCATCGAATCTTATACCGGGGCTTCTCTGGGAGTCACATAATGTCCTGCTTCATACATCAGTCGCAGTGTTACTAGATTAGAGAGGCAGACTGACCAAATGAGTGTCCCAGTTGCATCTTCCATGCCTGAGCTGTGCCGATCTGTTGGAGTCTGTGTTTCGTCCTCTGGTTGATAAGACGAGATGTATTTGTACTGACAGGGTAAAGTCTCTCTCAGGCGTTTGGAAGAAGTACGAGGCAATATACAGCAGTGAGGACTGTAGGTGCAGAGGTCATCCAGAGAAATGAAACATAACAAGACACATTAAGCTGTCATTCATTTTAATTTGGAGGACATGCTGCCAGGCCGTTAACAGAGAACTGGCTAAGAATCACAAAATTGCAACCTTTAAGCCACACCCCTGTCATGAAAACTAACTTCAGTAATTTAAAATTGTATTTGGACCAAGTAAAACCTGAATCAGCTATAAATCAGAGGCATCTTTATGATGTAGGCTTTGTATTAATGACGCCAGTCTTGTTCACCTATGTAGGTTTACCAGGTAAAAGATGTTTTATGTGCCACCTCTCCACCTAGAGGACAGTTTCTGTGCTTCTGTGCCAGACCAGAAAACAGTTTGGTGGAGCAGAACAGCTTTCTTAAACTGGCCAGCAGCTAAGGTTACAGTTTCTTTTTCCGAAACTATTTATAAGCCTCCAGTGTCATTTCTACTGTCTGCCATCTCTGCACCCTCCACCCTTTGGTTTCCCCTTCAGTCATTTTCGTGTACACACCCACTGTCCTTTTCCAGTACATGTGGGTCTGCCTCCGTAACAAAAGACCTCCTTCTCTGAGGCATTTGGCAGCTGTGTCTGTCACTGGCTGCTTAACAGTCTGCAGATAGCAGATCAGCTGACTGACAGAACTGGATGTTTGTAAGACAGTTGATTGGCAGTATTATTCGTTATTGTTTTTTGGTGAACAGTAGTATGAGCGTGACTTTCATTATTATTCATCCTAGAAAACTGCAGAATTACAAGAGAAATGCACCCACTTACAAAATATAGCATAATATACAGTAATATAATTATTAGAATAAATGTATGTACATTTTAACTTTCCACCGACAGCACATTTTAATTCTTTGAATATTAGCAACAAACAACAAAAACTTTTCATTGCATCATCAGTGGATAATTTTTAGTTTGTGAGACAGAAATTTTATAATAGATATATGAATACTTAAAACAATGTATTCATATAAATCTGACATTTTTCTTCCACGTACTTAACAAATCATATTTCACAGTACACAATAAACACTTGTTGATAGAACTATTTGATGGCTTGAACGCTATAAACACTGAAACTTGAAACAAACATTGCAGTTATAGCGTCACCATACGGCCAAAATAACCAAGGTAATTATTCAACTAAATGGAAATGACTCAAAGCTATATTTTTTGGATAACTTCTGACAATCAACGATTGGGTAAATGGGTATTTTTACTGCTCAGACTCAGTAAAGAGCTGTAAAACTAACATTTGTTCTCAGCAGACCGAATAGAAAGAACTCCGTCGTGTGAACCACTAAAACCGGAAAAAGATCTCCTTTCAAAACAAAATACCTATTTCTTCTACGTATGTTTGTAGCTATACCAATGGCAATCTGATTAAAGACTGTCAGTCACTGAAGCGAGTCTCAGAAATATACCTTGACCTTTGGATTGTTTTTCGTTGATTGCAAAAATATAAATATGTTTTATTCGTAATAGTTTACGGACTCATTGAAAACGCAACTTTATTTTGAAAACCTTCAACCGGATATTAACGCCGCGTTTTGTGTAACTTAATACTACTGGTTCTGAAGACAGCGGTGGTGCTTAGCACCTCAACCCCGGGCTGAGATATCACAATTCCGGCAGTGAATCTTCAGGTTTCAGGTCTCGTGTGTGTGAGCGTCGCGGAGCCAAGCCGGGTAGAGCTGCTCTGCCGGCGTCCGGAGGATGTTGGCGCCGGTGTGACTGAGTGTCTGTCACATTTATAGAGTGAACCGCACTGACCGGGTCGCAATTCTTATATCTTCATGTGAGTAACCCGGCCACAGCCACATTCGTCCGCTATCTGTCAGCTCCGTATTCGCTTCTTTATCCATGGGCAGGTTCATTCAGCAGAAAGACTCTAATGTCGTCAATACTGGAAAATGTGTATGTCATTTGATTGGTTCTCGATATGCCCGTATGCGTTATGAAACGCGCTCGTTCGTATTGACATTTATAGACCCCATTGCATGTAATACCGTTTATAAACTAGTGTGGTGTTAGACATGTCAACCTGTCGTTAAAATGCCTTTTTTTAAAACGTTCCTGTGCGACATGTACTCGTGGCGTTAGTCTGTACCCAATGACATCATTGCATGGGCTTTCCCTCAGCGGAGGGATGCATTTATTTTTGTCACCACCCCCTTTCTTTTTTGACCCTTCGAGTACAGTAGAATCCAGCGGTATGGTTGTCAATGAGAACCGCTGTGACACTGGCAGTGATGCGTGGCTCAACAGATAGCGTGTCTGACAGTGACAGCCTGCATAACACAGTGCTGCATAATAACAACCGTGGCAGTGTCCAGAGTGTGACTTTGGTCAGGCTGTCATGCAGGCAGAGTCATCCTGAAGGAGCAGGCGCTGAACTAGCACAGCTAATGCATTATTTGTGAAGCTTTTGTGTTCCACACAGCACTGTACTGTATGTTTGTGTCACTGAAGCATCTCAGTATTGCAGAGGGGATAGTATACTACAATATTACAGAATGTAATGGTCACTTAACAAAATATTTATTAATAGTATCAGGAATGCATAAGTATGAAAAATGACATTATGAAAATTGGGATGACATCATTGCATGGGCTTCCCCTCATCTTTGTATCGTTGACCATTTTTTGCTGTGTATATGAGACGTAGGCTGTAGGCTCAATGTGGCCTACGGGCTGGCTAAATCCGCTAACTATGTTTGACAAATATTTAACACAGGTATTTATTTTTAACATTTTATTGAATTACAGTATGTGCGTCACTGTCCTTGTATCTACCATACACACCTTAGCATGATAAGAACAAGGTGAAATGGGCATTTGCATGCCTCTAATTCCACCTTAGATGACCTCTATTGCAGTTACCTTGACAGTATTTCTACACAAAAGTGATGTGGTGCATCTCAGATGAAATGCCGCCCCAGGGCCTACAGGTCACTTGCCATTAGCCAAGGGTTTCTGCTGTAGCTTTTGTACACTAGGATTTCCCCCCGACTGCCTTAATTTCATGTAGTATTGTGTAGGTGGTGACATACTGCAGTATAGCCCAACAATGCAACCCATTAACCTACAAATTGAAGAATGTCCTAGAATGTCATCTTGGCTCTGTGCACATTGCGGTGTATTACTTTGTAATACAACGCAGCTGCATTAAGCTGTGTTGTTATAGCTGTTACACTTAAGATCTTTATTGTTGTTGAACCACAATTGAACATGACAGCTCTATTCTTTGCGTCTGGTGTTACCTCCATCTGTGTTCACGTTAATGACGCCACAGTGCAATCATCTTCATGGTTCCATTGACACAGACACAGGGTCCATTTACACAGATTTCATTTGGCAGTTACAAAACCTGATCTGTTTTCTCATCCCAGCCTTAAGGCTACCTCGGTGAATGAACCACGTGTCCGTGTGCTTCTGTCCTAATAATTGACTGTGCTGACATTAAAGAGAGACGGTTAAGATTAGATTACCCAGCCTGTGTCCTATGTTGCTTTCAGGGCTCACAGTAATTGAATTATGCAGGCACATTTTCTCCCAGTCCCTATCCGATGTACAGGCACTGTTACTTCATTCATCTTGTGGCCTGTGTTGACGTACCTTTCCTCAACTTTCACTTCCACTGCCTACCTACTAGTCAGGACAAAAGTTCATCCTGACTGGGTAGGAATTGCCCTATATTTATTAAAGACCAAAATGTCAAACTTTTGTTGAGACGTCAGGCCAGTAAATTTACAAAGGTCTTAAGATGTAAATTTGTTCTACATATATTATTTCATTTGGAACATTAAAACCATAGGTGGCGCCGCAAGAGGAAAATAGGCAGCATTTGATTAAGACTAAAAGATAATTAACAATAATTACTCATTTAATTATATATGCAAGTTCTTTGATTGGAAAATTAAATTGAACATGAGAGTTTTTCTTGGTGACGTAACACATTCTCTCTGATCCTCTTATATGGTGTTATATCAGCATACTTCACCATTCCCATTCTGGCAGATATAAGAACCTACGGTATGGTGATCTTAAGTAACTGTTAAAACACACAGGCAGATCAGTGTTTATGGAGAGCTCTGATGAAAATCACACTGTTGATCCTGATTCTATCCTGATTTTATATCATTTTCTGTTTATTCTCTTCAGACACAGAGAGCTTTGTCAATGGGAATCACCAGACCAGTCCAGCCCAGTCGTCCCCAGCGAATGGCGAGAGAAACCAGTCTGAGCACAGTGCTATTGTCAGCTCTATTGAGAAGGACCTCCAGGACATAATGGATTCTCTAGTTATGGATGACCCACAGCCTTCTTCTCTGGACGTTAAAAAGACTTCAGGTGACCGCCTGATTCCCCACTCACCTCTGTCGCCAATGGTCAATGGAGGGGGCAGGTATCTGCTCTCCCCACCAACCAGCCCAGGAGCCATGTCTGTGGGGTCAAGCTATGAGAACACATCACCTCCCTTTTCTCCCCTCTCCTCCCCCTCAGCAGCCAGCAGTGGGAGCTTCACCAGTCCATCTCCTAGTGGAGGACCCCAGGACCAGAGTTCTTCTCTGCCACCAGTGCCTGTTCGCTCCTCAAGCTACAATTTCACATCACAGCCTCCGCCTGTGCCCCACCCACGGACCATTCTGCCTAATGCAAGCAGCAGCGGGGCGGGGCAGAAAGTTCAGGAAAGTCCAAGGCTACAGAGGAAGGTCTTCACAGAGGCCCCTCCAAGTCCTAAGTTAAGTCGTAGAGGTCTCAGCCTAGATGGGTCTGAGAGTTCTCGACACGCTCCTCATCTGTCCTCCAGTGAATCTCTCAATAGTAGGAACCTTGTGCCAAGTAGCCCCAGACTCACTCCAAAGTTTCCTACTTGTTCATCCCCTTCTCCGGCCAGTCCTCGGACCAAGACGACAACAGTGCTCCAGGAAAGGCCTGCTAGCCCCTTCAGAGAGCAGACGATCCTAGCTGATCGTTCCCTCACATCCAGCCCTTCCAGACAGATTTCTCCACCAATGAGAGCCTTCCAGCCCCCTTTGGACCCTATTGTCCATGTCATCCAAGGATCACCGCTACAGCAGCGTACTCTTCAGCCTTTAGAAAGCCCACGCATGGCCAGGAGGAACCTAGAGTTAAACGGAGGGAACACAGTGAGCAGCACCATGAGAGAGTTGCCTCCCCTCAGCCCCTCCATGGCCCGGAGAGGGGTCCCAGTACTTCCAGGAGCACTGCCAGGAACTGTACCCATATTGCGCACTCCAGATGGTCCTTCCAGCTTTAGTAAGCTTGTCCCAGAGAGTCCTCGGCTCAGGCGAAAAACTGGATCCACATCTGAGGATCTCATTAGTAGCAAAGGAATCCGAGCCCGCAGTCCATCGCCTACTTCTATTCTGATGGAGAGCAATGGGGGCGGCTCAGGAATACGGAAGGGAAACGTTGGGAATTCCCTCTCTCCTGCATACAGTCTGGGCTCCCTGCCTGGTTCATCTCCCGCAGCCAGCCCTAGGACCCATCGAAAGATGGCTGCAGGGAGACCCCACCCTGGGATGAGAGAAAGGAAGAACAGCATCACAGAAATCAGCGACAATGAGGACGAGTTATTGGAATACCACCGCCGACAGAGAGAGGAGAGACTCCGAGAGCAGGAAATGGAGAAGCTGGTGAGTGATCAGAATTATATTTACAGCTGTTGTGATGTTATCATAATATTGTGAACATTTGGTTTGTGTCAAACTTCACTAAGCTGATCTTCACAAGAGCAACAACAAACATATTCTACAATCAGATTAGAATATACTTTTAAGATCCCCGGGAGGAAATGGTTGATGTTCTCCTGCATCAAATTAGAGGAATGTTAAGTTCATAGAGACATGAACTCAGACAAAACTGATACCTGTATCTCAGATTGCATCAAATTAGAGGGAGACATGAACGCAGACAAAACTGATACCTGTATCTCAGAACTTCAGTAAAAAAACAACAGAACAATAAAATTACATATAAAGTAATTAATGTAAATTAACCATTTTATTTTATTTTTATTATAAACAATATTTTCAAACAGAAAGATTTGCTGTCTTTTCAAATAAGAGTAATTAGTAACTTGTTTTTTATATATTAGTAAAATATCTCCTGTTTGGACCGAAATAGTGTTGATGTATTTTTCCCTTTCATCAGTTTAAAGAAATAGTATTTTAAGGCAAATGAGTGCATTTTTAGTCATTTTTAAGAAACTTTTTTTTTCGGAGATTTGTTCCGGAAATTATTGGTATAGTATTATACTGTGATCAAAAGTTGACGTACCAAAAAAGTTTATTTTTTCTGAATTTTAACAACAGAAATGAACATAGCTAAGTATTTTAAGACAAATGAGTGCATTTTTAGTCATTTTTAAGAAACTTTTTTTTTCGGAGATTTGTTCTGGAAATTATTGGTATAGTATATCACTGTCATCCAAAGTTGGCGTACCAAAAAAGTTTATTTTTTCTGAATTTTAACAACAGAAATGGACATAGCTAAGTATTTTAAGACAAATGAGTGCATTTTTAGTCATTTTTAAGAAACTTTTTTTTTCGGAGATTTGTTTGGGAATTTATTGGTATAGTATTGCACTGTGATCAAAAGTTGACGTACCAAAAAAGTATATTTTTTCTGAATTTTAACAACAGAAATGGACATAGCTAAGTATTTTAAGACAAATGAGTGCATTTTTAGTCATTTTTAAGAAACTTTTTTTTTCGGAGATTTGTTCGGGAATTTATTGGTATAGTATATCACTGTCATCCAAAGTTGGCGTACCAAAAAAGTCTATTTTTTCTGAATTTTAACAACAGAAATGAACATAGCTAAGTATTTTAAGACAAATGAGTGCATTTTTAGTCATTTTTAAGAAACTTTTTTTTTCGGAGATTTGTTCTGGAAATTATTGGTATAGTATATCACTGTCATCCAAAGTTGGCGTACCAAAAAAGTTTATTTTTTCTGAATTTTTACAACAGAAATGGACATAGCTAAGTATTTTAAAGCAAATGAGTGCATTTTTAGTCATTTTTGAGAAACTTTTTTTTTCGGACATTTGTTCGGGAACTTATTGGTATAGTATTATACTGTAAACAAAAGTTGACATACCAAAAAAGTATATTTTTTCTGAATTTTAACAACAGAAATGAACATAGCTAAGTATTTTAAGACAAATGAGTGCATTTTTAGTCATTTTTAAGAAACTTTTTTTTTCGGAGATTTGTTCCGGAAATTATTGGTATAGTATTATACTGTGATCAAAAGTTGACGTACCAAAAAAGTATATTTTTTCTGAATTTTAACAACAAAAATGGACATAGCTAAGTATTTTAGGACAAATTAGTGCATTATATTGGTGACATCAGCTATTTATATTCCATACAATATATTGACTCAAGAAGACTTTTATTCTATGTTTGTTTTATTTCCAAGCGATGAACATAGTTCCATTTCAAATTTTGTGATTTTTCAAGCAGGCTTCCTGGAGATCAGGAGGTCAGACCATAAGACAAAGTCCTGGCCATGGTTGCCCTTCCTTTCACTGACACAGACAACATAAACACTCTGTAACTGTCAGACATGCTGCTGACGTGGTCTCCAAGCACCAAGATGAGCCCATAGCAACCACATTGTTTGTTGTTTCCTAAACGGGGGGGGGAGGCAGGGGCAGGGAGTGGTGGACAGTAGACATCTTGAACTTGTCTCCCACACTGAATGAAACAGCAGGGGCAAAGTCAGTTAAACTCTTTATAAATATGCGTGTGTGTGGAGGTGTGTGGGTGTTTGGTTCTCCCTGCTGGTGATTATAAAATGTTAGTTTAAAGGAGACCAGCTCAGTTGGAGAACGTGTGACCATAACACGTCTGCATGTTCTGAAACTATGAAGTACTGCGTCAGTATACACAGGCTTTGTTTTAACCCCAAATACTGAGCTGAAGAGCAGTGTTAGCAAAAAGAGCACAAAGTTCCTCTCCTAGCGAGTTCTATCAGGGCAACTTTAACTCTCAATAATAAACTAAACTTAAACTTAAACTTATCTTTATTAGTCATTGTGACACAGCACGGCAGCACAGTAATGTTTCACTTATTGTAGCAAAAATGCCAAAATGATAATATTTTAATAATTGATCTCCAGTGTTTATTCTAAATTTAAACTGAATATCAATAAAATCCTAAACCCTGGCACAGGCCAATAAGAATATCAGGTAAGGCTATCATAGCTAAGATAAGCTAATAAATGCTAAAACTAGCTTATTAAATAACAATAAGGAAGGGAATATTTTGAAATAATGTTTAAGAGCAGAAGATATTGAGGAGTTTAAGGAGTTTATTTGAAAGACAACAAACCTGTTTTTTTTTGTGTTTTTTTTTTGGCACAATAAACTGTTGGATCACAAGGTCAAAGAGACATTATTGCTGCCTAAAAGCAGCAGTCATCAGAGACAGTCTGCAGGGTCAGTCAGACACACAGTCACAGACAGTGTCCCTCAGACGTGTGATGATGATGATGATGATGATACTGTTGTAGTTTGTGAGGGTAGAAACTCTCAGCTCTCTGGCAGGGCGTGGAGCTGAACGGTCTCTTATTAGTCAGAGTCGACTCACTGTCATTACAGAGTTTCTCTGCTCCAGAGTCACTTTGCTTCACACACAGACAGCTTCCAGTTCACACAACAGTTCACCATACGACAGTTTACTGTACAGAACAGATCATGTGATAGAGTCTGAGTCTGGAACAGAAGCAGAATTTGTACATTTCATCATGGAGAACGCTTTCATTGAACATTATTACAGGATATAATCCATTTGGATAGACACAGTGTTGCACAATCCTACTTTATTATGAGCACGTGTCAATGCCCCATTTACTATATTGGATTCTTCATTGTCTTTGTCTGTTGTTGTGATTGTTTTGTGACCTGAGTATTGAATGGATTGATGGTGAAGGGATTTGTATTTTGGTGCACAGAATTAGTATTTTAAATTAAACTGCCCTGGTTAAATTGTATGGAGTTAATTATAGGGCTATGACAACAAACCAATTTATTCTGTTGATTAATTTTTGATATTAATCCGATCAAAATTTGTAGCGTAGGGGTAGAATGTAAATCCAGTAATCCCAACGTCCATCCACTTATTGTTGCTCTAATATTACTGTTGTTAATTGCACACATACAGGAAAGATTTTTCATTAATTTCATTTTGTGTTTAAGTGGTTTCAACTTAGGTGAGAATCCCGACTACCGTCAGACAAACAAAATTTGTATTGTTTTTGGAATGTTGATTAATCACAATATATCTAGATAAATAACTCTAGCGATCAATATAATCACGATTAATCACAATACATCTAGATAAATAACTCTAGCGATCAATCCTTTCCGTCTGATCTGAGCCGTTTTGCTCAACATCGCTCCTCTGTGGCCTCGACCTCCTGACAAACTCCCAGTACAGCAGGCTGCATGAGCTGCAGACACAAGCCCAGTTGATCCATTTGGGAAATATGACCTCATCTTGTCACTGCCAGTAACGTATTGTTTTAAATAGGTGGTGACTTTGTGTTAAGGACTGTATCAGACACTGCAGCCTCTGCTGTTGGTTCGTTCTGGACTCTCTCTGTGTTTGTTTTATTTTAAATATTGAGCAAAAATTATGAGACATAAGTAATAACAATAGACAAAAGTATTAAATCGGATTTACTGCCACACAAAATCCTTTATTCAGAAATAAATGAGTAAAAATCATCAATGCATCAACTCATTCAGTTTTTGAATATTTCTGCAGCTGTAGCCCTGCAAATGTTGATGCAATAACTGATTGATTTGTTTTTTGTCAAAATCACCACCAGAACGACGACCGAAGCAGGTGGCTCCTGCAGGGTTACAGTTTATCCACTAGAGGGAGCCAACTAACTACCCACCATCCTTCAGGTCGTTCTTTTGCAAGTTGTGAAAATAAGATGACAACGAATATAAAAGGCACGTGACAACATTTTTAACGGTGTATTTGTCTTAAATTGCATTTTTAATAATTAATCCCAAAAAACTAGTATACATGAATTATAATTCCATAATTTACCACAAATTAATAAAGTTGAACTAAAAATCGAAATATTAGAGTATAAAAAAAATAATTACTGAAAATGCCCAATATGTCTTTTAGACTTTTTTAAAGTCTAAAAGTGGAAATGAGAAGCGTGAACCCATCAATGTCGGATTAATATACATTTTTGTGTAATTTTTTTAATAGACCACAGAGTACTTCCCTGTAGTGCTTTCTGGTCCCCAATGGAGGAACAACCTCAAGTCTGGTTTATGTTATTGATACTCTTACATTAAATTCAATATTTTTAGCCAAGTTCTTACCTGTTTTTTTTTTTTCTTAATTCATACGTACAGTGCGACTCTTTTCAAATAATTACATTTTATAAAGTTCACTCGATAACAAGGTGGTGGTGATTAGTTGATCATTTAATCAATCTGTTGCCATGTGTCTGCCCAGCACTGGGCACAGATGGACCGCCTGGGTTGTGAAGACATTGCTCTGATGGGCTGGAGTAAATTCATCAGCCTATTCTAAGGTCACTCACATAAAGCATGAAGTTCTTCTTGCGGTACAAAGTTAGACCCACTGCTTTTCTTAGAACCCAGCCCACAGTCCACCTCCCACTTGAGGAAGTCTCCACACATGTTGATCTCTAGCTCCACCCCCGTTCTCATGGATTCTTCTCAAACTCTCACAAGACTTGGATGGAGGTTGCCCTGAAGTTGTGGCTCTCAAAAGAAGCGCAGCTTCATCTGACGTAACGTTACAGTGTGGCAGGAGATATATGGAAGAAAAAGACTGAGGGGAAATTTTCACTTCTGCGACAGCCTGTGGTTTGTGTGTGTGTGTGGGGTTGTTTGTGTCATGGACCGGTATCATGCGCTGCTGGGCAGCAGGACTATACCAGGGAGACGAAGTCAGAGTCGGGAGCAGGCCCTGGTTTATTGGCAGTCTTTGGCTCAGGAGAAGCCACTCTTTCTGAAGAGTGTTGCGGAGCTCATGAAGGTAACTCAAGCTGCTGCTAATATTAACAAAGGTCTGGCTGGATTTTAAATAGACAGTGATTTTCTTTTTTCCGCTGTGCTGTTGAAGTGTGTCTGCTCAGAGCCCGTTGGCTGCATGTGATGCTGTGTGGTTTCAGGCTTCAGAGGTTTCACTTGTTAAGTGTCGAGGTCAAGGGCAGCTCTCAGGCTGCTATGCTGGGATTTTATGAGTTAAGTGAGAGAAATATACCACAACTCCGGGAAGTGAAAGTGCATGATGCTAACTTTTGACATTTTTACATATTTTATTTGAATAGTTTGCAAATCTTTGACCAACCAGCATCTGAGAACCAGTGAAACTGGTCTTTGTGATTACCAGTTACCCTGAAGGTGGTTAAAGGCTACAGTGTAAAGCAGGTCATTAACGGGGGCTTGGGGCAAATTAGCCGTTGAATGCCTGAAATTGTCCTTGCGTGAGCTTTTAATGCCCTTACTAAAATAAATATTAAACTTTCAAAAAGCTGGAGTTGGATATGTTCAGCCAGGCATCTGTTGCACAGGCCGCCCCCCTTGGTCCCCCCATGACCTTCACCACCCGCACCCCACTACCCCTTTTCTTCTACATGCACAAATGCCATTGTTTGCCAGGGCAGCAGGCCAATAGCACTGCTGGCCGGCTTATCTCTGCACAGAACATGGAGAGGTTTATATTTAAAACACGTGCACTGGAACAATGTAAAGTCAAAACAGGCGCAGATCAAACAGACGATGATGAGATACTGTCAAAGAAGTTACTGTCTGTAGTTGGAGGAGCGACCGCATCAGAACATTTGACGACATGAAATACTATTGCCCTGGAACATCAACAAAGTTTCATCAAGATGTGTTCCAGAGAGGCTGAACAACGACAAAGAATAAACCACAACTCACAACAATACATTAAAAAAAAAAACCAAAAAATATTTCCACTATATTCTTTGGTGCTGTAATCCACTGTTTTCTTTCTGCTAAATACAGACACATTAGTATTAGACTCGGCCGCTGACAGCTGAGTTGTTCTCACACTTATAAATCATGGTGCCGATTTCAAAGAGACAAGCCGCATTTATCTTTTCTACAGATCTGTTTGGACTTTGTTGGAGTTAAAATTATTATTTTTTTACCTCAACAAAAGCAAGTGTGTTAATAACAGATGGTGCATGAAAAGCAAAACAGTTGTCATCGTTGTCTGACTCCTTCAAAATACTTGTCTTGCAAACGATTGTTTGGCATTCGTTAGAGAACTCGTTGTGATATTGAATAAATTTCTAACATTTTCTTAAGTTTATTCCGCTTTATCAAAACATGCTACAGTAAGATGGCAGCGTCAACACAGTCCCCTTCACTGGCTGCGTGCCTGGGAGACTTGGTCGTACTTCTGTCTCACAACAACAACAACAACCAGCGTCCTCTGTCTGTTTGTTCTACGCCACATGTTTGGAGTCTGTAAAACACAACTCCAGTCTGGTCTTTTGATCGCTGTGTTGTAGTCGTATGGAAGTATTACTAGAACTTTGGTTTTTTTTTTTTTTTGGCGAAGACCAAGGGCCTGAAGGGCTTGTACTCCACAGAAGAGCTGTCTGAAGTTAAAAAAGAAAAGCCACCCCCAGCAGCTGCAACATCTTCATAGTTTCACCTCCACGTCGGTGCGAGAGACGCTCGACATCGTGGACCACCAGCTATTTAGTCATTATGGATGTTTGCTGCCGCGTCGTCCCTCTGTCTCTGCTGTCTTTGATGTTAGTGTGCTCCCAGAGGGAGAACAACAAAATACACGCAGGGTTCCCAGTGTGTGGGTTTTACTCTGATTTCCAGACAGATCGTTACTATTCCAAATGAAAAATGAGGAAATGTTTTACAAAATTTATTCAGGATACGAGGATTTGACAAATTGTTAGAGGCCGTGACAAATGTGATAAATGTAGGTGAGGGTGGAATATGCAAAGAATTCAGGCAGCCGAGTAGAGGAGAAAAGAAGAATATTATTATGGATTATTGGATGGATTATTATTTTACAAACATGAATATGTTCATAGATAGAGCTTTAATAATCCCTCGGAGAGTCCGTTCCGGTTTTAAGGAAGCTCATTTTCAAGCTCAAGTTCATGAAGCAAGTCCTTATTTAAGTGGGGTTGTTAAATTTAATTGTTGTCTGTTTTTAATAGGAAACGCTAGTTCTCTGTCCAAAAAATAAGCTTCCAGCAGCTTTATGCTTAAAACACTGCTTAAGATAAGATTTTAAATTAAGCCATTAAATAAAATATTTTCCTCTCAATTCCTCTAGATTCCTGTTTTCAGAAAACTTTTACAAATATCACTTGTGTTAACAGCAAATTCTGATTCACTCTTTTGAATAACTCTGATCTGATCTGATATCTGATATATTTTAGTCCTAGTCTGATTTTTGACTAAATATCAAAAGTTTTAGTCAGATAAATTGATGAATTTGTTAGTTGAACGTCTCATACAAACTCTTGAATAGTTGTTGTTTTGTTCTCTTTAATGATTTACATGAAGCTTCATGAAGTGTTTTGTTTCTTTTTAATGATTTACATGAAGCTTCATGAAATCCCTGGACCTTTTATTCTGGACTGTGTTTCTTAGGTTCATTGTGTCTTTTTGTTTTCAAGCAGCTTAACTGTAGACACACACAGAGGTGTGTTTGTGCAGTGTGTGGAACTCACTTTACGTATTTCCCAGTCATGTGTGTAGTCCTGCCCTCACATGCTGGGAAACTCAACTGAATTATGAACCATAAAAGAAACTTAATTTAACACATATAATGAAACTCAATGCTGACTCATGCTGCGTTAGGGCTGTCTGTAAAGTACATTTCTGTCTGTAAAGTTGTTTTCTTTTCTAATATTGACTTTCTTTTTAAACTATATAATCAAACAAAAAGGTTCTAGCTGTTTTGGTTTTTTGGCGTCGTTGGCTTCACATTTGGGCGTCATTGGCTTCACATTTGAGAAGCTCCTGTGAGCTGCAGCTGACTGGAGTTCCACTGCTGTCACCACTGAAGTTTTTGGAACCTGGGTGTGGATTGGACTTTGTTGTTATTGTTGTGTGAGTGGTTCATGGGTGGTACTTAGCTTCCAAAGGTCATTATTTGTTCAACTGTCACATTGTGAGGCTGCTGTTCTTTGACTGTGTGGCTCAACTGGAGGTTTGAGCTGCTGCTTCTCACAGTCCAACATGAGAGTAAGTGGAGACATTTTTGTATTTTATTGTAAGGAAGGTCGGTGATTGTTTTTCTTTATAGCTTAAAGATAAAGAACAAAGATGTTTTTTTTGGCAACTGCATTTAGTTAGAATGTGGTTCATTAAAACTTTAGTTTTCACCTAAGTCATGTGATCGTGTCTAATGTTTATAGGCAAAAGGTTAATGAACAATAGTTAAGACTCACATGCTGGGCCGTGGGTGTTTTATCTGAGAAATAATCGACCTTCCTTCTCTAGAGAAACACTCACGTCATTAGACATGAGGTCTACTCTGAGTTTTCTCTTCAAACTTTGTCAATCTGATTTTTTCTATTTGTTGCAGTTGAAGTTTTTTTTTTTTTTTTTTTTAATGAGTTCTGTCAGATGGACGTGTGATTGCCAGAGCAGCTGTACTGCACTGTTCTCCGTACAGGACCTAAACATAGACTGTGTTTGATACAGTACTAAACCAACTGGATGCAAATGTGTTGCTCAGCTCCATAACGTAAGAACAGATATGAACACGTGTCACAGGAGAATGGACGGAAGGCAGAAGCAGACTTGGACAAATGTGTTGGGGATTTCTAGATGTTATCTTTAAATGATGACGTGTACATTAAAAATACGGAAACGTATCGTTATTATCTGTTCAGACCAAAGTCAGGAAATGATTCATGCCTCATACAATGTACAGGTTATGAGCTGGTGGTCTGTGTGACGGTCTCTAAATGTTTGCTGCAAGAAAAGTCAGGAATAAAAACACCGACAGACTGATTTCTCTGGTGTAGTTTGAATTTTCTTAGTGAATCAGTTAACTGCCCTGAGGAGGAAATGGGAGGCATTTTTCTTACTCATTTAGTTCAAACTGAGTGATCCTGTGATTACAGGTTAAAACTAACCTCTCATCATGTAGATGTTCACAGAGTGGGAGAATCCTCCAGCTCCAGGGAGTGAGTGGTTTTCTCCTTTTATATGAGGAAAAAATTGTTTTAGTTGTAATGCCTTTTTCTATGTGTTGCTGCGAGTTTAGTTTGGCGTCAAGTAAACGCCAGGTTATTTCAGGACATGTAATATCTCAGTGTAGTAGGGTAATGATGTTGGTTGGGTTTGTGATCTGTACATTCAACTGCAAAGAGTTGCTTCTGTAGTCGTTACACAACATTGATTGAGTTAAAGGCAGTGTTTCTGAAAGCCTGGTCTGTAGGATTTGTTTGCATTGTACACTTAAGGCCATAATCTTCCAACGTAATGCAAGTCAAGTGATCCAAGAACAGGGAACAGGACTCCCAACACCTCCTCTGGGGGCTGTTACCGGCCTCAGATCCTAATCTGATCTGTTGCATCATGGGTGTATTTGATTGATCACCAGTGAAGTTCACAGACAAAGAGATTGTTCCCTTTACTTGACCTATCCTTTACATGTGCTGTCAATACACCATAGATTCATGAGAACTTGGTTGTCAGTAAATGAGCAGCGTCGTCTGTTTATGATGCAACGAATCCTATAGAACGAAGGAGTTCGAGCATCAGTGGAAACCCTGTCAAACCTGTGAGAACTGAGAAGGTTTTAGTAAAGATTTTAAAAAAGCTTTAGCTTAACTATCTTTTGCATATCTAAATTTGTAATTGAAAATATTTTGACATCCTAATTTGTTAGAAATTTGAAAACATTTCTGAACATTTTTGAAAAAAATCTCCTTGAAAAGTAGCTATAATTTAAGCTACGCTGTGCAGTGTAACAGCAGCTGACATCTCAGAGTTCAGAGGTCACTCTCTTGGTTTGGTCTGCCGGGTGCCCCCGTAGGTGGGCTGACCCCTTCATAATGACAGCTGGACAACCAGTGAGAGAGTCTGCAGCCCCCCAGGAGAGAGGACATGACGTGAACCACGGTGTTGTTTCAGCCATGAGTGGAGTCTGGTCAGACTTCACGTCTACTCCTTAATGAGACGAAGAGTGTTCATCGCACATAATCTAACAGTCCTGATGATAATTCTGCACTTTGTTCCTGATCATCATTAGTGAATTAATTATGCCAGTCGAGTGGTTAACCTGTTAACCATGGTCACTGGTCAGCATAAGAGCAATTTAACGTTACTCTCACTTTTTCTGGTGAAATGTAATGACTAGTGATGCACCGACATCGACACCAGTAGTATACTGGGTCTGATACTACAATATACTTTACTATAACAAATACTCATACTCTAAAACATGCACCATACTAGCAACCCAATACTCGTTAACAGCCTCTCACCACACACCAGCTGTGCACCGCTCAGCCAGGGTTGTGTGTGTTCCGGCAGTCTAACTACCCTCAGGGGTAGTTTATTTACGTAGCCCAATAATTTCAGTCTGGAGTTATTTTTATATCACAGAAGAACACAGGACCA
>NC_024310.1:5463846-5464568 GCF_000523025.1 Cynoglossus semilaevis | reverse complement strand
AAAAAAAAAAACAGAAACAGTCACTCACTCAAGGTCAGCCAAACAATGAATAATATCTTCTTAAAGATTGAAAATTGCAACTTTGGAGCAAAGTACTGTTTAAACCCAGATGATTTTTGTAGCACATGTACACCGCCGGTCCATTAAACAGTAACAGGAACAATTATCATATGCACAGGAGCTGCAGGGTGACCAGGGTGGAATTATTATAGTCCATTTTTTCTTTAATCTTTTTGGTAGTTTGTATAATATCAATGTCTATGTACTAAAAAGGGTATCTACTTTTTTTTTAAATGTTGCACTCTCTTCAAACAGCATGAAGACCCTTCCAGTTCAGGTAGCAGTGGTAATCTGGAGCTCAGTTACCTGGTGGAGGAGAGGGTTCGCGTTCTGGCGCGTATTGATGAGCTTAAAACCAGGCTGAATGAGCTGGAGCAGCAGCTTCAAGAGTCCAAACAAGAGGTAAAAACTGCAGTAAATGGACCCGGGAAAACAAAAACAAAGCACTGGAGTCGAAGAAATGTCATTGTCACAGCATTGCTTTGGTGTATGACGTGTGTGTACTTTTCCAGGCTGAGATGGAACGTGCTTTGCTGCAGGGTGAAAGGCAGGCGGAGATCGACCAGATTGAGACTGAAACGGACATCATTACACAACTGCAGCGTAAGCTGGACGAGCTGGAGAGCGCCATCCAGAGGGAGAAAGACAAGGTAGAAAGAAAG
>NC_024310.1:5439631-5463804 GCF_000523025.1 Cynoglossus semilaevis | reverse complement strand
TTTTAGTTTTAGTTAGTTGACACCAAAGGAAAGAAAAAGTCTCCCAGAAGAAGTGAAGGACTTGCTTGAGGTGTTTAAATGTTACACCACCCTGAATTTGTGCGTCACAGCTATGAGTCCATGCAAAAAAAAAAAATCCACATTTTTGTTGGTTCCTTGGACAAGGTTAAATTGACATGAACAAAAGGGTCACATACAGAACTTGGCTGTTCTTCCTGGCATGTTTTCAACACAGCCGTTTGTTCGTTACTAATCATTTTTCTCCTCCTCCTCCTCCTCCTCTGGGCTAACTAACTGACATCACTTAACTTTTACCTAATGCTGTCTCTGCTTCTTCGGCGCTCCAGTTCACTGTTGTGCTCAGCTTCTTCAGCACTGTCAGCATGACAGAGCCCTGTAGGCCAGGATCACCTGGTGGCTGTGTGGACACTGTAGTCTTTGTCTCTGTAGTGCATGAGAGGTTTTCCAGTAGCTGATACAGTAGGTGAACCGATCAGCATGTCCTCGGCGGTGGTTTAAGAGATTTCCTTTTTGTTTCATTCCCTTCTATCCGACACGTCTTTACTATTGTTTGTTTGAAAATGTTTTTCACTCTGGGTGTTTCATGTGTATTCTGCAAGAGAATGCCTTCTACAAGCACACACACCTGAGAACATGAGCAGCATCATGTGAGATGACACTGCACAGTGCTTGTTAAATAACCTTTAAATGTAAATAAAAGGAGTTTTTTCTTTTTCCTTTGAGTGACGGAAAATCATGAGGAAGAAAACAGGAATAATGACATTGTGTGGTTGTTTTTATTTATCTCAAAACTCATTTTGAGGAACCACATGATTCAGGCAAAATAGTTGGCAAAGTAAAAACAAAAAACAGGAGTGAAATTTTGACGCTCTTAAGGATTGACATCTTATTAAACGACTCTTTTCTTCCATCTTGATTCTGTCACAATTCAAAGGTTCTTGGTTCTCTTTTAACTGTTTGGATGCTTTTAGACCGTAAGAAAAACCAAAGTTGATGTTTTCTGTCTTTTGAGGAGTTAACACTTTTTACTTCAGTCAGTTCTGAATGACCTTGTTTTTTTCCATCTAAACACAAACACCAAAGACAAGAGGTGAAATCTTTCGCCTTCTTTGATCGGCCTCAGCCAATAACAGCAAAGTTGGCAGAGTCTGAAACTAGAGCGAGACCCATGAGATTTAATGTTGCTGGACTTTTGTAGATGTAGATGTTACAGAACTGAATTCACTGTTAGGAAGAATTCTGACATTTCATTCACTCTGGGTGTAACAAACAGAACAGTGGCTGCATGTTGGACTGTAGCTCATATATGACAGTGACATGTTGAAGTTGGAACTGCTATAAAATCTAAAGAGTTGAATTGACAGCTCAGTACTGTCTTGTTGTGCCGAGCCAAGGTGACAAATGAACGTATCTTTGCTTGTTCCCTGCCAAGGTGACAAATGAACGTATCTTTGGCTAACACCCTGCAGCTTCTTTGTATTTTGTTTTTTGTTTTTTTAATTTGCATGGTGTGGATTTTGAGAAGTGTGTTTCTTTCTCTCTCTACCTCTCTTTTTCTTTTCCCTCACCCCCATCCATCCTGCGTGTGTGTGTGTGTCGTGTCTTTCTAGGAGAGGGCTAATGTTGAGGCTGAGCGCCGGGCCCTGCAGAGCCTACAGGAGGGCTACGCTGAGCTCGAGAACCAGCTTCATAATTGTCCCGAGTCTCTGCGGGAACAGTTGCAGGAACAGCTGAAAAGGGTGGGTCAGCAGTCCAGAATGAGCCTCCCGGCCACACCCTCAACTGCCCAATTAGTCGCCACCCCCCCACCCCCCCATTTTAAACTGATAAACATGAATCTTTGAATCGTCACCGAACACACCTCTCGTAGCTTAAACGTAAACTCCCAGCCTCCTAGCTGCTGTTAGCTGTGGAGTCAAAGGTATGGTCTCCATATGGATGGATTATTACTTAAGGTGGACTGACGGTGTTGTGGCTCAGTGGCTAAAATATTTCAAGACATCATTCTATTTGTTCAGTTCGTTCAGTTCACTTCACACATATTTATCTTCACACATTTCACAGAATCACAACACAAACTTCTCCTCAACCCTCTTTCTATTTCATCATTTCTATGACCATGCATGTGTGATGCCCACACACTCACACTCACAGACAGGTGTAAATGAACACACAGTGGCACCAACCTCACCCCTAGCACGGGACCAACACACACACACACACAGAGAAACAGAAGTCGGTGCTGCTGCCACAGGCCGCAGTAATCCCTCTGTCCCTTCCTCCTTCTCTCCCTCGTCTTCCTCCTCCTCCTCGGCAGCACCTACGTGCTACCAGGCCCTTCAGGTCAACAAAAGTGGCCCATGAGGTCACGTCAGCTGCTAGCGATGCATTGTGGTAAAATGTGACCATGTGACTTAACCCTCACCCCCCTTAGCACTGCACTGCACTGCATGCCCCGATCTGATGTGCATCACCTCTTTGATTTGCCATGGCTCACATAATTATTATAATAACTCCTGACTAATCAATTAACATAGACGCTGACTAGATCCATTGTTTGTCTTTTCTTCACTCTCATCCTGTGACTTGTTTGGTTTACAGTCAGAATATGAAACTTTTTTATTACCTGCGAGGGACTTTAAAAAGGTGAACAAAATCTCTTGTTATCAGAAAATGGTAGACTTGATTTGTCAGCTCACGTCTCTGTTGAAATTATGTTTAAAATGTGGCTTTAGTTTAAATAATCTTTTTAAGCCCAGCCAGGACTTAAGGCAGCTGAGTCAATACATTAAACATATTATATTATCACTAATGTAAATGTGATAGTATAATCTGTGAAAAGTCATCCACAGCATGAAAAGTCTTACTGTAGTTTCATGACTGAAACATTCATTTCATTCATTCATTTTAAACAGAAGTTTAAGAAATATTTGAATGTTTTAGGAAAGGGTTTTTTGGACAGAACCATATTGTTAACATTAAACTGGCTAAAGGTGGAGAGGAATATAAGTCAGATTTAAATCAAAGTGGAAATGTTTGTGTGTATGGCTCCTTCTGTGCTGGCTCCTTCATATTCTGTGGTGTATGCAGTGACCACAGAGCTGTGCTGCAGTGCAGAAGCATGGGTTTCATGGCTGTCTGCTTGACTTGAGCACGAACCAGGGCCGTGCCCTGAAACGATGGTTTTATTTACTGGCTTTTCTAGTAGCAGATTTGCTGGTCTGGTTATGGTGGTTGGCTTGAAAATGAGTAAAGTGAACAATCGATTCTCTGTATGTGATGTAATTTCTGACAATATTCCCCCGGGGCCTCCATCAGGACGGAGAGGCGCTGGAAGCAGGAACCAAAAAGTTTGAGGATCTGGAATTTCAGCAGCTGGAGCGGGAGAGCAGCCTGGAGGAGGAGAGGGAAACCATGAGTCAGCAGTTGGTCCAGGAGAGAGGCGAGTACCACGGCAGCGTGGCTAAGAGGAAGGTGAGGAAACATAGGCTTTTAGCAGTAAGAGATGAAGCTTTAAAAGGGAAAATAATAACCTAAGGCAGTTAATTTATTTTTTTTATTTCTGAGTTTGACTTGGTAAAGTTATTTATTCCAAATTTCTGTTTCTTTTTTTTTTTTTTCCATTACTCAGGAGAAAGTGTCTGCTCTGGAGAACCAGGCCAATCAGCTCAGCCTCCAGGCTTCACAGGAGTGTGAGCGTCTGGCCAAAGACAGAACTCTTACTCTGCAAATGCTCCAGAAGGTACACATCAGTGTTAAACTAACCACAGGTGGATTTAGAACACATGCAGGCTTACGTTAGACTGAGATTCTGATACAGAATAAATACATTTAAAAACAAAAAACAGGGTTCATATTGAATAGTCAAATTGTGTCTCTTGGTTTTTATACAGCTACACCTTTATTTTTATGAAATACAGCAGTAGTTATTACAATAATAGACAGCTTTACCAACTTACTACAATAAACCAAACACATCAATTTACTGCCAGTGGAAAATTCAAGTTCATCTCTGGGTTTTGGCTAACCAAGACAACACTAAAATGGCAGAAAGCTCTGCAAACAAAAGCCAAGCATGAGTTTTCCACCTTTTAGATACTTGACTAAAGTGTTTAATTTCTTTAGTGTTACCACTTTCCATTACTGTACATTAACGCTTCACCAACTGTGTTTGTCCAGTTCTGTACACATTAAATTATCTGGCGCCAGACGTTGAGCAACAGTGGAGGCAGCCAACAGAAGCAGTGTTTATTCTGCCAAAGGTTTTTGTTTGTTTAAAGGATCTCAATAAAGCCAAACACAGAGGATGGTGGTGAATAATAACTGAACTCATGTCTCAATCATCTTAAGATATACATATATGAAACATGTTTGAAAATACAGAAAAAAAAACTCAGATTATTGTAGAGATTTTTGAGAGATGTATTGAGCTGATGGAACAATGTTTTTTTTTATTCATATTTCAGGAAAAGGAGAGATTGGTGGCCCTCGAGAAGAGATACAACAACCTGACAGGAGGGAAGAGCTTTCCCAAGTCCTCCACCGCCATGAGAGAGGTGAGAGAAGAAGCTCAGTGTGTGGGAAGTGAAACAAAGTGTTCAGTCATGTTCACTGCTATGACCCTGAGGAACCAGCAGAGCTTTGATGACTCACAGCTGATTCTCACCATGTTTTTATCCTGTAGTGCTGTACTGATACGTTGGATATCACACACACACACACACAGTGTGGTGTCGTACTGTTCTAATGAATGCTGATGAAAACTTTACTCTCAAAATCTTAGTGAGAGTCTTAGTGAGAGTAACTTCGTGCCGATCACCGTATGCTCTGTACATTTAGCAGCATATTAAAGAGCAGCGACCTCACCAGTTCACAGAAACCACACGCTGTGCCTTTTCATTTTACAGTGGATCATAGAAGACCTCAGCTAATCGTGAAAACAGCACGTGTTACCACGTATTAAACCCCCTGTTTGTAATTTGTGGCCAGTGGCTTAAAGGAAAACTCTAATGGACCGCCCTTTTATCCACTGTTAAACTGCTTCCCTTTTTTTTTTAGATATAAAAAATATTTGAGAGTCAATGATCAGGAAACTCATGTGCGGAAGATCCTCCAGACACGCTCATCTGACTTCTGGTTTCAACTCAGTGAAAAACTGCTGCAAAAATCACAACTTTACCGTATGCTAAAAAATAAAAATGCACATGCTTTTTTTTTTTGGAAAGCTTTTAAAAGTCTGTTTAAATGAACTGAAGTCAGATGACTGATAAAGCATGTAGTGTTTTTATGTCTTAGCTCAGTGGTTCCCAAATTTGTTACTGCAGTGCCCCTAGTGGACAAGACTAATATTGAGCACTCCTACTTCACAGCTTTTGCTTCAAAACTCTACATAAAACATCATGATAAATATAGTGCTGTAAAGAGTGAACAAGAAAAAAGAACTTTTTTTTAACACTTCATGGCATTTTTCCACTGTGGCTCAATTAAAAAAAAATACTCAAGTTAAAATTAATTGGCCTTGCTGCTCCTCTCCTGCATTCCTCTACTTTGGGAACCACTGTCTTACAAATCTCCCCCTCTGTACTCCCTCTCTGACTAAATCAGGCAGCAGGGAAATCTGATTCACACACAAACTTGTACAGAGTCTCCTGTGGCCTTTCTCCAAGCACTGAACAAAAACGTATCCCTGACTGTTACAACAGGAAATGCTCCACATCAGCGAGGCTGACCTCCTGTTAAAAGATGTCCACTCCTCCAGACATTCCCTCTGTCCAGCCTCTCCTCCTTCCTTACATCCTTCCCCTTCCTGTCAGTTGTACCCCAGCAGCCACACAGAGGTAATCAGATCATCTGTCCCAGCATGAAGCCCTGAGTCCCGCTGCATTGTACACCTCAGCTCAGAGTCACTCATTCACCGTGACTGTCAGTGTCATGTGATGTAGTGTTGGGCTTCACATGGTTCCGTATGTTGTACAGTAACAGTCAGTCGAGTCTTTGCTGAGTCCAGTGATTTAGTGGAAATGACGCTGTGCTCACAATAAAACAAGGTGCTTTTGTAACAGTTGTTTTTTGATATAAAAGACAACAACAAACTTTTTTTCCCTCACTAACTACATCATTGGTTGATGTTGTCTGTGTTGCACGTGTGTCTCTCTTTTTTTTTCTCTCTATCGATAACACTATAGTTTTTGGACTTCAAATACTGACAACACAGCAACCAGACACTGGGTTCAAGTTGGTTGCCCAGGGACACATTGGCATGTAGACAAAAACTTGTCACAATAACAACATATACTATTATGATATTGTTGGAAAACAAACATGTGTCACAATCATGGACTCAGCTGTTGTCGCTTTTTGGTGAGACATGTATGTCTGTGTGTGGGGGGGTTCTGTCTATTTGAATGTACTGGTGTTACCACCTCAGTAGTACTTTGTCCTCACCGATTCTCATCCTGTCTTGACTGTTGTGGGCTGCTAGCCTCAGGAGTATTTGAAGCTGTCGGACGTGTATAAGATGTACGGCGGCGTCAGTCCTGCTTCCCGCGGCCGCTCTTTTTCCATTGATGCAGCGTTAGCGGGCACCAGCGAGGTACCATCACTTCCTGTCTGTTCCAATCCTCCCTGGTGTGTTTAAGTGTGAAACTCCTGTTAGTGACTCCTCATCCCTCTGTTTCCATGTGGTGCTGCTCCCTCTGCTGGCGTGCAGTGAACCACTGGCGTGTGTTGCCCTTGTTTTCCACTCACTGACTCCGCAGCTGTGAGACTGTCCTGTTTGTAATTAATCCCTGTGGTTGGACAATTGTGGCTAACTAAGATGTATTTATTCATCATCAAAATTATTTAATCTGTGGTTTTGTGTTTATTTAAATGAAAAATAATAAAATATTTTATATATATTTTTATATATAACATACTCATACTTTAGGGATTTGGTCATAAAAACTATTGTAATTTAGTCTGTTTTTTTTAAATGATAATATTAAAAAACATATGATTTTGAAATAGATTATAATTATTAATTTAAGATTTTATTTATTTGTTTTTTTTTAGAGTTTTTACATCTGTCAGTTGTCACTGTTGACCAAATCCAGTTAAGTGGTGGATCTGTACTGATCATCAGTCTGTCTGTCAGCTGACATCAGCCAATCAGCTTGAAGATGACATTAACTGATGTCAATCTGAGAAGTGTGTTATTAAAAGTATTCTCATTAAATAAATTAAATAATTTGAGGATATTGGTATACACTATAACTTTTGTCGTTAATGTTTTTAATACCTGACCTCTGTGACACAAAGGTCATGTGTGATATGAGACTAACCATGTGACGGCTCTGAGACCTAACAGTGTGTTGGTGTGACGTATAAATGTTCATCACAGGATGTTGATGGACAACTGACCCAGGTTTTTTGTAGAAATCAAAACACTCCGGCTGATGCTGAATGTCGACCATGTTGTGTGTCCTTTTTGTGAGTGTGTGAGTGTGTCTTTAATCCAGTTGATGTTTCTGTTTTTGCCTTCTTTCTTCACACCTTCATGATACGGCAGCGCTCCTTCCTGACTGTTTCCCACCGTGTCCTGCCTCGCTGATGTAACTTTTTCCTTAACGCTCCTCTCCTTTCCATGTTTGTGTGTGTGTGTGTGTGAAGGAATATGTGACAGTGGGCCAGCTAAATCAGATGTATGGGATGCCTAAAGTGGAGTCGTCCCCTACCTCCCCGCTTCGCCAGCCCCCGCACGCTGGAGCAGTAGACCCCGCCTTCTCCTGCCTTCCCTCTCCTCATGGCTCCTCCCTCTCTCTCTCTGTGGAGGTGTGTGTTGTCCTTTCCCGGTTCCCTCCTGCTTTGATATCCCTGTGTTTCCTGTTTACATTATGTGATGATGATTGACTTTTCTATGAAGAGCCTGGTTGTCTCCAGGTTCTACTGTTGTTTGCTCTGTGCTTCATTGATTAAATGTGATTGATATTTACATGATCAACTCCCTATTTTCAACAAAAATACCTTCAACCATAGGAATGTCAGAAAAGGAACAAAGAAAATGTTTTCTGAAATAATCAGTTGATGAGAAAAAGCCTCATCTTCTCATAAACAGACTCATAGATCAGTCTGTTTACTAAGGATTACAGAAATACTACTCATTATTTTGACAAAAATATACGCTATTTCTTTCTGCAGCTCTTAGAGTTTAGTCGAACCATATTTTCTGTCTTTGGATTCCTTCTAATCAGTTTTTCCTTCTTTCCGTCTCCTGTCATGCTGCTCCTCTCAGTCTGAAGGCAACAGGCCTCAGCGATCCAAGTTAGATTTAGAACAGTGGTATCGGGAGCTGATGGCTGAGTCCAGTCAGCTCAGTTGTGCTCCTCCTCCTCTGCCGGCCAAGTCTCTGTCAGGCCGCAGGCCTGTGCTGCAGGTAGACGGCCTACTTTCTTCATTCTCTTTGCTTTTTTTTTTTCTTCTGCTCTCGTCTTTGTACCTGTGTGTTTTAATGACTGGTGTCTCTGTGATCGTGCTTGTGGCGTGCCTTGTTGTGTAATTTGTATTTTTATTGCTGTGAAAGTTCACCTTTTTTTTAGGTTTTTGTCTAAATGGACAATTTCTTCCCGTCACAAAGATTCACATTTTTTCTTCCCTCATTCGAGAAAATCATTTAACCAAGAAAAAAAGTTTATCATTTTTATATCTGCATTGTATTCTAAAGTAATAGGTTCTGCCATGTATTGACTTTCTAACCCATTAAAGCTCTAGAAATCTCAGTAGAAGTGACAGCAACCCTGAAAAGTCTGAATGGTTCAGACTATTCAGTGTCTTGTCCATAAGGATTTTTTATAGTCAGTAGTTTTATTGAAGTGATTTTAACTAAAAATTATTGCTTCTGTTTTGGTTTGTGCTGTGTGTGTGTGTGTTTGCGTGTGAACTGACATGTAAATTCCAAATGAATTCCAGGTTTTTACAACCGGTCCTTGATGGATTTATTTGTATTGATGACCTCATTGTGATACTGATGATTCAACATGTACAGTTTTTGTCTTAATATCTTTGTTCTATGTGCGTCCTCTCAGGTGTTCCGCTCCAAAGTGGACTGTGACCCAGGAAGTCCAGTTCACCAGCCCAGGTCTGGCTCTGCGTCACCCCTGCACCACGGAGCAGCGACGCTGGGACGCAACGCGTGCTCCAAGGTAGACTGTCCAAACCAATTGTCAAGTCTTGAACTCTGGCCAAAGATTTTGTTTAACAACACTTTTTTTTTACTATCGTTTGCTCCCTGTGGCCCAGCAGAGCCCCCTACTGGTGGCCAACAGCACAGGCAGCTTACCCAGGAACCTGGCTGCGACGCTGCAGGACATAGAGACCAAGAGACAGCTGGCTCTGCAGCAGAAAGGTGAGTGACCTGGACTTTATCAGAGCTCTGTCTGTGGAAGAATCTCTTCCCACTGTTCTGTTTGAACAACTGAATGTCACAAGGCTACGCAGAGACTCTGACATCTTGGTTTAACCACGGGTCACAACCAACGTTTTTGGGCAAATCTTTGAAATAACACAGCCTCTTTACGCCAACATATTTTAGACCTAAGCAGGTAGTGTTTTGTTTTTTTAAATGGACCTTAGTTTACTGGTTAAAGTTCCTTGTGCTTGTATCCTTGCTAACAGCCAACATCTGTGATTGAAGCTCAGAGCCATCAGCTCAGACTAAACGCCAGAACTTAAATGCCACCAGACTTACGAGGTAGGCCTTTGTTAAGAGGCCAAAGTCTGTCTTCCTTTATGTCCCAGCTGGTGGACGTCTTCACACAGATGTTTCTGACCTCTCTGTGTTCTGCGCTCGGTGGATTTAACGCAGCAGTCGTCTGAAAGTTAGACCCAGAAGATCTGTGACAAACAGTTTTATTTATATGTCATAAATAAAACATTCAGCTTCAAGTGTTTAACCTAAAAACATGATAAAAAAAACCCCCCAAAAACACCGACATCAGTGACAGCAGCTGTTTATAAGAGTGAAGAGAGCGCTTTCATCATGGTAGACGTGAAACAAACATGAGTTAGATATTCAGGAGACGATAGTGCCTCCAGCCGTGCACAAGCATATTCTCATTAACTTGTTAGTGTTGCGTATGGTTAAGTGTTAGCCCTGCTCTCCTCCACTGAGCCGTTTGTGTGTGTGTATGTATGTGTATGTGTGTGTGTGTACGTGTGCGACATTAGTGAGCGTCACAGCTGTTTGACTAAATGGATCAGAGCAAAGCCGTCTGCCGCTTTAGCGCCGCTCGCTGCCACCCACGCCTGCTGGGTTTGGAAATGGGAGCTGGTCACACTTGTCGGCGCCGGTAGTTTATTCTCTCCTCACGTCTGTCTGTGTGTTTGTGTGTCTGTCCATGTGTCTTTGTGAATCCGTCTCCTCCCGTGCCGTTGCACCACAGAGCCCCAGACCTCCAGACAGAACACCATAGAGGGAAGCTCAGCAGGTAGCTGGATCACAGAGTCCACCGGTGGATCGTTCCTCACCTTTACCTTGTTTTTCCTAAGCGGGTTCTCCACCTCTGTTTGCCTCCTCCATCTGCTGTCTCTTCATACCTCACACTCAGCGTCTGAAATTAACCACTGGCCTCTGCTGCTGGAGTGACCTGTACTGTAGAAAAATATTATTCAGGTTCAATTTTATTAAAACAAATTCTAACTTATTGACAATATGATATCAGTACATTGTAAAGGCTATATTTTCTAAAAAAAAAAAAAAAAACTTTCATACTACAAGAGGACTAAGGTTAACTGTGCGTAATTATTTGTTATTGAAGGGACTGTTCACATGCAGCATCTTTTCCATGAGAACAACATGTAAAAACACAAATGTCAAAACTGTTGACTTTATTCATCTTCTTCCACTTAATCCTTTTTCAGGGAGGCATATGTATATATAAACACATGGAGACAAAAAACTCTTGACACCTTCACACATATAGTTATGGTCAGTTAAGAGTGGATACTTAATCCTTTTTCAGGGAGGCATATATACAGTATATATATATATATAGACACATGGAAACAAAACACTTTTGACACCTTCACACACATAATTATGGTCAGTTAAGAGTGGACATTTAACCTAAGTTCAATATTTTGAGACGGAGGGAGGAAACCAGAGTAACCAGAAAAAACTGACTGGGAAAAATCCATAAAGAGAGAATGTGAAGGCGAGGGAGGAGGGGCGGGAGGTGAGTTTGTAAATTAAATACATCACTTTGTTTCTGCTGGTTGCAGCAGATTCACAGTCCTCTCACCTGCTCCATCAGATATTAATGTAAACCAAAAATGTGAGTTTTAAAAAGAAATTACATCTTATTTGCATATACGACCCCAGAAGTGTCTAGAAATATTTTGACCCTCCAACAAATACGGTTGGTGACCCCTGTGAATTTAAACCGTCTACTCAGGTGATTTAGACGCTGCCTGTCAACAGACCCTTTTCTGACAAAGGTGCTGTTCATAACGATCTGATTCTTAGTGACTGTTAATTTCAGATTCTGTCTCCAATAACCTACACCCCTCCCCTTCCCTCTCCTTCCCTCCCCTCTCTTCTCATCTTCACGTTTTTTGTCTCCGTCTCTGGTGTGTCATTAACTCTTCTTCTCCAAGAAGATTTCTTTTCATCTTCTTCTTTTATCTGCAGCATTGAATGCTCTTTCTTGTTTCATCAATTTTCTATAAACTGTGCAGCTACTGGAAAATAAAACTTGCATGTCCAGCGTTGGGGTTTTCACCAACCATAGCATTTCTGTCCAGATGTTTCTGCCCAGTATCAGGTCTACACTGCAGCATGGATGTGAAAGGTCGACAGTGGGATAAACACCTTTGTTTTAACTTTCACTCCAATGTTGTGGTGGGTTTTTTCAATTATCAATTATCTTGGAGTTTGTGATTCTGAGAGAGCACATACACACGTATGTGTGTTGCATGGGGTCTGTGGACTGGTGCTGGTTGTGTTTTCAGTGGATCTTCAGAGTTAGAAGCTTGGGGCAACTTGAAAGCTGGTTTGATAGTCTAACGGAAACACTTGTAACCGTGCTGATGGGTTGACGCTTTGCTCGCTGGCTCTTAGCTTGGTCGCTCATTCAGATTTAACTCCAAATCGCTGACACGCTTTACCCATAACTCCTCCCTGCAGGTCATCAGGTGATCGAAGAGCAGCGCCGTCGCTTGGCAGAACTCAAGCAGCGTGCGGCGGCAGAGGCTCAGTGTCAGTGGGAGGCGCTGCACGGCTCTCAGACGCAACTGATGAACATGTCGTCCTCATCGCCCTCGTACACTTCTGTCAAGGCCTACAGCCCCACGCTGGGTCACAGCTCCGCAGCGCACCCACCCATGGTCCACCACTCCATCCTGCACCACCAACCGCAGTCAGCAGGAGAGCAGCCGTACGACACGCTGAGCCTGGAGAGTTCAGACAGCATGGACACCAGTGTGTCCACAGGGAACAACTCGGCCTGCTCACCAGATAACATGTCCAGGTATGACAGAGGACGACGCTTGTTGACATCACTGACTGATCACGGCTCCAGTGGTTTTTAATTAAAATGCAGAAAAAGCATCAAACAAACAGTAAAAACAGTGCAGAAAAAGCATCAAACAGTAAAAACAACAACTGTCAAATAAAGTACTTGTAGTTTAGAATAGTTAATGATCAGTGGATTATTATTAGATTAGTATTTCTGTATAGTATCACATCTAATAACAATTAATTTAGCCTTATAAATTTACCAATAAAATACCAGATATAAGTGGTGAAAGCCCAAATCGTACAAGACAGAATCCTTTGTTTGTCTGACGTCACCTCTACTAAAGTACTTTCTAAATCTGTGTATTGCCCCACATATCAAACACTGGCACCCCCACAGCATACTTTTATTTAAGAGTATCACCAGCTGTCCTTCTCTAATCTTTAATCACATTTTAACATCGTCTCAAGTTGTAAAAAGTGTGTTTTGCCAAAAGCAAAGCGAAGCTTTCAGAAATGTAACAAACACAGAGCGCACTGATACAGATTTTGTTCACGCTGAAACGGATATAAACATTTAATGTTTATATCCCTTTGGAATAATTATCAGTACGACGAGTACACGCTGGATAAATATGGCAACCTGGACATAAGTGTACCACTGCTTGAATGATAACAAGCCTCCAGGCACTAGGTGGCAGCAACTCATACAGTGGTTTGTACAGATAAAAATATACATGTTATCAGGCTTTCAAAAGTATTTCAATTCGTTGGGGTGTGCGTCAAGGGGGGGTGCAAAACACATCTGTCCCTAAGGGGGGGTTAGTGGGGGTGTGCGTCAGGGGGCGGGGGGTGAAAACACATCTGTCCCTAAGGGGGGGTTGATGGAAAATAACCGAGAGCCACTGTTTTAATTCAATAACTTTTCTAATATTTAAACGTAAAGGTTGCATTGACATTAAACCCTGTTTCACCAGTGGGACAGGTTAAATTTGGCTTAAACAAAGAGTTCTCGCGTCGCCCTCCACAGGACGTCTCACTTCTGACCATCTGTCAGCGACAGTGACTCCATCATCACAGCGGGCTCTCAGCTGCACTCGCACTTCACTTCACATTCACCGTCCTCACGAGGCTCATTCACAGAAACACTTAGTGAAATGACTTTTTACTGTCGTCGATATGACGTTAATAGGTTTTGTTCATTAATGAACTATTGCACCGTGATGACATGAACACAGTGGAAGTTCTTCCCTTGGTTTCACTTGGCCTTTTTTAAATTATTAGTTCAGATAAATGTTTTTCCCTGATCCATGTTTGACTGTTTTAGTTAAATATGGTTCTGACTAATAAATGTTTTTCCCTGATCCACTGTTTTAGTTAAATATGGTTCTGACTGTAAAGTAAACAATAGCCTGTCGTCAATGATTCAAAAAGTTGCGTTATACCTAAAAAAATAAATATTCACAGCATCAGAGCGACGGGCTGCGATTTTAAAAATCTACAACCGTACATCGAGAATTAGAGACGTGAGTAAACACCTGAGACATTTGTTGTGCTGGTAAAAGGAGATGGACAGGATATGTCTATATTTCATCAGATTTTCACACAAAAGCATTAATTTTTCAAACCGTTTACCTGCTTGAAGCACTCACCCACTGCAGCCAGACTCGCTCTCTGGGCTCCAGCTCTGAAAGCAAACAAACAGACAGACGATTTGATCCAATCAGTGTCAGCCGTACACACACAGGTCTGAGCGCCGTTGTATAATTAAACAATACTGCGTGGTGCGTGGTGAAGGGAAGTTTTTTGTTCATAACTTTACGTGTCTGTCTTTTCTCTGCATCAAATTGACAGCGTCTGAAATCAAGTTTTTATCGCTTTTTCTCCTCAGGAACTAGTCTCATTATATAGTCATTTTTGTTTTTTACATACCTTAGTTTTTAAAAAAAGAGTAAAATATTACATAAGTAAAATATTATTATATAAAATATGGTCCAAAAACGATATATTGATCCTGTTTAATGATCGTTGCTCTGTGTTGATTCCAGTGTGGGAGCAGCCGAGTCGCTCAAACTAGAAGAGATGGAGAAGATGCTGAAGGAGGCGCAGCTGGAGAAAGCCAGACTTATTGAATCCAGGGTAAGGACCCTCTCCTCCCTGGGAGTGTTGGGAATCCATGCGGAGTGACTAATGGCAGCACATTCCATCTTCCTGTCAATAATTATTTTTAACTAAAGGCTGGTGACAGCAGCTCCATCTTCTTTTCATCAACATGCCGCAGCTAATAAAGATGAGATGATCAACGTAATGGTCTTCTCTGCAAACTAGTTCCCACATTTTATGTTGTGTTTCCTCCATAGAGTCAGTCAGTGAGAGAGATTTGAACCAGCGTCAGTTTTATTATTTAGACCTGTAATGTTTAAGGCTGTGGTTTTTTGTCATTAAACATTAATAAAATTAACCTTTAAAATTAGATAAATAAGTATAATTGTTTTATCCACTGGTCCTAAATCTGAATTCTCTTAAAAACATTAAGCAGCAGTGAGTCTGTGTTTAATCACATATATATACTATATATATTTATATATGTTTATATATATATTATGTATTTTTTTAATCAAAAGATACTTGGTAATAAACTCACTTTCAAATATAAAAAATCTTCTTTAAAAGTAAATGTTTAGCTGTATTTATCTAATGTATTGACAATAGGCAGATTAATATGGCCTGCTCTACACACACACCTAATGATGGAGTATTAAACTGCACCAGAGAATAACCCTCATCTGCATATTTTGTTACATTTATATATAATTTTGCCTGAAATTCACATGACAATAAGCATCTTGTTCAAAACCCACCAGAGTTGCAGCTTCACAGTGGACGACAGCCTGAGTCTGTGTGTGGTTTATGCAATGAGGATGTGTGCACTTGAGGCATTCAGCACATCAAAAATAAAATGTTTAATGAAAACCTTCTCCCCAAGGAGCGTGAGAGCCTGGCTCGTCGCCAGATGCTGGAGGAGGAGAGGAGGAGACGGGAGGAGGCGGAGAAGAGGCTGCAGGATGAAGCCTACCATCGACAGCAGCTGGTGGAGAAAGAAGTCAAGATGAGGGCCAAAAACTTCTCTCAGGTCAGTGAAAATGAGTCTGCAGGACAAAAGGGAACAAAACAGCGCCACCTAATGGCTAGATTTATGGGTGACTGTCTTTAACGTAAGGGGAAAATCTAGACAAAAACACTGCAGGTTTGTAGATCAGAATTTTAAATACTCAAATACTTGATGGACTTATTGATGAATACTACATTCTACTCTGTTCTGTGGTGGACGCCAGGCTCGGCCCATGACTCGCTACCTCCCCATCAGAAAAGAGGAGTTTGACCTCCGCTCTCACATCGAGTCCTCAGGCCACAGCGTGGACACCTGTTACCACGTCATCCTCACAGAGAAGATGTGCAAGGGCTACCTGGTCAAGATGGGAGGGAAGATCAAGTCCTGGAAGAAACGCTGGTTCGTCTTTGACCGCCTCAAAAGGACGCTCTCCTACTACGTTGGTGAGAAGAAGCTGTCGCTTTTGTGTTTTTGTAGTTTGTCATTTGTTAATAAGTTTCATCCATCTGTTTCTCCTGCATCTGAGCAGTCAAGGTGATCCTTTAACAGGATTGATGGAGTTGGCAGATGATTCAGCCTGGAAGATTATTTTTACTTCCTTTAAATGAGTCATTCTGAAAAGACAGAGTGACTTTATTTTTTTAATCAAAAGAATACATATAAAAGTGGAAATATAAAGCACTCAGATATTGGGCCACAGCACAAACCCATGGTGTGAGTTGGTCTAAAATGTTTCCCAAACATTTTACACGATGTTCCACCTCTAAGTCATGGATTCAAAGTTTCTTAAACATTAATTTTCTTCCCCTGATTTGAACTCCTTTTCTTCATTTTATTAATATTTTGCCAGACATATATTTGCCACATATCACTAGAGGGAGCCCAAGTACCGCCAGTGGCGTGCAAACCATAGGTTGAGAACCTTTAATTGAAATCTGTCTATCCTTTAGGCACATTCTACGTAAGAACAATTTCACTTCAGGCCTATTTGAGTTCAGACCTTAGAAATAAGGAAATTGACATTTTTATTATTGTTTTTTTTAACTTTTAGGATTCAGTTATCAATATATTTTTATTGCAAATATTATGGACTATAGTGAGGAGTTGGACACTTCCATCTACAGTTTTGTAATTTTTTAATGAAAAGCCAAAGCCCTTAAATTGAAAGTGTGATGATGGTAGTGAAGTATTGCCGTCTTCTCTGTGATATTAAGTCATCCACTTAAACTGTGGAGCTGGTTGGAGGATGTTGTACTTTTAGTTTACATTTAGTTTTTCCTCATCTCATCAGCAGCAGCCGACTCAAGGGAAAACATTATAGAAGCGCCTGGTGGAAATGTGACAAACAACATTAGGAATGGTCACCCTGAGCTGAAACTGTCTTTTTTTTATTTACATTTCACTGTGTGTGAAATGCTGCAACCACACAGGAGTATCTGTGCGAGCCTGTGTCTGCCGTACCCTGAGCAGGTACAGGATGTAGCTCACACTCAGCCATGCGTGTCATTGATCTCGGCTCCTCCAGCTCTGGGACACTTGTTTGCCCGGGAACCTTTGAAGTCCTCAAAAAGGTTCTGCTTTAAGCTACTTAAAGCGTAGCTTGTTGAAAGTGATGCAGGGCGCAGAGGTGCTCTGAGATGACTTTAACACCTAGTTAACATGCTCAGAGTGTTGCGCTCTCTGAGGACACTGAGTGAGATGCATCACTTACCCTTGTCTCTTGACCTTGGGAAGTCAAAGCCTCTAAAGCAGCCGAGCTCAAACGTCACGAGCGCCGCTAATTCACCTTAATTAGCTGCACCAAGCGGAGTTTTTGGACTAATTTGGATGCGGCGGAATGAGATGCAAATGCAGGGGTTATTTGAATGTTAAAGAGGTCATTAGCAGATAACAGCTGTGCGTTCGGAGCGAGGCGTTGTTCCTCGAAATGAAGAAAACAAAGCTGTGCGTTTCTACCTACTACTCTTAAGTTGGCTTGTGGAGTGTTTGCGCCTGGAGGTAGAAAGGGCTGCTGAGTTCCCCACCGGTTCCTGACTGCAGTTCTGCAGAGGCTGATGAAACAAACTGCAATGATGTACCACAGCAGCGTAAGAATGCAGACAAGTCTGAAAATACAATGAGAGCTCCGCTGGTTTAAAAAAAACAGGGGGAAAAGTGCTGTGCTTGTCTTTCTTCATCCATCATCACCAAAAGGCAAATTGGTCATGATCAAAGTTTGATTCCTGAGCTCTTTTTTTTTTTAATTCACCATATCCTGTCATCTCGTTGTTGTCGTTCCAGATGACATGAGGTTGATGCGCTTTGTATTTCCCCACCAGTACAAAGTCTGCATTTGTCAATTTTTATTTTCATCTCTGACCAGAGCCTTGTTTATTCTCCTTCCCTGCAGACAAACACGAGACCAAACTGAAGGGTGTGATTTACTTCCAGGCGATAGAAGAGGTTTATTACGATCACCTCCGCAGTGCCACAAAGGTAGGATTGTGAAAAACAAAAACACTTTTCCTCACTTATTAATCTTTATTTAAAAATGTTGTTGTGCACATCCAACCCCTTCTGTCCATGCTTAGTAAAGTTTAGTAAAATATGACCAGTGTGTCTGTAACCGTGCTCTCTGAAACTCCACTGAAGCCCGGTGTCCACACTGTGGTCAGGTCATCAGAGAACGCAGCCTCAGGAAGTATGTAGAAATGTGCAGAAACTACACTGCATTCATGTTTGCTGCCAAAATTTCTCTTCCAGAATTTTTGTATGCGATCCCCAGTGTGAAGCTAAAAAAGAAAATGAATTATGACCTGAGTAAAATATCGCTAATTATATATATTTTTTCATTTAAACTAACTTAGGACATACTATAAACTCCACAACAGAAACAGCTGGTACACTTGAATGTTTTTGTACTTTTTTTTGTACTCAAACCTGTTTTTTATAAATATATTTTTGTACTCAAACCTGTTTTTTATAAATCAAAATATCCAGAGGTTTTGTGGAGAGGCAGTCGTCTGTGAAATGCTTTGGTTGTTAACGAAAAAAAAAACAATTAATTGTATAAATTGAAAATAATTAATATAATGCTTCCAAAAAACTGAGTATGATCTTTCTTCAATTCCTTATTAAAGAGTATATCCGCTTCAACTAAACGTGATCCTACTGAATACATTTTGAGTAAACTGTTAACTTATATTTCATTAGATATACTTTCTGTGACATTTTTCTTTGGTGGAGCACTGTGGGTATTTTCTAATAGGTACAAAAACAGGTCTTTTAAAACTCTAATTTTTTGCAGCTTTAGGCAGAAAAATGAATTCACTTCATCAGATTTCCCATCACAAACACTGGACTTCATAGGTGTGTGTTGACAGTTTTATTCCACGTGTGTTTCCTCAGAGCCCCAACCCGTCGCTGACCTTCTGTGTGAAGACCCACGACCGTCTGTACTACATGGTGGCTCCGTCGGCAGAAGCCATGAGGATCTGGATGGACGTGATTGTCACAGGAGCAGAAGGATACACACAGTTCATGAACTAATGGACACGTGTGTGTGCGTGTGACAGGGACAGACTGGACCTCCGTCCTGTTTCCCACTCACTATGGACACATTTCCTACTCCTTTTTTTCTTTTAAAACTCACACTCACATTTTTTTACTCTGCAGGAACTCACCTTCATATTTTCTATGTCGTTCAGTTTGGATTCAAAAAGGGAGTCTTTGAAGGACATGCACACACACACACACACACACACACACACTCTTACACATGCTAATGTATATAAACCAAAATGTAAACCTTTTCAGAAGCCTTTCTATAGTGCCAAATGGAAACCTTGTAGTTAAACTTTTTGTATTATCTCTTGTTTTTTTTGTTTTTTTTGTTTTGTTTGTTTTTAACATATGGACACATTTGCCAAATGACATAATGCCAATGTTTGTTTTTTCTTTTGGAAGTGTTCCATCATGACGATGCTGAGTGTGGACAGACAGACTTTTACAGGACTCCAGGTAGGCTGTGATCATTTTAAGAAATGTCATTACAAATCCATGGAAGGGATAGGCGGCACATTCTCTCAGTCAGTGTGTGTTAGAGTGGAGATGACGAAAGACACTTCATCCTCTACATCCACAGTCATTTCCCACAGACTCAACTCTAAACTAAGTGCAGGGAATATTAGGATTCCGCTGCAGCAGCCTAGTCAAAGACGGCTCCTCGAATTAACAAGCTTTAGAATTTAACAGCTTTCATTCTGCCAGATTTATAATGTTAAACCAGATTGAAAGTCATTTCAAATGGCCGATGTGTTCCTTAGTCTTAGTTTCTACTTCACTGTTGAACCATATATGGTTTTAAAGAAAATAAAAATGATTAACTTATTTATACCAACCAACAGTTATATTGTGCTGTGCAGTGTATGACTGCCACCTACTGTAGCCTAGATTATTCCTTACTCTTGCAAAACACGGTTCAAAAAGAGAGAAAATAGGGACAGAGGGCAGAGTCTCTGCCAAGTCACAACAGAATAGGCTTCTTGTGTATTTTTTTTTAAACCTGCATAAACTCATAAGTCTCTTTTTATGAGCAAAACGCATCCATTAACATGTGAAAAAGTCAGTTCTAGCATCATCGTCAAGAATATTGAGAGTAATTTAGTCGTTAACTAAAGTACTGGTCAGATCCAGTTCTGTCAAACCTCAGTCCACTCACTGCGTCTGAGTGATGTCATCATGTTGACGCACTAAACTGACAAGTGAGAATTCGCAAACAAAGCTTGACTGTTCACCAATTAGCCTTTGACTCTGTGTGGATGATGTGACCACCTTGCAGATCATTAGCCTGCAGCTACAGGTAGAGGGCACTGCAGAGACTAGACAGGATCAACACTTGAACTAATGGAAATCAAAAGTGTGCCTTGAGTCCCTGTCAATACAGCCTTGAGTTAGAAAAAGCTGCAGTCTGAGCTCCAGTGCAGTCTGTGAAGACTTTAGCACTTTAGGTTCACGAGCTAACTCTCAGGACGTCACCAACACCAGAGGCCCACACCAGGATCAGTTTGTCCACTTACATGGACCACTTGAGCTCAGTTAGGGAAAGTCTAGGTTGCTTATTTATTTTAACATTAACATTGACGCCCCTTCAGCAGAGAGTTACCCTGATCGCCGACCAAATATCCAGCTAATATCTAGCTAATCAAGCTAAGATCCCAGATCAGAGCTGATGTCACCCTTAGGCTAGTTATTTTTTGTGCTATAGAAATTTAATTATTACAACAAAACACTGTCGTTATAGTTGCGGTTTTAGCTTCAGTAAACGTGCCCTAAGCAATTAGCATATTCTGGTTCTGCTCTCCAAACTATAGAACATTCAGGAATACAACTGTCAACTATAGAGAAACAGTAAAAATAAATATAACGTTGCTTTTTTTTAAAAAACAGAGAGCGAAAAAAGCTAGTCTAAAAACTTTACATTTTGTTTTGAATGACAATGAAATTGATTTAAATGGCACCAAAAACACTTAGAGCCTTCTGTCAAGGCTGAGCTAAGCTAATCCTGCTAACCTCTCCCACCATCTTTTTTTAACCTAGGTTTTAACTGACAAACTGTTTTATATATTTTTATAGTACCATTACCCAGCAGTTTAGAAAAATGTAGTTAAGGGACATAAAAACATATTTGACCTTGGGTCAACCAAAATTTTTCTTTAGCCGCCATATTTAAACTCCATGCGCAGTGATAAAGTCGTTAACTTTAAAAATTTAAATCTGACTTCCCGTCGAGAGCAGAGATCTGCATGCAGGGTGAGAGAAAAAGAAAATCTTTAGTGGAACCGTTGTGTCCTTTAACGTGTCGGTACAGTGATGATAAGTTATGATTGTGGTGCCTGAGGTATTGAGTTATAAAAGAAAAAAAAAGAAAAGAAAAATGAATACCTTAATATATTCTGTCCTGCCTTGTCTTTTTAAACATATGCAAACCAAACTTTTCAACCAGGACAAGGCGGTGAAATCCTGTCTGTAGATGATAAATATACTGTTGTTATACATGTTGAAGAGAAAGGAAAAGTAAATATAAAGTAGAGGAACGCCTGAATGAGAATAAACGATATTATGGAATGAAACAGTGTTGTATGAGAAGAAGTACAGTTTCTACTTATTTTTGAGAGTATTTTATTGTCAGTTACATTTTAAAATTTTATGGTAGTGTTGTATCCATCTATGTTTTTGTTTTTTGTTTTTTTTTGTTACTGGTACAGAATTACTCAGCTTGTACTCACCTGACGTGTATTTCTGTTTCATGAACACAAACATCTACTCGGACCATACTGTTATCGGTACCCTGTACTTCTTATGTGTCACTTTTTAGGTATGAATTAAAAGGATTTTTTGTCAAATCTATGAAATACAACGCTATTACAGTGTCATATGTTCAGGTTTTTTATTTTAATTTTACTCACTTCCAGTGTTAGAGAAAAACAAACCCACTGTCATAAACCTACTGGACCAGGAGGTTAAAAGGGAAACATCAACTCTAAAATTAGCTTTTGGGAAATAATTTCTATAAAAATGCTCAAAAACACAATTAAAAAAAACAAACATTAAAAACAGTGGAAAAATCTCAGTTTCTTTTCCTCTTCCAGATTTGCTCACAGCTGATTAACATTGTCATCTAGAGAGAAAAAAAAATTAATGTATGTATATATATGTGTATATAGCTATAAAGTCTGTGTAAAAGCTAGTGTATATAGTGTAATAGAGAACTTACTCTCTGCACAGGGGGAGTTGTATTCAGTCGTTGCTTCGTCACCTGTAAATAAAAGCAAAATTAAAGATATGTTTGTTACACTCCTAGACACTTAAAATATATATATATATATACATACACACATATGTGTGTGTATATATATATACACACACATATGTATATATATATATATATATACACATATACACACACACACGTATATATGTATTTATATATGTATATAGCATAAAACAGTGAGGTTCTTACTTGTCTGGTAATAATCATAGATCTTGACCACAGCAGGTTTCAGGTTCCTCACAGGTATGTTCTCCTCTAATGTCACACTGTGGATCATATTCTGGTTCTTCTTCAGCTGTAAACACATTGTTTATATATATATATGGATAGTTAGAGACAAAATATTTTACTTTGAAATTCAAAGGGGCCTTTTGTTATATTATCTACATATTTTTATTTTATTGTTTGTTTTTTATTATAATTTGAGTATTTATTTTTTAAGGGCTAGTACACATTTTTTTTACGTTATTTTTTTTCTTCCAGTGTTAACCGTTTATTCTAAGTGGACACTGAAAAACAAACAAACAAAAAAAAAACTGGATAGAGTCAAACACAAAGACACGTCCTTACCCCGTCTAAGTAGATGTTGATGTATCCTTCCTCCACATCCACACGTTTTATCGAGCGATCGTTTCGCATCTGTAGGAACGCCGATTGGGATTAGGACGTGTTTGAACTCACATAGAAAAAAACAGTTGTGAGTTGTGAGGACTTAACATAGTCATGATGCCTTCCCTACCCAATTAGTCCGCACCCTAACTCTTACCAAATCCAGACTCTAAATTAGAGTTCACCAACTATATCTGTCAGAGGACCACACGGGTATTTTCTCTGTGATCCTCGTAATTTTGCAATCCAGTCGCGAGCTCATTGGACTGTTCGGAGGGCCGAATTAGGCCCACAGGCCGCCAAAATAACCTCTAGGTTAGAGGGTCTAGGTGACCCACAGATCATCTAGACCCGAAGGACCTTACAAGGGTTAAAAGAACAGGTCCCCACAATAAAATATTTTACCAACAGAATGTTCAAGTATAGGTAGACATAGATTCCACACACACAGTCTTGTGTGTGACATCAGCACTGACCAGACCCAGGGAGCTCTTCTCCAGGATGTAACCAGACAACAACTTGATGTTGATGATCACCATGTTGGTTTCGTCTCTACTGCCCTGGTACCTACACACACACACACACACAGATACAGGGTCAGTGTGACTGTGAATGACTGTGATCATCATCTGTCCCGTCTGTTAACATTTGCCTGACATCAACCTCTGATCTTTTCGAGCTTCGCTCTCGTTGTCTCATCTGTTCTGATACGCTCTGACAGTCGCAGCAGTTTGTGCTTCAACAGCTCATTAAGTTTTAATGATGAAAACTACAGCAGAACAGTGCTTCTGATATAAAGGGATGGAAATGGAAAAAACAGTGTTTGCAACTGGAGAAGTAAAAGGACACTTGGCTTAACACATCATTCCCCTCAGGGGATGACGATGCTGAATCTGTTTTCCTTATTGTTGTTGTTTGAATCAGGAAATCATTCTCAATTCCTAATTTTTCTTCTTATACCTAAATATACTTTAAAAATGCACTGAAGGCTGCTACAGAATTGAATGCTTCTTGACAACATGCAGTTTTTTATTTAATTTTTTTTTCCGAAAAAATGTTTTTTGAAAAAATATTTTTTTTGAATATTCTTTAGAAAAAATAATTTTAGAATTTTTTTTTGGGTGATTTTT
>NC_024310.1:5435677-5439531 GCF_000523025.1 Cynoglossus semilaevis | reverse complement strand
CATGCCTTACTATAGCCTTACAAAAAAAATCTTTTAAAAATCCTTAGAAAAATTTTTTTTTGAAACATCTTCAGAAAAAAATATGTTGAAAATATTTTTTGATGTTTTTTCTTTCCTTCATGTTTCTCATGTTTTTTTTTGTTTGGAAACAGAAAAGTTGAAAAATATTTAGAATTTTTTTTTTTTAATTTTAAAATTTCTCTGTTTCTTTTCAGCGAAATCCTAAATTACGCATCTCATTTTAGTTCAGATAATGAATAATTATGATAAAATATTTAATAAAGTTTTCTTTCAAAATGTTACCCTTTCTGCATGTTTCTCATGAAATTAGACCATTATTAGAAAAATTGTGTTAACATTTTTTTGGAATTTCTCATGTCACCTTTGGTCAGATGGTGAAACTATGATGAAATTTTTGGGAAAAAAATGAAAGAGAAAATAGTGACAACTTCACACGAAATGTACCTGACTGCAACGAAGAGGATGATCTGAGGTCTGTTGGTCTTACACTTGGCCATGACGCTGCTGGAGATGTTGAAGGCAGAGAAGTCTGGAGGAGGAGGGATGTTGTAATGCATGGAGATCTGCAAAAGACACACGACATGTGTGATATCAGTGTGGTCAACACCAATACAGTTTTTGTGACTTGTGGCTAAGGACTGACCTGTGCCATCACACAGCTCTGACCCTCGGCCCTGACAGTGTATTCTCCTGGAGTCTCACTCAGCTTCTCCGACTGGTAGAGGAGCCTGTTGCTCTGATCTACCAAGAACTCTTTGTTCAGGCCTCCTGCAGATGTCACCGTCACTGTGGTTTGGCCTCCCTCACTGTAGGTGGATGCTCCATATTTGGCCAGAGCTTGCAGTGCCACCACAGTGTCGTAGGGAGCGGCAGGAATAATAAAAAAAAAATCAATCAATCTAATGTAAATGATTTGGTAAAGCACCAAAAAAATAAAAACATTTTAATCTTTACTGTCTTTCTTTTTTATTGCAGTTTCCTAGTAAATAAATCTGGCAATAATCTTCCAGTCTACCATATATATTCACTCTATATGTGGCTGTGCTGGTGTGTCGTACTTGTGTTGAGGAGAAGCCACCGTATGGGTTCTGCTGCTGAGCCAGCCAGCGGACGATGCTGGAGGAGTAGTCCAAGCCAAAGTTGGACAGAGCAGGACCAGAGTGGAGCGCCAACAGCATGTAGGAGGTCATCTCCACCTCCAGGGAGTCCAACCCCTTCTCTGATGCTCCTTTTCTGACTAAGTGACGGAGGCCATCTGCCAGTAAACAAAGGGACATCCTCTGTTACTGAACTCATCACAGTCAGTCTTTCAGGCCTTCATTACAGCGACCCAATGAAGGTCCACAGCCCACGGGTTTACACTATGTTAATTCTTTTACGATAAGTCTTTGTGTAAATTTCCCTGCAAATTATTCTATTCTTCATCAACTATTAAGACGCATTTCCTTGTCACAGATATTAAAAAAAGTTCAATTTAAATTATTTGTTTTATTGTCTTTTTTGCCCATCTGACAGAAAATGTGTCATTTGTTGTCACCAAAAAACACACGACTAACACGAATGTGTTGGACGGTTCCCCTGTCTTACTCTCAAATTTAGACGCCTGGTTCAGGTATGTGATGAGCTTGCTCCTCATCTCCTCGTCTCCAGCCAGAGTGAAGGTGTAGGACAGCAGGGCGGTAGTGTACAGGTTGTCCATTTGTTTGTTCGCTGCTGCTTTCAGACACATTAAACCCCTCCCCACAACAGGATCCTGTCAGAAAACAGGCAAAAATCAAAGAGGATTTTCAACAGGAGAGCTAGCGTAGGAGTGTGTGTGTGTGTGTGAGAGAGAGAGAGAGAGAGAGAGAGAAAAGACTTTTAACAAAAAGGACGAACACTTTAACTATGACCAGTTAATATCGTTGTTGCTGATCACTGCACAGTAGTTTTTCTATGGGATGTTTTGTTACATTTTAGTTCCTGGCTAAAGCAGGTTAAAGGTCAACTCTGTAGCCCCGGCCAGTAGGAGGTCGTACTGTGACAATGGTTGCTGTAAAACGTGACTAACCGTTATGCTGTCATTCAGTTCGAGCATGGCGGCGATGATGTAAGCAGTAAGTGACACGTCATCGCTCACTCCACCCTAGAGGAAATCCAGGAGAACAACAGGAATGGCAACACAGTTTTAGCATCATGTCAGACTTTTAACAAAACCAACATTTTCAACCTAATGAGTGAATGAGTCAAAACAAAATAAAACGACAGCATTTCTAAAATAATTATATCATTCTGTCCAATTTCTTGAGAAACAGAGTTTAAAGTGTACAGATTCTAAATCTTTTTTTATTATTATTTATGGATATTCTGTATGATTAAGACCAGTTTAAATCTTGTCCTAAAGTAGAGTTTTTATTCCACTCCAACCTATTCTAGCTCAGACAGACATTCATTTTGGTTTCATTATTAAAAACATGATTAAAAACCACTGAGTTAAGTCAGTGTTGAGTGGAAAAGATTAAAAAAAGTCTGCTGAAAACCCCAGGGAAACCTCCTTTATCCACAACAACAAAGGACTAATAATAGAGGTCGCTGGCTTCCCTTAAGCCAACCCTCTGGTGATGGAAGTGCTGCTTTTAACAAACACACACATGCACACACACACACACAGACTTCACTCAGATTTTGGCTACAGTGTCTCTGTGTTTTGTTTGGATTATTTCCTCAGCAGCTTGGAGCAGCCTTGAGTCTTGAATGAAACCTTCTTTTTCCTGAAGTGACAGACTGTTTATTCAACACGGTAAAACATCTCACTTACATTCAGAGTAAAGACGTTACCTTCATGCCATTGTGTAAGAGCCTTCCAACGGAGTGGATGCAGCCGTCAGGATCCTGGTGCATTGACAACCAACTCCTGGCTTCGGCAATGTGACGTGGATCTATAAAGATGTACGGTCTGGCTCCACCAAAGGACTTCATCACAAAAGCGGTCAGCCTGAAAGGTCGCACACATTCTTACATTTTGTATGTGAAATGAGCACGGGTGTTTCTGTGATTTACCCAAGTACTGACCCAGATCAAGACAAAAACCCAACTGACCATAAACCAACAGAATATACATTTAGTCTCAGCTGCTGAAACAATACAGGGTTTTTCAATATATTATATATTTTTATATACGAATTATAAAACATTATATATATATCATATATTATTTTCTATAAAGGTCAGAAATTTCCATAAATACAAATACATTATATATATATATATATATATATAGTATATGTATATATATATATATATATATATATATATATACACACATACATTATCTGCAGTATGACAGCAGTGGGAGAAAGCTTGGCTGTCTCGTTAACACTGTTTAAACCCAATGTTCTGATGGAATTCTAATAAAATCAAACACTTCGGAGCCCACCGATAAACAATCCCACACCCACATGGACACAAGTCGGCTGCCAAACTGCCCAGCAATATTCACGGCAGCGGTCCAGTCCCTGCAGGCTCGCTGCAATAAGCCTCTTATAGAATTACATTCAGATTTCCTGGCATTCTCTTAAGAAAGTAAATTATTAGGTTTCTGCCAGTAATTCAACACACACACACAAGCAGAAGACACTCTTTGTCTGTGTGTTAGTGTTCGTGTGTGTTGGGAACATAAGCGTGCCATACTCTGGTACGCTAACGTTTGATCACAGTAAAAACCAAACAAATCTCCAAAAAAAAAGTTTCTCAAAAATGACTAAAAATGCACTCATTTGTCTTAAAATACTTAGCTATGTCCATTTCTGTTGTTAAAATTCAGAAAAAATATACTTTTTTGGTACGTCAACTTT
>NC_024310.1:5309089-5429695 GCF_000523025.1 Cynoglossus semilaevis | reverse complement strand
GGCAGCAGTAACAGCAGCAGCAGCAGTAACAGCAGCAGTGAGGGAGACAGCGCCACACGGTGTCAGGATGTCCATATTTTCTTACTGACGTACACGACGTTATGGACCAACAGAGGGTTGGTGTCATGATCTCGACGCCTTTACGTGAGAACAAAGACACAGCGTGGACACAAACTACAGGCCGTACAGAAACATTTCCTGCAGGACACAGACACAGACACACGCACACACACACGCACGCCTGCAGGACACAAACACAGACACGCACACACACACGCACACAGACAATTATTTTCTCCTGTGTATATCACTGGAACATAAACAGAAATAACAGCAGGTGAATGAATGTGTTTCACACCTGTTTTGTTTGTACTAGTACACCTGTACTAATCCAAAACATAGAATTATTAATATAGAAGAATGTCAAGAAAATTATGTAAAAGTATAATATGAAAAATATGTAGCCTGGGTTGAGGCGCCCGACCTGAAGTTGAACTCTGGGCTGGAAGAGATGGCGTTTCAAACTCCAACGGTTGTGTTTAAACAATAACGTTTATATGGACTGTATATTAGACCAATGATAAGTGAAAGAACAGTGGAATTGTGGGATATACAGTACACTCGTGGACCTACCGCTCTCCAGGAATCGAGTGGCTTTGTCCTGGATCTGCTGGGTCAGCTGACCGGTGCTTTTAAGGTAGTTCAGGATGAAGATGTTGGGGGCAAACAGAACCATGTTCTGCTCCCCACAGCCGTACGGCATGGCCAGCAGCTTGTCCAGGTTCTTCATGGCCCGGCCCATAAGATCACCTGAAGCACGGTGATACAATTGGATATTGATGAAGATGAACGCCATTTTTAATCACACAATTCATGTTGTACAAATATATACACATAAGTATTTCATGTTTTTTTTTCCAACAGTTTCAAGTGAAATCAAATATATAATACGTTTGAATCGACTGGTGCAAAATAATATTTTCAATTATTCAATGATTGCATTGTGATTCTTACTATAGTTTTTTCTTTGTTGTGACAAACACATCCTGTGGTTAAAAAGTCACATTGAAAAAATAAGGCTGTTCTCCAGTACTGTGTCCAGACCAGATATGAGTAGACACTGAAGAATCAATTTATCCACAGTTTTTTTTTTTTTCACTCTAACTCCAGGTGTCACTGACCCAGTACGGAGACTGAGGCTCTGGCCGATCCAGCCACGAACACCTCAGGTAACTGGAGGGAGATGTGTTTCTCTGCTGGTCCCTCTGAAACAACACAAGAACAAAACTGTCTACTATATTTTTTTAATGCTTACAGAAACAAAAAACAAAAAAAATTAGGAGCAGTCAGTGGGACCTTATCAGTACTGAACATCTTTGAGCAATTTGACCTCTGACCCTAACTTTGACTTTGCTCTAGCCCTGACAGGATATACATCTGAAACCCATCAATCATACGGTGTAAATGAACAGTTCAAAGCTGCTCACCTGCAGACGTTGAGATAACTGTCAACGGACTAACTGTCACTGATAAGTAGGTTGGCGGTGAAAACTCACCTTGGGGGCAGAGGAGAGCGTTGTGACTGACCATCACTGGCGTTCCTTCAGCCTTGTGGAGACAAAGAAACAGAGAGGTGCCTTATTAAAGGATGATGGAAAGTGACAGACGAATGACTCTGAAATGACGATAATCACTGAGAGAATTCCAAAGTTATTTACCAAACAATGTCTATAAGATATTTTTAACCCTGCTGGTCAGCAGCGGTACTGTATCCAGAAATGTATAACATTGTTCATCACATCTTACACAAACAAATAAACCCTTTTATTTACAACCATAGTATAAACATTGATATATTAAATTCAGAGGTTGATTTTTTTTTGTTAGCATGTCATGTTTCTTGTTGAGTAAAGTTCCCAAACTTTAGTCAGAGACAAACACAGAGGGCTGATACTTTCTTTTTCTCCAGTGGCTGCTGGTCTCTCATTACCACTTGGTGGTAGTGGAGACCTGTGAGCTCGTGGACAGACAGACGGGAACAGTAGGTGGAGCTATAACAAGCTGGAGCATGTTGATGGATGGATACCGACTTTTCAATTACAAGGACCTTGTACAGATTTTGCAATAATTTGTAAACTGGAGAAATACAGAACATGTGTTTGGTGCTGTGTGTCTTTTCAGAGAACTGCTTGAAAAGGCTAACAGCTCATTCCTTATAGAACTAATAGGAACTAACAAACTACTTTAGCTAATGATGTCTGTCACACACAAACCTCCACCAGCAGGGGGCGGACCACTGTGTCGATTTGGCCCACTTCTGGGACAGTGACCACCTCGTTGCCACACAGTTCATTAGTCTTCATGGCCTCGGCACTGACCTTCACTTTCACCTCACCTGTGTGCACAGACAAACAGACTTTTTACACAGAGCAGGGGCGTATCGATCGGCGCTGCCGTGCACTGTCACAAACTCCCATTTTGCATGCGGAGGCAAAAATCTCTCCCCATCTGCTGCTCAACCCAACTCATTATCCACCCTCTTCCTCCATCCCTCCTCGCTGTGTTTTACTTCCTCCCCCTGCTTCCTATCATATTTGCCCTCATTAATCCCCATTTGTTGCCTTATTATACCGCCTCTAGCCCATGCAGCTCCATCTCCCACATACTCCCCTCTTCCCCTCGCAGCCCACAATCCTTCACACGGAGGACAAGTACAGATCACCCCCCGAGGGAGAGGTTTCTGAGTGTTTCGTCAGAGATACTACCTGACTTGTTAGTACAAGTGATTGTCAGCATTCCTCTAAGGGGGAGTTAGACGAGTGCAATTTGGCATTCACAGCATCTCATCTCCATCCTGGCTGATGGAGGCTGATGGAGAGCCTCTGCTTTCACACCAGGCTGTGCTGTACCAAGACAGCAGCCTGTCTTTGCTTCCAGCAGCGCAAACGCAACAGCTGTCAGCGCCTTTAATAGAGATTAATTAGCCCGCGCCGCCTCGTCTCCATCGCAGAAGGTATTAGAGTTAGCATCGGATCAAACAAACACTTTTTCAACCTGGAGGACTGACATCAACACTGTAAAAATTCCACTGCGACGACAAGGAGAGCAGAGCTGTCACCTCTTTCAGATGTTGGACCGAACACTCGGTCTGACGGAACAGAACACCAACGGAGGCTGTGCATGTTTACAGTACAGCCCTGCTGAAACGGCTTCTGGACGAGGGTTTTTTTCACCCACTGAAAAAATGTACTCTACACCAGAATCTGTGAAAATATTATTAAATGATTTTTTAAAAATATATATTTTTATTTGTTTTTCTTTTCATCAACCATTACTTGATGAATATGAAAATTAATATATTTATCAGTTTATATAATATTTTATTTGACAGAACATTTTTTCCCCATCCTTCAGCTCTCTCATTTGCATATTTTGATCAAAATTAATCTATGCTCAGGTATTGGCTAAGTATTGGTATTCAGTATTTATTCTACATGTAAACTGAATCTTACATCACCAATTAGACAAGCATTTACAATTGCGATAAAATATGTATCATTTTAATTATTCTTCATCAGAGCAGTCATTCTTATTTTGTTCTTTTTATTTAAGTACCTGAGTTTCCTCAGATAATATAAATTATTGTTTTTTTAATTTCCTCCTTTTTAAAAATTAATTTTAGTTTTGTGGGCACAGTACCACTTTAACCCTACTTTTCAAAAATACAACTTTAATCTTTATTCTTTAACCGAACTGGTTTTATAAAAAAAAAATTTTAATTAATACAACTTTTATCTTTATTTTTTAACCGAACTGGTTTTATAAAAAAAAAAAAAAAATCAGGTAATTGGCTCAATGTGTGTATTCAATGAATAAAGTATTTTCTGTTTTACTTTTGTTCTTACTTTTTGGAAGGAGTTTGACATTTTAAAATTTAACTAATTAACTTTTAAAGTCAAGCTGTGTAATTCTGTATATTAATAACTGTCGTTTTTATTCATTTTTATTCTGCTTGATTAAAAAAAAGAAAGAAAAGCTTTTACTACCCAAATCAGATTCTGCTTGATTAAAAAAAAAAAGAAAAGCTTTTACTACCCAAATCAGTTGGAGTAACAATCCAGGAGAAGGTTTTGCTCTCCTGATCGCACAGACACACGGTGTACTGGCAGCCGTCGCAGTTCCTGGAGGTGAACTGGCTGGAATCAGCCAGTCTTACATTAACCTGCACAGAGTCACAGGAAACACAACAACACACTCAGACTGACGAAGAAAAGTGAATTCCTGCAGCTGAAAGTAGATCATGGGTTACCATGATGCATTGAGAGAGGTAGTTGAAGACGGTGGCTTTGAGCGTGAAGACTTCCCCTCTGATGACGGAGTAGGGTAAAGTCAGACTGACGAAGAAAGGCTGGAAGGCAGTCAGTCCAGTGTTGGGTGAAATGCCCAGGCCAACAGAGGAGACACAGAAAGCCCCAGCTGCCCACTTTGTGATGGTGTCAGGGACCGTCTTCTCCACGTTCACGGCCCCACTGTCACTGTGCGAAAAACAACAAAGAAGAACGACATTTAACATCGGTCTCTTAAAATGTCTCACTTCATTTCATGAGTGTGTGTGTATGTATGTACATATATAGGAAAATAATCCTTGAATATACTGAATGAAAGTGTGAATATATTGAAAAAGGGACCAGACTTCGTTCGTCTGCAGACTGATATTGGGTGCGTGTCCTCTGGGGATTTTGGCACAAGCATTCGCCAGTGTATTTACCATCTATTCATTACTTAAAATAGCTGCTAATAAATTGTGATCCGACTGACTCATTTTGATGGTGGCAGCCTGGAAGGCGTCAATTTTCATTCAATATATTCGTTTTTAATTTCCTGAAATATATATATATACATATACTGTATATATGTACTGCTTACACTGAGTCTTTTTAAATGTACTTCTAAATACAGAAATATTGTATTTTTTTCATTTTTACCCCACAGGTATGAGGTCCCAGATCCAGGTCTCAGGGAAGAATGTTCTGACAGTTTCTTTCTTCTTCCTTATGGGTATCACTGCATTCATCACATTAGTTTCTGGCATCATGTCGTAGGCCATAGCTATAGGACCGTCTGAGTCCTCATCTAAAAATAAAATAAATATAAAATATATATTTAACAAATATATATTAAATAGAAAATAGAGTTATATTTGATTAATTTGTGGCCATGACAATATAGGCAATAACCATCAATTTAGTTCCTATGAGTGGTTAAAGTTTGATTCTAGAGATTACAGCAATTTAAGCTTCTGTCTGCCATTCTCTCTACTTGTCACCGGTCAAATCCAGTTAGACTTAACAGGTTAAAAACATTTCAAATGACTTACAGTATATACATGCTGCAGCTCATAAATAATAAGTAAACATCGTCTAAAAGTTCCCTGGACAATGAGCTAAGCTAAGCTAACTGCAGTGAGGTGTAGCAATAGTAATTGAACGAAGCATGACGGGGCCATTAGCATACATGCTAACGTGTGACTATGAGCAATAAATCTGTGATTCTAAGTTCCAACGAGAGTAAAATGAAAACATTTCCAAACATCCCTGCATCCACATATAGATCATGGCACTCGATAGGTTTTTTCACATCAGAGTTCGTCACAATTTTGACTCCAACTTTCTAAAAGGAGAGAGCAAGACAAAGAAATCAATAAAACACAATCAAAAATCACAGCACTGTAGAGAAAATATGTTAACAGAAATAGAGAATACAGACAGTACGGTGGATTCAATGCACAGATGAATGTGGACAACAGACTGACACTATATATAAATATAGATAGATGGACAGAGAGATATAGATATAGATATATATATAGAGAGAGAGAGAGAGAGAGAGAGTGTGTGTGTGTGTGTGTGTGTATGCCCCCACATAGAAAGAGGATAATTAGGGCCAGGTAAGGGTTATTGTAACGTTTAAGATATGACACACATCTCTAATGATATACAGTAGGTTAGGGCAGACCAGGGCAAACTAAGGCTCGGGGCCAGATGCGGCCAGTTCAGCTTTTTAATCTGGCCCACCAAACTTTTCCAAATTATATAATTTGTTTATATTATTATACTTCAGCCTTTACGCTGCAATACCCACATTTCCCTAATGGATGGCGTACAAAACGATAAAAGCATTTTAGCATTTAAGCCTTTATCCAGGCCTGGGTGAGGGTAAAGGGTTGGCGAACTCATGAAAACCTGGCTCTGTGTGTGGATGTGCTGATGCCACCTTCAGTCTCAAAAAGTGAAATAATTAACTGATGAAGAGACGATGCACAGAAAAACAACCTCTCACCGAGACACTGAGACACATGTTAGAAGAAAATCCCAACCTCAAACACGCTGTAAACGTCGTCCTTCTCGTTCGGCTGTTCAAAATAGACTGAGCGAGTTGCTCGGCGAGGAGCCATCTGGACTGGAAAGCTGAAGCAGGGGGCTGGCTCATAGTCTTCAGTGTCATGTTGGTATCCCGTCACCCTCTGTACAGGCAGCAAACTGTACACCTGCACAACAAAACTGGGTTAATTGTTAGGATAATTGGGAACGACGAGGCACCAGGGCAAATAAGGGCAAATTAATTTTCAATGCACGTTGAATGGAGCCTGTTAAAAAATATTGAAGGTTTGTATTTATATACTGAGTAACTTCATTTCAGTCCTCAGACAGGGCTGGGACCTGATGTAAAACACATCCCCCAGAATTCCACCAAGAAGGAACCTATCTGATGGGCCAACAAAAGTGTTTAGACCTAAATGAAAAGTATGTCTGATGGGCCAACTGTTTGAAAAGTGTTTAGACCTAAATGAAAAGTAGATTTTTTAACTTCGTCTTAAAACTCTCTCGTTCAATGCAATAAATATAATAAAAATTGGTTGAAACAATTCCAACCTTAGCCAGTATGTGACCAAATTAAAACTTCTCCCAGTTATGTCTATGAAGATTCTCAGTCATCCAGGTCATGGTCAAGAGGCTTCTTCAGTGACTAAACAGTTGTTCCACTTCCCCAGTCACTGAAGTAGCCTCTTGGATGAGAGGTAAAATGTCGTCTTTGAGAAGATTTCCTGTCCACTTGCCTAACGGAACTCTCTAACGGAGTTTACACTGTGTTTGAGGATAATCTTCAGACATTTTTATGCCAAACATCATATCAACTTATGGGCAGGGAGGTAGGCTGTCGTACATGTTGGACCGAGAGCTCCTGCTCAGCCTTCAACAGGAGGACGCTCTGGTCGATGGCCCTCACGGAACACATGGAGCCGGGCTGCGCCTGGAGACTGAGTGTGGTCTTCTCTGCCGGAAGACTTTGGGCAGAAGAGAACTTCAAAGACACCTGCAAAGCAACACAGGGAAGGAGGAGTCATTCATTTGGTTACATAAATACTCTTCTGCTAGGTGGCAGCAGATGGTTATAAAAACTAAAAAAAAAGACAATCAGAACTGTTGAAAAAAATCTTTGTGTCTTTCTTCAATTCCTGCTAGTATATCAGCGTTGTTTTTAACTAAACAGGCATTAAATTATGATAATATGTATGTGCAGTGTTTCAGTACCTGTTATCTGTGCATTTCATCTGTTATGCACTTCACATCATTGACACCACTGATTTAAATGGCCTCATTTGTTTTTATTTCTATTTACCTTGTTGTTAAGACACAGTCCAACAGGGTAATCCTGACTGTCAGCCACAGCCTCTCCACTGGGCATCACAGTATAAACTACCACCTGGGCAAACGGAGCCAGCTTCGTCACCTCCTTCAGTTGTATGGTGAACTCCCCTTTGTTGGCTTGAAACATCACAACACACAGAAAAACAAACCAAGAAGCACAAAATCACACTGAATTAACAAGATTTTCATTTCCATAAAAAAACTAATGTCTAATATCTACTCCGGCTCTGTTTGATTTCTATCTCACTGGTTTATTAAGTTATTGTTGATGAGAATTTGTCCTTTAAGGATAAAGTTGTTTGAATCTACTCCTGTTAACCTTTAGATGTGAATTTCCCAAAAGTATGTATGTAAAACATTATGACAAGTAACTTAATTGAAGTAACATTATTACCACTTCCCACAGCCACTGGGAGACGTCCATGCTGCACGGTTTGACCTTTGGACATGACCTACAAGAAGAACAAGGAGACAGAAATATCTTAAATTGCTCTCAACACAAATAGGTGGACAGTGAATTCTTTATTATCTGCAGTTTAAATACTGCAGTACTTCTTGTTGGTCACATTGCATTTTTTGCAAGTGCAACAGGAGCATTTAGTTTTCGCAAGAGTAGGCGTTAAGTAAGATGCAGGATGAGCCAAATTATAAAAAAAAAAAAACCTATTCACAGACCAGAAAAGACTCTACAGCAATGACCGATGAAGTACAACTCCCAATACCAAGTGGTAGAAGTGACGGACCAGTCCAGGTGGAGGATAAAAGACAGAGAAAAGGACACGACACTAGATACATACCAGGTAAAAGAAGTCCAGGACTTCCTGCCCGGCCTTAAGCTCCTCCCCCTTGATGATGTACTGAACATGCAGGGTTGCATCTTGGCCACAAGAAAGCTCCTCTTTGATCTGCACGAGTTTCACAAAGCTGCTGCTCTTGGAGTAAAATGGAAGGATGTAAGTCAAAGCGTGCCTGTACTCTGGGCTGTGTTCAGATTGATTTTCCACTTGGTAGGTAAACGCGGCCTGTAGCAGTAGGAGAGACAATCAGAAGGTACAGTCCATGACTAGGTCAACATCAGTAACTGAGATACAATATAGACAACAGGGAAGTCGTGGTTATGATGTGACTGTCATTTAACACATTTGCCACAAAATGTCACCAACCTTTAGCTGAATGTGCCCATTCCAAAGAGAGGTGTTCAACGAAAATGAAGCGAAGCCCTTTGCGTCTGTGATAAGCTTGTCTTTCGATTGGGGGGACGAAAGTTCCACCTCCTCCTTAGCAACAGGTTGACCGTCTAGACCGACAACTTTGATCTGAAAACAAAGCCACGTACCGGCCTTAAAAACCGCACACATCTCCGGGGACCGGAGGAAAAACAAATCTGATGTGCAGGAAAATACCTTTCCTTCGAAGGGAATGCCAGGTTTGTATGTAGCAACTAAGTCCTCGAAGCTAGCAGTTCGGAGTATATGGGTAACGCTGGTGGTTGCACTGCCTTTCAGTGTGACCCCTGCAGGAAACAAAGAGAAATAGGAGATGGTTGATGGTTCCTGGGAACAAATGCAGTCACTGGCGTGTGGCCGTCCACCGACCTGTACCATCCTCTGATAAACAAATGCAGTGACTGGTGTGCGTCCACCGACCTGTACCATCCTCTGATATTTCAGCACTGACTTCAAAGTTGTTTGAAAAGCGATTTGAAAGAGAAAATTCAGAGAAGTGTAGAAGGTGTGAGGCACAGCCATCTTTTTCCAGCTAGAACATATACAGACAGAAATGTGACTTGCAAAGGCAATGAGAAAACACAGTAAACCTCGAGGTTTTCTTTCCCTTTCATTACAAATACTCACATCAAAAATATAGGTTTTGCAGGCATAAAATTGTGCTCTGTAAAAATACCATGGCAAAGGTAGTTTGCAAAATTCACTCTTGACTGAACCAAGAACTGGCTTCCCATAGGTGTATCTGCAAAATACATTTAAAAAAAAGGGATTTTGGTAAGAACAAAGTTAAAATAACAATAGTACGAACTATGACTATAAACGACTGTAAAAGAAAATCAGACTAATTAAAAAATGGGAAACACACACACACACACACATATATATATATATATATATAGAGAGAGAGAGAGAGAGAGAGAGAGAATTATCCATTAGTGTTCTTATTGAAAGATTTGACTGTTCTTAACTGTGATATTTTTGAGGTTATGGAAACTTTTTCCCCCTCCAGTTTTTAGCATTTCATTAGCTAAATTTATTACGTTAACTTCATCGGTAGAAACAATGGTCATCATTATTCAATCTATTCCAAACAATAAATCAGAAATCTACTCAAATCTAATCAATTCTAATTGAATCTAATCCTAACCCAACTCCACTGTTATTACTCTTCCCGTTGTCTTGCCATAACCTCAACCTGCCGTGGATACACACTTACTTTGCACAAATTTTGACCGTTGCCTCTGGCTCCAGGATGCTGACAACGTTTGGCAGATATACTTTAACCTCATACTTTGGCAAAACTAAAGCAAAGAAGGAAAAAGCAGAAAATTCAAACGTGACAAACTCCCTTGTAGAAACTGAGATCATTGGTCTTGTGAGAGAGGAAACGTAGAAGACCGTATTCTTTGATCTCAAAGGTGTGAGTTATCTCCTCTCCTCGGTCCGTGGTGGCGGTGATCCTGTACTGCCCCTCTGCAGCCTCTGGAATCATGGGATGGGAGAGATCCAGGATGCCGCTACCGATTGGTTTGTCCAGCCACTGGGCGATTCGATTGTCAGCGGGGTCCTAAAAATAGTCGTGACGTGAAAAGCCTTTGGGTTAACATTAGGAAATACAAGAAAATAATATCAACTACTACAACCCAGGAGGTAGGCGAGCAACCACACAGTTGTGGATAAAAATCTAAAAAAGCATAAAAAAAAGCAGATGTTGGAGAAGTCCTTACCTGAATCTCCACCATTTTGTACTGAAATAAGAAAGAAGGAAACAGATTTGTGAAAAGCAGCAAAATCAATGGAATACAATGTAAAACATTTCTATTACCACATCTGAAACAAAACAAAGAGAACGAGAGGGAAAGAGCGATTGTTAACAAAGCTGCTGCCAGTAGCACAGGTTCCACGGTTCATTTACAAATGACGTAGAGCATTGTTTCCCAAAGACTCTTTTTTTTTTTTAGGTCGTCTTGCATCATGTTCCCCAGGAGTTTTACGAATAATGTCTTTTGACTTGGGTCGCTAAGGTTTGTGACTTTTAAAATATGGGTCCTCAGAAAAAAAAGTTTGGGAAACACTGACGTCGAGATGGTTTCCTTGTTTTCATGAACACATTTAGTGGCCAGTGAGACGAGAAGGCCGAAGTACCACCAGGGGACACATGCCATAGTTTGAGAACCACCTAATTAGAATACCTCTGAGGTTGAGAATATCACCGTACAGTGGACTCCCTACAAATGATAAAATGGTTATGAACCTAAAGCCCATATTGTTTCAGATGTTTGGGTCAGTGGGGTGTGGGCCAGATGAACTCAGACAGCATGTTTATTCACACTCACGCTGTCCTCAAAAGTCAACAAACAGACGGACTTTTCACCTCTTCGTCTCCTGAACCAAAGTAGACCTCACTCCACATTCGCTCACGGTTTATTTCACCGAGTAAATCGGCGAGCTTTACGGCAGCGTTACTCACACAGCGTCACGGGATTTAGGAGAGAAAACACTTACCACTCGATCGACTGGGATGAAACCAATGTCCATGGAAACGATTCGGAACTGAACTGGAGAAAAGCAGAAGAATTATTCTATAGAATTACGTACAGTTAGAACTGGTCTATATTTTAAGCCGGGGACCCAATACTAAACACAATTAATGGTTCTGAAAAACATGTTTTCGATCCAACCCCATCACACATTTTAGCCACTAGGGCACCAGTCAGTGTCACTGCTCATCTGTTTTACACTGAGTTTCCACTGATTATTTTCATGTTGACTTTGTCCTGGAATTTTGACCCTTCAATTTGATTCAAACCTGTGTCACGAGTTTCAGGCATGCGAGCGTTTACCTACTGTACAGCAGGTCAACGAACCGGTGCAGATAGGGCGGATAATACTATTTTATCAGAAACATCTAAACGACTTCAAACGTGACACAACAAAAGAACATTTTCTGTGTTTTTTTTTTTTTTTTTCTTCAGGGAACTATGGAATAAGCCTCGGCAGTAACTCTTGAGGAAAAAACTCTTCTGTGGAGTTAAAACATACAATTTCCAAAGTTGCGAAGCTGTGGCTCAGCAGTATGCAGATTTTAGAGAGAAAACCAAAAATCTGCAAGTACTGCAGAATTGGTAAGCAGCACAGAGGCACGGTATTACCAATTCTACCACCCAGCAAATTTAAATACTTTGTATTTTATTCTTGTTAGATGTGAACAGTATTAAAAATGGAATACTATAGATCGTACAAGGAAATGGGTGTCCATTACTGGTTTAAGTATCTCGCTGCAATTTACCTGTGGGACAAATAAGGATCGTAAGGCAAGAGTGCTAAGCACATACGGAATCAGTTTTTTTTTTCTTTTAAACTGACAAAATGTTAAGTTTAAAAAAAGGTGTTCTGTCCATCATGTACCTACCAGTCTGTCCAGGCTTATAGATGGGTTTATCAGTCTGGACGATGTGAATAAAATCTGGAGGCAAGATGACAATTTTGCTCTTCTTGTTCATGGACTCAGTCGCACCCTGAACTGTGACGTTGACGCTCGCCACGGTTCTGCTGCTCACAACAGGGACCTGCGGTATCAGAGCAGACATCTCTCAGACCGAACCATACGATTTCAGAATGTAGGAGGTGTGGGGGGGGGGAGTCGGGGGGGGTGACGTGACACATCATCTTACACAGTACGTACTGCAGGAAAGACATGGATTTAAAGACATCTGTGGGCAGTAACAGTTAAAAAAAAACAAACTCGGCAGCTGAGCTGCAGCTTGTGATGCATTTACCAGTAAATGTGGTCGATTATTTATTTTTGTAAAGCATATGTTTTACTTACTAATGGCACTGCTGTTGCATAAGAGTGACTGGAAACATTTCAATGGGTCAGTTATGTGTGTGTGTTTGTGTTTGTGTGTGTGTGTGTGCGCCACTTAGAGACTTGGCAGAATATAGTGTTGGGGGAAGAGGAGCTGTGGGGTGTGTGCAGGAGCGTGGAATGCAGGTACACAGCTGACCTCAGTAAAACAGCCTGTGCTTGTAGATATGAAAAAATTCCAGACACGGCCTGTGACACGGCCAATTTGACCGAACAAATGGAACTGAGCGGCAGGAGCCGATTGGCCAAATGTTTCGCATCAACATGCAGCGTGGTCCGTGAGTTACGTAACAGGGAGCAGTGGTGTGAGAAAAAGCAGAGCAGTAATTTGCAGGGAACCATTAGCGTTGACAGCCACAGTCACGGCGCCAGCTGGATAATTGGAGCTACATAATGACCCCAGGATTTGTGCTGATTGGAGGGATTGGGGGGAGGAGAGGGGAGGAGGAGAGAAAAGAACACTGTGCCTGAAAACCCCACGGACACGTTTACCCACGATAAACATTATTATTCCTCTTCTGCTTTATCCTGCTTTAGTGCCAATTGGAACCATTTGTGGATGTGTGTGTGTGTGTGTGTGTGTGTGTGTGTGTGTGAGTGTGTGTGAACTGTACTGCAGCTGTAAGGCTGATGATGCACTGATGCCCAGCAGTTAAACCTCTGGTCCATTCAATCACAGGGTTGAAGTAGTCATACAAAGACAGTAGTCTGCTAAAAAGTTGCTCAACAATGTCAGATATAAAATTGGTAAAAATATATATATATTAACCAGAGCAGTAACAAGTAAAAAAAAACAAAAAAAAACAAAGGTTTTTTTCAACATGTTGAGGAGAGACATTAACCTGGTTTTAAGTTTTGCAACAATAACCAATAGGGCAATATTGGCCTGGGGAAAAAAATCCAAATTGCCCCTTTAAGAAAAATAGTGTAGAAATAAATAATTTAAACAAGTATTAGAGTTTAGAACTTTTATAAATATTAGCTTATAGTGTTTTTTTTTTGTTTTACATATAGAAGTTGTAATTAAAAAGTAGTAAGAGCGTTCTTTGGCGTTCCCTGGAATAGTGTAACGTCATATTTGACCATGTGACTGCAATCTGTGTGTAAAGTGTGGAGTCCAACCTGGAAGTTGACGCAGCGATAGAAGTCCTCTTTGACCGACTCCTCCAGGATCACTGTGCTGCTGGAGGACATTTCCAGGGAGACCAACAGTTTGACGGGCTCGGTCGGTCCATGGACTTGGGCACAGAGGTTCTCCTGTTGGCCCGCGGTGACCCTGGAGGTCACCGTCACTGCAAAAATTCTGCATTTGGAACAAGTGGAGTCAAAGTGTGAATCTTCAAAAACAGCAATAAGAACATTTTTGGACTTGGACTTGAAATAATAATAATGTTGCCTGATGTCTGTTAACATATAAGATGACACATTTATTTAACGTCTTTTTTAGAAAATAAAATCAACTGTTCCTTTAAGACAGTCTGCCATCTTGTTCCATGTTCCATAAACACAATAAGCCTAATGAAAATTCTCTTTCAATACCAAGTCTCAACATGTGAAAACAATGAGAATTTGTGCGATTTTCAATAACAAGTCTCAATGTGTGAAAACAATGAGAATTTGTGCGATTTCTCAATGTGATGTTAATAATCTGGAACTTTTTTTTTCTTCTTAGTCTTATGGGAGTGGTGTCAGTTGCTGAAGTTGTGATTCAGTGGAACATATTTGCGAGTAAGTGATTGTGGGTCTGTGTGCTTTTAGCTCAAAGCTGAGAACCTCCAGCTCTGAAACAGACAAATGGTATCTGGCTGCCTGGTAATCTCACAGGGGCCTGCTGCTGCCAAAAAGAGAGGAGCAGATCATTCATCACTAAGTGATTTTGCCTGCGAACCAATTGCACCCAAAGGAACCGGCGTACTGCAGAGACTTCATCATGAAGATAACTGGTCCTGTCAGTACCAGAAACATCCTGAAGTGGTAAGAAAACCCACAGACACACAGGGATTCTCAACAGGATATTAAACTGATATTCATTCTGGCAGTCTATACCTGGCCTAGAAAGATGTTTGACGTTCTACCTCCAGGCTCCTAAATGAACAATTTGTAAGTGTAAGACTGTTTTATACAGTCGTACACTTGCCCCTGCTCCTCATATTTGCTCTTCCTCCTGTTAAAATATCTGTTAAATCAACTGTAACTGACACAAACTTTTACTCATTTCACCACAACTTCAACCACAGGTCAAACTTTTTTGCTTTTTTGCTCACAGGCCACAATGGGTTCTAAAATTTGGCGGGGGGGGGGGGGGGGGGGGGGGTGGGTGGGGACGGGGAAAGGGGGGGTGAAAAATCCACAGGGTGGGGGCAGGAGTGTTGGTGTGAACTGAGATAAGTGACGTGTAAAATCCATATATAAATGCTTTTAGCCTTTACTACCCCTTGTGGAGGAGTGATAACTGATATTGATTATTCTTCAAAAATTGCAACAGTTTCTCTGCATTTGGTTGGACTTAAAGAAAATATACAACATAACATAATAACATAACCTTTAAGTCGCATCACTGACCGCTGTTACGTCTATTTCCAACTTGATAATCTTCAAGAGTTTTATTGTGTAACCGCCAACTTAAACTAATCAGGAGTCATTTTATCAAGGCTTCAGTACTGTATATTATACTACAAAAATTTTATATAATCATTTATTGTAGTTTTTCCTGTCATTCCCCTCAGTTAAAGAAGACAACGACACTATGTTGTTTTGCTGTTTAACAACACCCTAAAGTTTAAGAAGCAAAAAAGAAGACAAATCTTCGCTTTGATAGGTTGGTGTCTGTGGAAACACCTGATTGGATGTTTGACACATTCATGTTTTCATTAGGAGAACTCATTAGCACCTTCATTATTACAAATGTATGTCTAATGCTAACCCTTACTTTAACTTCAATCCCACCGTAAATCTAATCCTAAAGCCATATTCAGATTTGAACCTCAAAATAGCCTCTCACTCTGAGGACAACAGTATTACAAATTAAGATTTGAGCCTCTCACTCTGAGGACAACAGTATTTTCCAGAAATGTCCTCACAACAAGTCCTGCAAGGTACGTACGTACGTACACACACACACACACCCACCTACCTAACTCAGTATTACGTAACACCACAGTGACGCTAACCGCTGTTCCACTGACACACAGTCACCAAATACCCCATCTTTACCAAAAGTCACATCTTAATCACTTGCAAAATCAAACAAACGTGAACGTGCATGTGATGACGCACATTGCTGAAAGTTTTGCAGCAACAACAGAAGAAGCAACAGCTGCGTAGGAAAAAGTTTTGGCTTCACTCACGTGTGGTTGAAGTTGAGCGGCGCCGCGGTGTGAAGCAGCGCCGTCAGCAGGATGACTGAACGGAGCTGCAGGACAGGTGTCATGTCTGCTGAGCAGCAACACGGGTCTGCCCGGGAGGAGAAGGAGGAGATGGACGCACTTCCTGCCGGATACTTCGCCAGAGAGAGAGAGAGGGGGAGAGAGAGAGAGAGAAAGAGTGAGGGAGACGAGCAGGGCAGAAGGGTCCAGAGTAAGGAGGCGGTGGTTTGCTGTTTATAATCCCCAACCCAATTCCGCCTCCACCATCTGAGGAGTCACTCCCCCATTTTGGCCGGACACACTCCTACCTGTCTCCAAAGAATCCCAATATTTACCAAAGCTGTAAAGACAGATCTGCTCTGTGTTTTTCCACTTAAATTTAACTTTTAACGAGTTGTTTTTAGTTTTACTTCCAGTTCTGCAGAATATGGGGGCTGGAGGAGTTCTGGTAAGGGGCTGGCATGAAGACGCCGCAGTTGAGCAACAAGAGACCTGACTGAAGCATCAGCAGTTCCAAAGCTGAAGACCCAGATAAGGCCCAGGTCAAGGGTCTTGGTGTCGTCAGAAAGCTGTATGCTCACTGTTGTTTGTTTTCCTTGTATGTCAATTTTCTGGGTCATCGGAGGAGATTTTAAACACTGGGTCGCTGGTGGACTTTACCCCGAAGGCTGTCAACTGCTTTTCACGAGAGCAAAGCAGCAAATGGACGTCAGTGCACACGAGGGCGTACAGTATGGACGTCTCCACAGCTGCTGATACAGAGATACCACGATCCAGTCAACCAAATCAACCAAGCAAACCCGACTGTTGATTTAAAGCGTCTCGTTAACCTACTGTAATTAATCTTTTCTGCTGAGCTCCTCTTTCAAATACAACTACAAAATCAGAAAAAAAAACGTTGTCTAAATCCTCGTGATGATACTTGGTAATTGGTATTTGGAGTAGAAGTCTAATCTGTTCCTGTTACAGTAGAATAGAGTATATTATGACAACCATAATGCCGATGTGACCCTCTGTAAATAAATAAATTAAAAAGTTACCTGGCTACTTTTTGTTTTTGTTTGTTTTGGTTTGTTTGCATCTACATTAAAAAGGCACAGTCAGCTCCATCTTGTCAAGATAGAAGAGCAGGGAATGTTCAAAGACGATCGACTGTTCTCAATAAAGATTTCATGGACTCTTCTTTTAGTTATGAAAAAAGAAGAAAACTTTAGTTCTCAGCGACGTTGGCTGACCTTCCTTGGGTTTGGAAGAAGCATGAGAACGACTTCTGTCTGTCACTGTAGAGACGTGTTGTTCTACCGACCGTCAAATTCATTAACTGCTGCTTGCATCATGTTTACAGTATATGCAGATGACTCTACAATTTGCTTTGAAATGTGATTTTGCTTTGCAACCAGACGATCTATGTCTGAAACACAGTATTGTTTAAGTAAGTATTAAACGATCAACTGTTCCATCTGCTCGTGCAGACCTACTAATATTAAGACCAGGAACGGTACGACAAAGAGCTGTAGAACATTTTGTTCTTTTTCAGTTCAATCCATTGCCTTTTTGTGCCCCGCTAATGTTTTTGGAAGGTTTCTGGCAAAGAATTTTTCAAAACTCCTTGTGGAATGAAAATTCATTATTTACATAATTTTCCTCTCCTTCCTCCTCCTGCCCCTAAGTCTTCTGCTCCACCTCCTTTTACTCCTTCTGTCTCTAAAATATTCAGCAACCATCACAGGACGTTGAGATTCACTACAGTCTTTTCTGTGGTTTTGATTAAAAAAAAAACAACCTGCAGGGCGGACAGTGACAGGAAATCACACATGTGGAACATGATATTTAAAAAAAATGGAGTAGTTTATTTACTTCGGTCAGTAAATGCTAACAGACCGTTGAAGTGGATTCAGTGTGAGACGGTCAATTGTTTCAAGGAAGTGACAGGAAATCACACATGTGGAACATGATATTTAAAAAAAATGGAGTAGTTTATTTACTTCGGTCAGTAAATGCTAACAGACCGTTGAAGTGGATTCAGTGTGAGACGGTCAATTGTTTCAAGGACTTTGTGAAAATAAAAGATGGAGACAGGATGAGAGAGGTATGATTTTAAAGGGACTCTTGACCTACAGTATACACTAACTGTTAAATGAAACTGTCTGCTGTCCAATATGCCTTTTGGGGGGTGGGATGGGGGGGATGCCATAGTTCATGCGTGAAATTGTGAGAATGATTTTTTTTCTTCCTTTCTCATTTATCTCGAGCTGTCTTTGATTTTTGCTACCTGACAAAAAAAAAAAAAAAAAGAAAAAGTAAAAGAAATCAATCATGTGGAAAGAATAGCACAGAGATGGTAACAATGTGCACTTTTCCATCCTGACTGCGAGCCTTCCCATCATTATTCCATTACAATCAGATAGAACTCACTGTACAGTGCAGACTGAGGCCCAACAGCCACATGGATTCAGATGATATTTCACATCAATCTTGGGCTTCAGAGAGAAATGGTACAGTAGAATCATTTACCATTGTCTGGTCTGTGTCCACAGGACGCAGTGAGACTTGACCCTACAGGCAGTTTGTTAAGGATTATTTTCTGAGTGAAATGACTTCAAAAATACTGTACAATAGTTGTTTGGAGTTTAACTAAAAGAAAGCACTTTTAGATGTTGAGCTTTTGTCCTAAAGCTGTAACATTGATTCATCACATTCATTTAATTTGACTTTTTAATCAATGACTCAATTAAAATACTTGTATTTGAGAACGTGTCGATCCAGTGGTGTGTTGTGTGTTTTTCTACTGTAGTTCCGTGTACAAAGACTTAGAAGAGCAATTTAACGTGAAACCTGAAGACACTTCTTAGCGCTTAATACGCTAATTGGCTCTTCTCGATTTAACGGCACTTACAGAAATTGCACTTCACCAAAATTGTTAAATACATATATATACTTCATGTGAGTTTATTTGTCCATTGAACAATCTAAATCGTACGGTCTTTAGGTGACATTTTGTTTTGTTTGTTTTTTCTGCTCACTTTCTGTTCAGCTGGTTTTGTTAACAATGCGGCAAGTTTCGATTTATTTCAAATACTTCTTAATTATTTACTAATTTACAGTTTGAAAATAAGCCTCATCATTTTTGAGACCTTTTATGATGACATTGAAATGTACACAGCTTGGCCCTCAGATATCCATAGTATCGACTCAGTAAAGATTCATTAAGTAGATAATAAATAAACAAATACTAAATACATTTGATTCTTGTGATTCTTGCCTCTGAGTGACTGTGGTCGCTGTTGTACATACGGTACAACCAGAGTCCACCGGTGTTTACACTCTGGCCCAACGTCTTTATTTATCTTGTTTGGAACAATGAGTCACTGAGCCGTCATTCTGACAACAGCGACGACTTTGAGTCCAAGGTTTTTTGGACTAGATAATGATTTTTTCATCAACTGACACACAAGTATTTCAGTGTGTGTGTAGCTGTACTTTACAAATGCTGTTACTGCTCATAAAATTTAAAGACTACAGGGAAGTGATCCGATCACTGATCCGATCACCAAAACACTTCTGCTTCTTACTTGGCATTATCTTGATCATTATCAACACCCATGACAGAAATGCAGGGATCTACATTAAAAAATAAAAATAGAAAAGCATACTCAATTCATTAATTAATTACCCACAGTCAATTTAAGCATTGTTTCCCAAAGACTGGCTCGCAACCCTCAGGTATATCGCAAAAGATTTTTTTTGGGTCGTCTCGCATCATGTTTCCCAGGAGTTTACTAATAATGTCCACTGACATTACACATTACACATTCACTTTGGTGATGGGTTAAAAGCAGAGGTCACATTTGGTCGTGTGCAGTGATGACAAGTCGTTCACTTTCCTTTTAGATCCATCCAGATAAATTACTGTACCATTTATTCCTGCAGTCACACAATAGGTGGGGAATTAGGCAACGCCTTTAATATTGACTGATAATTATCAACAGCAATAGTAAGCAAAGCATTCAGTTTACTGTTTAAATTGTAAATAGTCATCATATGTAATTTACATTTATCGGGCCTGGGAAAGTGAATTTGTGCTGCCCAGGTACTATTTAACTCCGACAATTTATCGGTAATTGACACTATTTTTATACGATAATTATATGTATTATTTAGATAGCACGTTACTCAGTGACACTGGATACATATACAGACAAACCATACGTCATACAGTAGGAGGGGGGTGGTGATCGCTACTGGCTTGGGTCTGACATCATCAAGCTACGACTGGAGATGTTGAACCCTAATTTTAAAAAAAACATTTTCTTTTAAATTCTTTATCTGACAGTAAATCTGATTGGAAAAAAAAGTTCTTTATGAAAAAAAACCTTGGGAAATATATTTGGTTTTATATATTTATATCTAAAATATTATTAATATAATTATTTAAAGACTGTCAACATTTTAATCAGTTATTGCGATCAATTGACATCAGCAGATTTCCTAGTAGAAGTTAGTCTAGGGACAATCCATCCATCATTCAAAGTAAACACTGCTTTATCATCCGGAAGTGTCTTTAAAAAAAATAAACATTTTGCAAAAGCGAATAAAAAACCTGTTAATACGACTAAAATATTTCGCTACCTGGTTATTTATCATTAAAAGTAAAAAAAAAAAAAAGAGGAAACGCATGCATTTTTTACATATCTTTAGGTTTTGATATGTGATGTCTCAGTCGAAGAGAAAAATATTATTCATGCTGCTATTGCTATTTAGCTGGAAAATGTCGAGCTCTTCTTTCTGCTTTGCATTCATAGTAAACAAAATTAGCATGGACTGTATGCAGTGGCCACAGTTTCAGCACGGTTTTCTAAATTCAAATTCTAAAATGTGCTTTTTTTTCTCCCCTAATCCCTGCCTTTAAAAGACAACACGACCACTGCACCGGCGTCTCAGACAGTGCTGTGTGTTTGCGTGCGTTAGCAGCAGCAGACAGGGGAGGGCAGCAGACATCAGGACTGAACACTCTCAGCTCAGTGTTTGTGTTTCTCGCGTCTCTCCTTCCTGATGCAGTGAAGAGGAGCTCATTAAATCTGGCTCCTCGTCTCCGCCTGATGAATTCTTTATTACAACGCTGCGCTCGCCACACGCTGCTACGGAGATATGATATAAAAGTTCATTTAACGAAGCCTTGATGATCTTACAGAGATTATCCGTTACTGTTAAAAGCTCCCTCTACACTGGAGCTCCTCCATTGTGTTGGCACACTGAGTGAAAACAGCAGAGGAACATCCACCAGTGACTAACAAAGGAAAGTCAGACGCTGCGTAGGGATTTAAGATGTTCAAAGGAGCAGCTTACGCCTCAGGGCCATGTGGGGCCTTCTTGAGTCGCAGAATGAAATCTGTTGTTAAACAAGCCTTTATTGGAATCCACACTTCTGCCATAATGTTGAAGATCAGGGACAAACATAGGCTCAAAGCACTGGCACACAGACGCCAGGGACGATCACAATCCACAGATTCCTTGTCACTGGAGCCATATATCAGACCGCAGAATTCCCATATTGGTAATAAGAAAATCCACACTAAGTGTGTGTGTGTGTGTGTCTCTCTCTGCAGTGCTTTAGCAGGGGATATATAGAGCTTCAGGTGGTGGATATAGGAGCTGACTGTCTCTGGTTTCACCAGATTTTTTTTTAGCTGTGTGGTCTCCAGAGGTTTGTTAAGCACTGCCTCCGCTTGTTTCCGAGAGTCTCCTGGGTGAACCAGGGACACAGACACTTAAAGCTCGAGCGTTCGCCTTTGTACCGCTGTATTTCACTGGGTCCAAACCTCCCCCACTCAGATACGAGTTTAAAGATATCTTGGGAAATCAATGTCATCTTTGACGCTTTCTTTTAAGCTTTCGCTCACAAATGACAGACCTGTTTGTCAGATACAGTTAACAGACACTTTCCACCTGTGAATCTCAAAAATATACACATAAAGTACGAGTAAGGTTGACTTTTTTGCATCGCCATTCATTCACGCGTCATTTAAAGTTCATCATAGATATATTCAAATTATGCTAAACTTGAACAATTACTTCAATTTCAGAAACATATTACACACCATTTTGTATCAACTGTAATCAACTGAACATCTAAAATACTGCCACAGTCGTGGGTCGTTGTTTACGTCGCTTGTTGCAATTCTTGTTTACTGTTGCAGCTCGTTGTTCCTCATTGGTGGGCGTCTGATGACATAAGCACTGTGAAGGCCCAGAAGTGCAGTGGTGTAAACAGTGAGATTCTCCTGAGATTCCCACCAAACCACATGTATGAGCCCTTATAGTGCAGCAGCAGGGAATACAACCACCCGGTCTCTGTTATTATTAAAGACACATGTAAATATATATATGTGGCCCTGCAGCCTGGCAATGTGTCATCTTCACCACTTTCTACACAAGAATCCTAATTATTCCATCTACAGCCAACATGGACATTCTTACACCACTCCACCACAATTTTGAAATAAATAAAAAAATAAATCGAAAAAGTATTTTAAGCCTCTCTATGTCTCATAAATGCTAAATGCAAATATAAATATGCATGAATAGATAAGTGTAATGTCAATAGCAATATATTGAAATATATATATATGCAGTATATAATTATATATGTGTATGTATACAGCATATATGTATATATATATACATAGTAAATATATTTATATATACATAGTAAATATATTTATATATACATAGTAAATATATATATATGCAGTATATAATTATATATATGTGTATGTATACATTATATACGTATAGATGTATATATAGGTTTTTCTTGGCTACTAAAGATGCGGGTTTTTTTCTGTACTTCACCAAATACGACTGAAATGACCATTTTCAAGAAACTAAATTGTGAAGGCTATTTGTGAGAGTACTCTGCTCTTTGACTGCTAGGATTTGGCTTCAGCACTACTATGACATCAACAATACATTTCATTTATACAAGTTCCACAGCCTTGTCCACAGCCTTGCCTACTCAAGGTCTTCAAAACGTTTTCCTGACCACAAATTGCACAGAGCCGATGACATCACAGGTCGAAACATTTGCTCTCTGGTAGAAATCCCTGAAGTGCGATGTGAGGTTTGGTAACTTATCATACAGTACCAGCTACATGATCAGATGGGTGTTTTATACTGCTGACCACATGCTGCTGGGATAATAAAGCTGTCAGATCAGATTAGTCCTCCATCATAGTTTTTTTGGCAGAATAACATCCTCCTCTCTCGCCTCTGTGTGTTTGTTCCCTCGCCTCCTCTTTTGTTTCATCCCTCCAGGTGTGATTAAAATATTCTGAAATGACTACGACACCCCCCGCCCCCCCGCGGGGTTGAACTCCTCCTAGGTTAACCTCTAATTGACACCCCAGACCGCCGACAAACCTCCATCCGTCTCACCTGCTCTCTGCTAGGAAACAACAAACCAACCACCTAGGGTTTTAATTCTCCTGTGCCAGGCTGGGGCCCTGCAGCTACCACAGGCTTCCTGGTGGAGGTGCTGCTGAGGCAGCAGGGGGAGGATTGTTTGAATTGCAGCTAAAACACAGCTGCCTTCAGCTCTGGGATCAAAGGCAAAGGATTACCAACAGTAGTCTGCTGTAATGAGACCACAACCAGTTGAAATAGCTGGGATGGCTCGTTGTCTCCCACCAAACAGCAGTGCAACACCCCCCCCCCCCCCCCCCCGGAACACAGCAGTCTTCTAGTAATGTGGATTTTTTAGGGTGGGGGGCAGGGGGGCGTAATCACATCTGCTGAGAAAACAGTGAAAATCTGAGATTCAAGAAATCTAAAGTGTTGGAGGACAGATGTAGGTTCCTGAAGGAGTTCGACTTTGTACAAAGGAAACGTGTTATTTGTCTCTCACACCAGTTTCCCTCGCCGTACACCCACGGTGTTTGACGAGCCGTCTCGCTCACTCAGCCTCACTTTCCTTCACATTACTGTGATTCAATATATACATGTTATTCAGCGACACCTGCGACACTAAGGTCAGACGAACTCAAAATGTCTACAGATAGAATGAAAAATATTCTTTACTGAAAAGCAACAACAATGAACATCAGATGGTAATATACTGTATAGAGGAAATAGCAATAATATAACTGTTCGTTTTTAAAATGGCCATGCATAACAGTCCATGTGATAATTAACACCAATCAGAAAGTTGTAACCTTGGTTTGTTCTAAAATTCTGTCAGAAATGAAGTTCCTTCTCTTCCCTCCTTTCCTCTTCTTTCCTCACCTTTCCTTCCTACTTCTCTCCTTTCCTCTCCTCTGCCCTCAGCTCCTATTTCCTCCAATCATCTTCTTTCCTATATTCTCTTCTATTTCCTAATTTAAAACATCTGTGTGACAATAGTTAAAAAAAAAAATTCTTATGACGCGTCATGACACTGCACTACAGTAGTACTACAGTAGTACTACAGTAGTACTACAGTAGGTCTACTCTACTGTAAATACTCAAAAAGGCCAAAACCTGGGCTGAGGTGTATTGTTGTTGCCCTCACAGTTGAGTCATTTTTAAGTTGAGTTTTTTGGTTGACAAGTTATGTCTTTTTTTTTTTTTTACCTGTCATATAAGTTTTTCTTCGAAATATGGTGAAATCTCAATCAGGTTAAAATATATATATTTTGTATTACAGTTCTATTGCAACATAACAACAGGACTTACTGGGTTAATTAAATGTATAAATACAGTAACCCTCCAAGTGTGTGTGTGTGTGTGTGTGTGTGTTATCCATAGAGTCCAACTGCCGTCAGAGACAGATTGAATAATGAGCCCTCTCTAATCATGGATTCGTCTTCTTTAACATGTTCATGGCCGCAGTAATGAGTTAATTGACTCATGTTTATTCATGGTGCCTTTGTGAGCAGACAGTGAGCGGCGGTAATTACAGTTTCAGTCTGACATTGAACAAATATGGAAACTTCCAGTGTAAATCTGACACGTTGTCTGGTCTCCTAACACGCATTAACAGCAGCTGATAATCTCACAGTGATGAAAGAGGCTGCTGTGTGTGTGTGTGTGTGTGTGTGTGTCAGGGGAACTGATTTACAACGTCTTCATTCTAAATTCCTTTTTTTGTTCCTGCTTCTTTCCCATGTGCTGCCCTGTTGTTATTATTATTAACATCCCAGGGTTTAACATTTAATTTAATTTAACATTTAAAGCAAAGGAGTTCATTTGCATTTTTCCATATCCAGCTGCTCTCTCTCTCTCTCTCTTCAACCATATAATCTGATGGAATATTTTTTACACAACAAAACGTGAAATACTGTTGTTCTTTAGAAAACAGGACTGTAGATAAAATATAAAGTGGCTTTCTGCCCTTAAAATGGCAAACTTTGAATTTTCAAAAGTCTTCTCAATGTCACTCTGTGTCCAATAAAGTCATTGTTGACCTGTATCTGAATCATTGTAAAAAAAAATGTAGGTACCTCTAAAGTAGTATTTAATAACATAAACATTTCTTTATATAGACTCTAGAACTATAATATNNNNAATATAATATAATATAATATAATATAATATAATATAATATAATATAATATAATATAATATAATATAATATAATATATCAACTGTTTAATTAGTTTTCAACATTGGAAAGTTTGAAGGATTAGAACTTTTTTATATCACAACATTGTCACATTATGTGTCGATATACCCAGATTTGATACAAGGTTTTAGATCTCTCTCTCTCTCCGTGTGTGTATGCGTGTGTGTGTGTGTGTATGTGTGTAGAACATTACTTTTATGAATGCAGATCCTTGACGTCCCTTCAGTGCCCAGCTCCCTGCATCACAGAGATGAGAGAAGTGAGTGACACGCCTCCTCTGGGATCACTTATCAAAACAATGTGCCACCCATCATTTAAAAAACACAGCCCTGCACACTCGGCCACTTTGAAGTCCCCCCCCCCATCATTATTTCGAACCATGCCTTGCCTCTTTTTTTTCGCCCCTCACTGTAAGCCCACTGTAACTGCAGGGATTATTCACAATTCACATCATTTGCACAGCACTTCATCAACAAATAACAATATGTTTGTGTAAAAACTATTCAGTCGGAGGCTCAACCTAAACGGGTTCAAGTGCTGCCAACTGACATGCATCTCTGCCTCTGTGCTGCCAATCCCTGTAAAAAGTTAATGTAAGCAGGATTCACAGAGAGCTGCTGGTGATGAAATTATGGTGTAACTGATACCAATGTGCCATAGTAGAGGAGCGCGCGGCCGCCTGCGTCTTTGAAGGAGGCTCTTCCCATCCCACGATGCACTGCTGGAGAGGGCTCCTGTACGGTTGTACAGTACAAAAGGACAGATGGAGGGCAATACTGCGCGAGAAGCAGGCAATCGTTTTGCCGCAATACAGAAAACAGGGCAGCGAGTGGAGGAATTCATTGTATATTCACTATTGCACACAACACTGAAATCTGCCGACTGTAAATATATACAGTAGTTACAGTGTAAGAGGCTCATATCAAAGAGAATTAAATATTTGTAGGCCAAGATCACCAGTGTCCTCCAGATGTTCACATCAACAGTTCATTCAATTAACTTTGATTTGATCGATTAATAGTCATAGTTATTTTTATATGACGTGTCCTATTTATATTTCATGTTTTTCTCAATACAATTAAAGTTATATAGGAGCAAAGATCACAATATAAAAACATAAAAGACAAAATTAGTTGGCTGTACAAAAAGTACTTCACATACTCTAAATAAATTTTAAAAAATGCAAAATTTTCTAATATGTTTCTTAAATATTTTTTGCCGAAACAGGGTTAAATCCTGAGTGACGATAAGAAAGCTGCATGTGTGGATGTGCGGTGGTTTAACATTCATACCTTGCAGCAGGAAGATCACTGGTTTGACTGTGAGTTGGGACTGACCGGCGCTCCTCAGGAAGATTCCCACGTCTGGGTTTTCTCTGTCACAAAACAACAGCATTAGGGTTAATTCAACACTCGGACTAGAGGTGTGAATGAAGATTGACACTGCATTGCTGCATCCCTTGTTAAGCTACATGTATATTTGTCCATTCATCTGCAGAGCTATTTTGGAAAATGTTTCACGATCACAATAAATTAATTTTATTCAATCAGTTGAATCTACAGTGCCTTGCATTAATATGCAACTGAACTGAGACGTCAATAAAACACGTTGTTTTCCAGCATTTTTGTACTGTTGACAAGTTGGTCTCCAGTACACAAGATGTACTGTAGTTGTGCTGCAGTACTTTACAGGTATTCCTGTAAAGTAATACAGCAAATATGTAAGAACACAGTGTAGCTAAAAAATGAATAGAAACACTAACACCACAGGTTAACGTGTTGATCAACTTTATGACTTTTTGCAAACTGAGCATTTGAATCACATTAGCATAAACACAGTATTGATAACTGTTACTTACAATGATGTAAATTGTCAAGGCAGCTTTAAATGAAAATAAACTGCAGTGGTGGAAGTGTTCAATAACACAAGTCAGTATTTATTTACACAAAAATACAAATCCAGCTCCTCAGAGGAATATAAACTCCGGGTGTCACCCAGACTTTTCCCTGATCTCTTTGCAGCCATGATTACAAATTCAATAAACTGCCATGCCTGCAAAAATGTTGAGACAGATAGTGTAAACAGTGGGGGTTGTCTGAGCGCCGACGGGGGCCACGGCTGCAGCAGTGCCAAAAACATGTTTCTCTATAAGGACAAAACAATGTTGCCTATTACTATAGCAACAGGAAGAGCCGGCTGCCTCAATCAGCTTTTGGTTGGTTTGGCGAGGCTGAGGACAGGCAGAGGAGCCGCGCAGAGCCGCCTTGGTTTTACTAATGAGGGCAGCAGGACACACAGGGTGTCCGACCTCCACACGTCCTACCTGTCACACACTTCCTGTCATCCTGTCAGGCCACACGAGCAGCCTGGGGGTCAGCTTTAAGATTCTCTGACAGAGTGACAGCCTGGAGGGAGACAATAAACACATCTATGTGACTGTAGAGAAATAAACACCCACTGACTCTGGTGTAATCAACACACTGATAATCTGAGAATCGTTGTCTGGATTTAGGATTAGTTAGCGCTGGATAAAAAAAAAAAAAACAGCCGCTGATGTCAGGTGGGTGGAAAAACAAGTTACTTTTTATATTACACACAAAGTATATACTCAAATTAATTGGTATGCATGCAATTACTGCAGTTATTCTCTATTGATTTTCATTTTTGAGGTTGGTTCAATAACAGACATGATTAAACACAGGTCTCGTTATGAATAATTTAAATGTTACAGTGACAAAGGTTAAACTTTTAAAGGTGGCAAATAGAACAGAGAAATAAGAAGCAAACACCACACACTTGTATACATTATATATATGTATATACAGTGTATATGTGTGTATATATGTATCAATATGAATGAATTTAAAATAAAAAATATGTAATTAATTGTCAAAGTTGCTCTAGGACTTTTTTGGGGGTAAAATAGTTTCATCATTGATTTCTAGCGGCTGAAATAAAACAGCAGTTTATGTTGTTATGAGTGAATCCATACGTAGGAACAGATACAGTGTTATTATCCCAGAAAGTGCCAGGTCTACAGAAAAACAAAAAACTAAATCTGCCTTGATATGGCAGCACGAGTCCAACTGCAAACAAACATTTTACCAGACAATAAAACATAAAGGAACAAGTTATGATTCCTCAAAATTGATTCATTAACTTGTTTAGGCCTAATGAATGTACACAAAACCCCACAAACAAACGGCAGTGATAAGCAGTAATATATTTCACACAAAAAAAACAAACAAAAAAAACCAAAAAAAAAAACAATTCTCACCCGTTTACAAACAGATCACATTTAGCTCCATCAACCTGACCTGCAGGGCTACGCACACACCTAGGCCCAGGGTGATGAGCCGAGCGCTGCTGAAACAAAACTCAAAAGAGACCGAGTCTGAACCAACGGACCGTCAGGATCCAGGATCCTGAGCTGCCCTGGTTTCTGTTCCACCAAGTGGTCTCAGTGGCTAAACATCTTAAAATGTTGTTGTTTTTTTTGTTTTCATACAAAAGCATCTCATTTAAGGAAAGTAGTTGTTTTGAACATTTGCTGGAGCAAAAAGAGAATATTAAGAGATTTATAACTTTCTCCTTTTGAACATTTGCTGGACCAAAAAGAGAATATTAAGAGATTTATAAGTTACAATTGTGCCTCGGCACAGCCACTGCTGCTCTTTGTCTTAAGATTTAAAGGCAGCTCTACACTGTGGCTGCAATAATGTCACTTAATGGGTCTATTTTCCACTGATAAATATTTAAAAAGGAATTTAAAACAAAATAATACAGACAAGGGACCGTGGGTAAGAAGCAGATGTACAGACCAATGTCTGAAAAGATTCATGTCAAGTTGAAGTAAGAAGCAGATGTCTGAAAAGATTCATGTCAAGTTGACATTTCTGCATATTCTGCTTACTTTTAATATTTGATTGTATTTACAAAAGGTTATACGGTCAGAGTAATGAGTGATGTTAAAAATAACTGTTGATAAGACAATTATAGAAAGGACAGTACTTTCACTTTTAAAAAGGAATAATATTATACATGAATTACTTTCTAAATGTAACTAAGGTAAAAAAAAGTTCACACAAAGCAGAAGGAACTGGAGGAAATTAATTCCTCATCATAACATTTTTGTGAGCTACAATCATTTCACAGCAAAGCAGGTTCAAACTGAGGTTACATTTTTGACACCAGTATAGTCTGTGTGCCTGTGTGTCCCTGGGCGACACAACTGACCCCTGAGACTATTATACCAACCCAGGAAGACGCCACAGAGACTGTCAGCCATGTTAGAGTCTCATTAGCTTTGGGCTAATAAACTAAATGTGTGGACAGATCAGGAGGACGCAGAGGACACACAGTGGAGTGATGCTGTTAGACATTTAGTGCGTCTCTAATGGGAGGCTGTAGTTTGATCCACGCAGGGCACCATCGTGCTTCTCCTGCATCACCACTTGTTGTACACAGTCGCGCGCGGCGCTCTTAGCTCGTATCCCAGGTTGGTGCTAATGTGTAATGATTAGCCATCAGCGTAAGAGTGATGGCAGGCCAATGGAAACAGAAAAGATCCCTCGCACAAACCAATGGTGAGGCCACACTGTTGTAGCGCTCAGCGAATCCCCAGCGGATCTGATGCAACAGGGCTGCAACTAAAGTTACACATACGAAGTGCAACACCGTGTCCTTCCGCTGAGGCGCACGGAAAACTAGTGCCGACTGAGCGCGCCTCTCGCACTACTGCACGCTCTAAACTAAACGGGTGTCTTAAGAAGCTTAAAAACACGAAATGAAGATTAAAAGACACAAGCAAGAAGATGTTAAGAAATACTTAACTGTATCATAGTTGTTTTGTTTTGTCTGCGACTTTTTAAAGATGGCGCTGTTTTAGTAAAAAAAACAAACATAAGAACGAATTGTTCTTTAAAAAAATACTGTGTTGGTTTTTTTAGTAATTTTGAAACAACTTTCAGTAGTTCAGAAATCCAAATTGACATAAAACGAGGATCAGCAATATCCTTTGAATATAAAAAATTAATAAATTGCCCCTCGGGGACAAATAAAGTATTTCTGGATATCCTTTGAATATAAAAATGTAATAAATAGTGCAGAAAACATTTATTACAGTTAGTAAAACTTAGAAACAAACTAAACATTTCAAATAGTGCAGAAAACATTATTACAGTTAGGAAAACTTAGAAACAAACTAAACATTTCAGCCTAATTTGATTTCTTCATCGTTACATTTTACTAGTAAAAAAGAATCTGTTAAAAAAAACAACGAAAACTCCAGTAAACAGCATGTGCGTGTGTGTGTGTGTAAAAGGGAAAGTTATAAGGTTCATGACGTAACGGCCAACTGAGCGCTTGCAAACCAGCGGAGGGATTTCGCCTCTTGGTGCTGCGGTCAGGGCTCGAGGAGTTGTTGAAGTAGCGGATTTAAAAACTTTCTGTCCGCAAGTGTTTTCTCCTGAAATAGCGCTTCATCAAGAGTCTGCGTCTTCCTGCGGGGACAAACATGGCTCTTTAAAACTGTCACCGTCTCCTCTCTCGACGTCAAGCTCCGTGTGCAGTGCACTTCACCCGAATACTCTGAAACTATGGGGTAAGTCATTTCGTTGTTGTACCGCGGAACCAAAGTTAAGTCGAGGGTTTAGTGCAGTAACATGCGAAGACATGTCGAAATAATGATAGGCGACGTTTTTTATTAATTGTCAACTAAATTTGGAATACTTTGTGACATTTAGACCACAATTTGGACGCCTTTGTTTAAAGAAAAACTGATTTTTTTATGAATATATGAAATGTTCGTCTTTATAATTGATACCATTTTATCACATACAACAACACATATATGTACTTTTACATGTATGTACCTATTCAATGGTTATGGTTATTATTCATATTTCTAGGTCTGTTGTTATGTTTTTTTTTTATAAAATAGATAATGTATTTAAACAAGGTTAAGTTGATAAATTTATTTTTATTTTCCTCTATGTCAATGTTTTTTATTCTGTTTATTTCATAACTGATGTTTATTTTATAACTGTTCTGCTTGTTAATTAATATGATATTAATCAATCAATTCCATCAAGCTAGTGAAAGGTGAGAAGGAAGTCAATCAAAAACAATTAAGCTAAATCCCAAATTTTTTTAATGTAATTAAAAGTTCACTTAAAAAAGGCTATAATTTTGTAAAATTGTTGTTCATTGGCTTTTAAGTACTTCATTAGAGTTGATTGGTAATGGAATTAAAATATAAATGAAATTAACTCAAATTAATTGTTTTTCTTGTTTTTTTCTATCTCCGCAGGTCTTCAACTACTCGTTCACACAACCAGTGCACGGTTTGTGCTTTTGAAAATTTTGATCGAAGCAGACGACACAATGGCGGCATCGATCCTTCGCAGGAAAATTCCTCCCATTTCCACAGGCGAGCTCGGCGCTCCCTTTCTCCAACAGGCTAGCTACAGCCAATCGCATGCCGGGATAGGGGCGGAGCCTGTGGAGAGGCAGCACTTAATTGGTGAGTTATGCCAAGAAGCTTTTTTATTTTTCCACATCCCGAGGTCGGAGCCGCAGTGCAGCACGAGGCTAATGTCGTACAGTGAGTACAGCTAAGTGGATATTTGTCGAATGCAGACGATGCTGTTCAATCATTTTCAGATGATCGGTTAGTTGTTCACTTTGACTTTTAAGATGTTTTTCGTGATTTTGCTTTTTCTATCCTCACAGCCTTGCGTTATTTAAGGATATCATTATTTTCTACCGAATTTGTGGTTTTCGTTCTAGATTTACTGTTCAAACAGTGTGACAACTGGATTGTTTTACTTTATGATTTCTTTTTCTGTTTTTCTTTTAGGCGATGGTCACTCAGATTGGATGACGGAAAAAGTTGATTTGTCTTCATTTGTGTCGACTACCGAGTCTTCTCCAAGCTCTTCCCTACCACCGTCGCCACTTGAACAGGATGTCAAGGTGCCCTCAGATCTGGAGGTCATGACCTCTCTACTACAGGAGGAGCTGGCTCAGCTGGAGGACTACTTCCGCTCCGAGTCCACATCAACTACAAGCAAGTTGGAGAAATCATCAAAATGTGACAAGGGTGCTCAAGCCATGGGCTCCCAATCTTATTATCAGTTACCTTATGGCTCATATGGGTCCAGTCAGGCAGAAACCAGCCCTGTAGTTGTCACCTTGTCCACAGGGGAACTGGACCTGTCCAGCTTCTGTGGTGGTCCCATTGGCAGAAGCAAAATTGCTCGACCTGCTCCGTACAACTACCACCACCGCTACCACCACCATCACCACCATCATAACAATGGGCGGCGAATCATCAGCGACGCCGTGAAAGTTGGTGATGAAGCTGGACTCGATTCGTGGGGCTCCAGAGGAGGTTACTCAGGTAGCACAGAATTGTCTGTGAACCACTACTCCACACTGAAGACAGTGAGCAAGAACAGCCTGGGCAGCGTCAAGAAGGTGAGAGAATGTGCTTTATCGTTGAAGGAAGAAGAAAGTTATTGCTTTTCAGAAGGAATGTTTTGCAGTGAAGAGATTGCTCGAGGGTTTTGTCTGGGTGGTTCGTACGAGAGCCACCACAAGAGAGAGGGACAGTTGATGCACAATGTGAAGGTCAACGTAAGTTATGACAGCACAGGGCTGGATGTTTTGCACTGCAACAAAGATGGAGGACTCTCTGGAGGTATCCCCCAAGAGACAATGGTGGCCGGTGACGGCTACTTTCACCAGTCTATGGCCAGCACGGAGCCTTACCATAGCTTTATCAGTGATCTCGATCAGCCGTCACAAACTCACGCTGTTGAGCCCCAACATGGCCACTACCTCTATCCGGAATGCCTTGCGGACCAAAGCTACGAATGTCTGTCCAGAGGAGAGAGTGAAGGGCCACTCATGGGTGCCCCCATCCACCGCCCTACCCAGAGGCTAAAGGACGAGCACTGCCCCCTCAAGCCATCTCTGGTGATGGGCACCACATCTATGGATATGAACACCGGAGAGAAGAAGCAAAAGAAGAGAGATCAGAACAAAATGCTGCTCACAGGTAAAAAAAAAAAAAAAAGTGTCTCTGCCATCTGTTTGTCTTTTCTGGGTCTTCTCATAAAACAGCCAAAATTAGACTTGTTTGCAGAAGCCAGATGATATAAATATGGTGCATAACCATCTAGTGAAACTAAAAACATAATACAGTCATCCGAGTTTTTGGTTACCTTATCTATCAAGTATTTAATGAGAGTGGGAAGCATGTTATTTTGTTGGCTGGATGTAACATAATCCAGACACCGACAAACTTTAAATGTCTTACAGAGTGTAGGAGGGAAATGGAAAGTCCCTCACTGTGTGCCAAACTAGCCCCACCTAGCTGTTTCTATAAGTCTGCTGTGTGTGAATCATTTCTTTAAATCTGTGTAAAAGGACATCCAATCTGAATAAATCTATGATGTAAGCCTTGGAAAAGTGTAAAGTAAAAAAAACAAATCAGTCCCGAACTCAGCAGTAGGTGGAATAAAGAGCACACCAGTGGTGTGCCGGTTGAATAATCCACCACATGTAGGACAAAGGTCATGCTCATTGGACACATTAATACAACGGAATGAAGCTGTCAAACCAACTGAGTGCTGATTTTTTTTTTTTTATCTTCCTCTCTTGTAGGTACCGGCTGAGGAAGAGGGCGGAGTTAGACTCTCTGGAGGAGGAACTTCATGGCCTCGAGGGGCAAAACCGGGAGCTTCGTGACAAGGCGGAGTCGGTGGAACGAGAAATCCAGTACGTCAAAGATTTACTGATTGAGGTCTACAAGGCACGTAGTCAGCGGCTCAAACAAGACGGCAGTGCCTAGGAGAAAATTAACAACAAAAAAAATCACCCACTCCTGCCCAAAACACTGGCCTAACCTCTAAAGTAAACCGTGACCAGCAAGAGAAAAGTCAAGTCAAGAGCACCATCTGACTTTGGCTCACAAATAACGGTAGTTGCATGATTTTGTAGTTTTTTTCCCCCTTAAAAAAAACAACAAAAATATATATATGATGCGATTGCAAAACAGAATGGAGGAAGAGGGGAGTTTCCAGATGGGTGACTTTAACTATGAGAAGCCTTTTTGTGGTTTGTTTTGCCCAGAGGAGATGCTGAACTTGTCCGTGACCACTGTGATCTGAACTGCACTCACAGCCTTGTGATGACTTGAGTTTGCGCTTAAAATGATTGATCTGTTTACATAAAAAAAAACGAAAAAAAAAAAAAAAAAAGCTTTTTGAATTAGTAGCAGTGATTGAAATTTGCTTGTGGTTTTTTGTGACACATTGGCAGCATTGAGGCAGATCCATGAGAATTATATATATATAAATATATTATTTTATATTTTATTCAATGTTTATTTATTGTTTGCTTCAAAACAATCAAGTGAATAAAGGGATCACTGGATTATTTTTCTTTTCATTTATCAAAATAATGTGTAACATACTCTACAGATATTCACTATCAGAGATTTGTAACTGCTAACATGTTGAGTATTTTCAATTCCTTCACGCCACTAAAACTCCCAATGCATGTTTGATTTTGGAAACGCATGTGCGAGTGTTATTTAAAGGCAATATTCTGTTTTAACTGCATGGCTTAAGATTCCCACCATCAGTCAATATAAACTGAGTTGACTCTGCTCTTCTCTGACCCTCTCCCTCTCCTCTTCAGAAGTGACTCATGCACAGGTTTTGTTTTCCTGTTTTGAGAATCACATGCATTCGCTGCCTTTGCTTTGCTTTCTTTCCTCCTGCTCCCTCTTTCTCTCTTTGGTGTATTCTTGCGAACAAACAATCACCTGTTGATGCAACAATAAATTGTTGTTGGATAATGGTACAGCTTCATTTTCTTGTTGTCTGTTGATGAATTTGATGTTGTCTGAATGAAATTCAGGTTCTCGCTAAAATTATTATCCAAATGTCCGTGTCAGGAAATTATACAGTACATCAGGTAAAAAATTGCAGCCAAAAATAAAATGAAGTTACGCATTATGGCTGTTTGCCTGTTTTTTCCTCTACACTCACACACACACACACACACACACATCCGCCACAACGCTTTACTCTGTTCACCACAGCACATCAGCTGCCGACAGAACAAGAACCCGCACTGAATAAGAAGACGGGATTAAGAGATAAAAGGAAGCGCAGGGGGGAAAAAACACCATCAACCTCTAGGCCTGTCTTTTTGTTTGAGCTCACATCTGGCCTTAAACCTCTCTCATCCCTTCCTCACTTTGCTCTGCCTGCAAAACAGTCAAAACCAGCTATTTCCCACAATTCACCAGTGGGCAGTAATTTGTCTCAGCAGACACTGAAAAAAACACGACGACACTTGACCCCGTGTAAAATCACCTTCTTGACAAACGGTGTTAAAGTTTGATTCGTTCAGAAGGCCACATGAAAGAAGAAAATATATTTTCTCAGCTTGATGATTAGAATATTTCTCTCTCTATTCTTTACACAATGTTGGTCCTGCTCCATGATCATAGAGTGTGTTTGATTGATCCACAGGGCTGAGCAGAATTATATCAAACTGCAGCAGTCAACAGACAAAATAAATTGCCTATCTCATCCTCCAGCCTGTGAAGGGTGTGTGAATGCATGCATATATATATGTGTGTGTGTGAGAGAGAGAAGGAGTGTGTGTGAAATCTCTTGGTATCTCTCCTAGCAGTACTAGGCCTTTCAAGTGCATGAGGCAACATCACACAATACTTGCACAAGGAGGAGAGAGACATACAAGTGAACTAACAGAATAAGAAAGTAGGGGTTTGACAAAGAATGCCGTTAAATTTGTCCACACAGTTTGTTTTCTATCCGCGTGTGTTATTTTGATGCAGATGAAACTCAATGTCTCACTGATGTATTTAATATACATAATACAGAAATTAAACGATTTTTAAAAATATACATTTTCGTATTAAACACATGATATACTGAAGAATTCAGAGCATATTCACAAACATGTCTGAGTAATGTAAAATAATGGTCAATTACACTTACTGATTTGTCGCATGGAAAATTATGTCAGTCAATACTGTATTCTTTAGCTCCAGAATTTCTATATGTAAGGTGTTTTTATAGGTATGGAGCATTACGGGACAAAGGAAGTTCACATTATTTTAAATCATTTCTGAAAAACATCAAACTCACAAAGACATACGTCGTCTAGAACAAACCAGTCGATTTGGATGTTCATTCCCACAGTGACTTGTAGCAACAACAAAAAAACAGTTAAAAGACAACACTCTGGAGACATCTATAAATAATTTGCCCTAATTTTTTTCACAACAAAATATTTTTTACAGAGTTGGGAGACAGCAGGGAGAGGCGTTTACCCAAATAACACCAGCCTCAGTAAAACACAGGGGTGAGACTATAAGGATGTTCAGATGCCTCAAGTGCATCAAGAACGTGAAGAGACTTTTTACTGGTACTTTTTAGGTTTGAAACTCAATACAAGTCTTTTAAATAATGCTCAATAACCAAAAATGGTCAAAAGTGCGAAACATTTGGAGTTAATGAATTATTTTGCCTAACGATTGACGGATTAATCAACTAGTCTTTTTGATAACGGCTAAACTTTCTCTTCTATGGAAAACCACTCCACCCAGAATGGCAGTCCTTCACCACCAGGTGTCACTGTGAGATTAGAAAAAGACTGTAGCCTGCTCCTTGAGTCTCCAACCCTTTCATGACAGCACAACAGTTAAATTGGGTGTATGCCAGAGTACTGCCAGTCACTGCCATCAACACAAGCTGTACATATAAGAAATGTGGTTCCTAACTATGATCTCTACTGTGAAGTCTAGATTAAGACTTGAAGTGCTATTTTCGGATTAAAGGGCAACTCCTTACAATTTGAAAGATTGAAAGTGGCTTCCTCTATTACTCCCTGTCTTTTTTGGATGAACAAACAGCAGCTATTATGTCTGGTTGTTTTTGGCTAATACCATCCAGTCATTCTTAGCTGTTTTATTCTCAGGGCTTACCACAGTGGACAGTCCATGTTGTCAATATGGAACGTTTTTTGTTTTTTTTCTTTTGACAGATGACCTTTCCTAGTCAACCGTGTGTTTTTTGTTTCTTTTTTTACCTGCAGTCAGTCACGTTGTTCAATAGTGAATTTCTTCCAATTAAACTGTGACAAAATCAAGGAACTAATCATTCACACAGATCAACCAGATCTGCAGCTTCAAGTGCATAAGAATCCTCACAGACAATAAGGTAACCTTGAACGAACATGTAACCTGAAAAAATGTCAACCTCAAAAATAAATTATTGTCTATGACTCACATTACCCTGCCTACCTGATTGGCAGGGCTGAGCAGTTCACCAGAGAAAACCCGAGCACACTCAGAGAAAACATGCAAATGTTTAAATCTATTATTTAAGGATACAGGACCAAGTTATCCAAAGAAGGTATTAGAGAGAGGTTGCATTTACTGACCTAAACCTACAACATTGGCTGTTATGGTTTGAGATTATTTTAGGAACACCGCAAAAGTTCTCTTTGCCCACGTAACAGTGTCGGTTTTGAGGAATGGAAAATAAAATTAAAAGGAACAAAACACAAGAATGAATGCGTAATCAAAAGATATGACACGTTGAATAACAGCTCATAAGGTGTGGCACATTATTTTGCTGAGATTTGGCATTGAGTTTAACTGTAATCAGTCTGTCTGTCTGCACTTGTGTATTGTACTGCTTTATTAGGGAACACAGAGTCATCAGGTTAACCTCTGCTTTTTAAAAGAGCTGCATTCAAAAAAACATTGCAATGAACAAATTATCTAAATTTGACTTATATATATATATATATAAAACCAACACATTGTTTGCAAACTCTTGAGAGGAATAACGCCTATGAGCAACAAACAACACACACTGTTCTGATTGGTGGTCATACAATTGCTACATAAAACAAATATAAAATCATAGTAAAATTGTAAACTCACATTTGGGATATGGGTTGGTTAGCAGGATGCAGGATGAGGAGAGTGATGCAATGCATGGACAGAAATGGAAGGAGGCAGGTGGCGGGACCACCAGGAGCATCCATAGTAGAAGATGAGCTGGAGTAGCAGAATAGCCTGCAGCTCTGTGGAGGGCAGTGTGTAAAGCAGAGAACAAGTTTTAAATTCATTATGAGCTGATGCTGAGCACTGCCACTGCAGTAGCTGAGAGAGAAATCAAGGTGATGGTCAAGGTACCAAGGTGGATAGATTATGTCGGAACAGAGTTAGTGAAAATAAACTCAAGGCCATTCAATATAAGCTATATGCTGGAGATTACTGGAGGAAAACAGTCAATGGACTAATCAACTGGCCACCTAGTTTCCTTTTAGCGAGACAAAAACAAACAGCCCCCTCCAGCGTAAGAAGTTTATATCAATGTAAACAGGTGAGTAAGATCACACATTCACTCTTAGCATTAGTCACATTAGGAGATATATAACAGGTGAGGTAGTCAACAAATCCCCCATTAACTCATCCAAACTTTGGATTTATAGATATTAATTCCTCATAATACCACAGCTATTACTATGGATATGGATAAGGTGATAAAAAAATACAGGAAACAGGAAAACATTAACATTCACGTTCAATTCATCTGCAGTGGCTATACTGACCTAGCTGTTAGCTTAGCTTAGCAGCGGGGGCTACTTCCTCTAGCTCTACTGCTCTCTCTCTGGCTCTCTCTCATACATATACAGAACTCAAACAAATGAAATAAGGAGAGAACGTAAAATCATACATGCGAAGCAAGGAAGCTGTCCACTAAGTGCGCGCAAGACATTGAGCTATTTACGCCAATCTGTTTTCAATGTGGGCGGGCCGTGACACGCAACTGAATTCTGAGATCAATAACTTCTTACTTTCCTACCAAATACATATAAGTATGAAAGCCACGCAAAGTAGAGCGGAAATTAAATTATTGGTTAGTTTCCCTCATTAAAAGTCAAAAGTTATTCTTAGGTACACAACAAATAAACCACCGTCTAAGGAAAATTACTTACTCAGTGTAAGCAATGCCTAATGCTCAGCATGTAGTCACTCTGTTTGCACAACTGTAAGATTAAAAGTGAGGCACAAGGGACTCAACATTTCTTCGAAATGCCGAAGTTTTTGAAGCATTATCCATCCATTATTTATTAATTTAATTACAACAACAAAAAAGTATATTAAGTAAAATGTGTTATCAAAACATACAGTCTGTGTGACATGGGGGCTGAACCTGAGGAGTTCTGGTCACGATCAGGTTGTTGCAATTTGTGTCAATTGTTCTCTAATGATTTGTTGTTCTTTATGTTAAGTCAGACAGTTGGAAGTAACACGTCCAAAAACAGGTATTTCTTATCTTTAACTGTCTGAAGCTAAGTCTTTAGGAAAACACTGACATTAACGACATGGAAAACATGTTTACTTGTTGCTACGTCAAAGCGAATATCCAGCATCCTAATTCTATACAGTTATAACAGCGTGTAAACTTCAAACAGAACATTTAACCTTGCACAAACACACTATAAAGAACTATAAACTAACTCATTATGCATTTAACCAGTAAACTATAAGCTATTCAGCCACGACCTTCCACCATTTTAACTACCATCTTATGCTAATGTACTGTAAGGATGATAAAACATATCTCAAGTATAATAAAGCTAGTAAGTAGAGCAGAGAAGAACAAAATAGACACAATTAAAAAAAAATGTTAAAAAACCTCATCAAGTAAAACTTGGCACAGCTGAATAACTGCCATTTGATCAGATATAGTGATAAAAGACGAATATAAAAAGGTTAAGTAATTAGAATCTAATCCTCATGAAATGATCGCAAATGGTACACACGTTTAATTTCCCCTAATACATATACCTGGGTGAGGTAAAAATGTGTTTTATGTATGAGACATGAGTCATAACTGTACATGCCTATAAAAGTATAACTGATTATGATACATCCCTCCAACAACCACTATCTTCACACTGACTGGAAATGTTTAAGAATGACAATTTATCATTTTGTATTAGTTTAAACCTGTACTGGGAATATATTTATAGTGATTACAAGCCAATAACAACTTGAGGTTTTTTTTTTTTAACGTGGTTCAAAGCGGCCACAGCTGTGGGAACAGTCTAGATGTTCAAGAGCGATGCCCCCTGCACATCTGCCTGAGGGCAGCAGCAAAAAGAAGAGATGGCTTGGTTGCGTGGGGTTCTTATAAATGTCTGATGATCTCCTGCAGTTTTTTCAGTTGAGTCCTGACATATTTTTGTGCACTTAACATAACATGCACAACTGTCCTTCTGGTTGTTTTTCTCCTTGAATCTATTTTCTATTTAAGACTATTCTCATTGTTTTGCCTTGCTTTTTAGCTGCCCTTGCGTTGCCTCATTGCACATTAATGGTTGGTTTAAAATTAACCTTTAACATTATCTGTGGTCCGGACTTCAAATTATTACTGACAGTAAATGTCATGAGTAGAAAAACACAACACAGAAAATGTGTATTACTGTTTATTATGCGAGGAGCCACCATAGTTTACCTCAAAGATTACTGCAGCGTGATACACAATACAACTTGACCCACTGCCAAAAAACATCACTATGTGTTAATATTGGTGACCAAACACGTTTACATTTAGTAGACAAAAAAGAGGCCTTTGATCCGTTTTACAGGATCCTTTTTTTTTTTACAAATATCTCTGTGATTCAAAATTATATTAAAAACACTCTAGACACACTTAAAACATTTACAATAAAAACATTTACTTTTTATAGCACATAGTGGCTAATGCATTTGATAGGGTACCACTACGGTTCCCAAAGTGGGGGGTGCTGCCCACCCCAGCGTGAAAAAAAAGTATATATATATCTATATATATCTTCATTTAAAATTACACAAATCTGTAATTTATTTCCTTTGTTCAAAAGAATAGCAGTTTTGTAGGAATAACATTTATTTAAATACAGTTGGTGGGAATTTTGAAGCAGATGTAAATATTTAGGAGTTAGGGGACTCAAAAGTAGTCTCATCTCCTAAGGGGCACGAAAAGGGAACCGATGATTATAATGAAAAAAAAAAATCAAACCATGATGGTCATAATGTTCTAATAACAGTAAACAAGTACAAATAAAGTTTAAAGTAAACTATCCCAATACAAAACAACGCTCAAAACAACCCTTCATGCAAATGCTAGCATGGTAACCACAGTTCAATTCTGATTTAAATATGATTGGTTTTAGTGTCATGGCAGTCAGAAAATATGGCCTAAAATACCCAACAACTTGTCATCTAACAACATTCCCATCCAAACATCGTTAACCTTTGGAAAAATCAAAATGTCAAAGTTTGCCTGAAGGTTTCATTAGAAAAACAGCCACCAGAACAGTGGGCATTTGTAAACCAACAACCCCCCCCCAAAAAAAGCACTGCACTGGACAAGATCTGCGACTGTTATAGAACAGCTTGATTGTCGTCACTTAATTAATGATGGCAAGAAGCACATTCCGATCTGCTGTTTGAAGTCACGCAGCTTTTTTTGCTGTCTACCACTTCAAAGGATTGTGTGATCAACAAAAGGCTGCAGTTTAATAAACTCACTCTTACAGTATATCCATGAAACCAGGGTGAGACCTTGCCTTTTTACGAGCAGCATTTTTATACTATATCAACACTCATTGGATAATGTGCAGTTTTCCATAAAGAAATAATTTGTTTTTACAGATTTATTGACTGAATTTGAACAAAAAAAACAAAAAAAAAACCCCACCCCAAAACCCTTGTAAAATCGTTGTATTATCTTGCAAATATTTTCTTATAGGACTTTATTAATGCACCTCTGCAGACTCTCCGGCTGAGGACAACTTGTTACGACAATGTAACAAACAGAGGAAGTTTCATAGAAACCAGCTAATTGGCACCTAATGTTTTTGTGCAGGTTAATAAAAATACATGCCCGGTCGAAAGTCAGACATTTTTAACCTCACACAAAACATCAAGTGCTTTACATGTCAGGCCTGGACAGAGAAAAAGAACCATGTTATCTCTGGTCTTCTCATGATGATCCAGGCCTGAACCAACTCACAACATTACCGTTGGGTCTCTGAAATGATGACGATCACAGTGTCACCCTAGTCTAGGTTGCTTACTCCAGCTTCTCTGAAAAAGAGCAGGAAAACCAGAAAGTCAGTAATGAAGAAAACATTTCTGTATGGCTCTCAAAGACCATCCAAAGCTGACTGAAATGAAATTAATGTTGTAAAGTAAAATACATGACTTACAGACAAACGTTTTAATAAAATAGTCTTTATACAAATGATGCCTTGATGTGTCTGCGGATAAGTGTGAGTGTAAATTAATATCCAGTAGAGAAAAATTGGAATTATGATATTATTAATTATATATTTGAACTAGTTGTACTGACATCATGATAATAGCTTGTGCAGTTCCACTGGTGCAGTGACAGAACATATAAAAACAGAACAGTCAGTTCATGAACAAGACAAATTAAATGTTCGCCCTGCCCGTGTCTATTATAGAAATGCTGGCAACAGGTCGGAGCCATTTCTGTGATTGACAGTTTAAACATATGTGATGTTATCGTTTAGTAACAAACTTCAGAAGAGTGGAGAGTCAGTAAACAGTGTTGGTTGCTAAATATAAAACAGAAAAAAAAAGAATTTATTATGGCTGTGTATTGTAGTAAATATTACATTTACCACAATACACAGCCATAAACCGTTTATGGCAATTGTAACAGTTTATAAGGTAATTCTCAACTGCTCCAATTAAGGGGAAAAATGTAAAACAGAAGGAACGGTATAAATTTGTTGAGATCGTGTTAATCATCACTGTTGTTACATGGTATATATTATATATCTTGCCAAAAGGCCACAGTTATGAATCCACCTTAAAACTAACTTTGGTTTAACAGCCAAACCAAACTCAACCAAAGACAACGACATCATGGAGATACAGTTTGGTGTTGAGCTGACAAACCAAGTTAAGTTCAACAACTTTCATTTTAATCAGGTTCTATTGATTTATGTTTGTTGGTTCAGAGGGTGTTGTTAAAGATTTGACTGATCTGACTGATAAATATCGTCACCACATCCACTGGCAGAGGGCAGAGAGTGCGAGGAGCCTGGTCTGCATACTTGTAAACACAGACTGGTGCCATCTACTACTCTTCCTCACTGACTGTTTGTTTGTTTGTGCTCCTTGTAGCTCAGCTCTGCATGAAAAAAATCTGAACAGCACACACCGCAGACAACAACGTTAGACTTTGTCAACACACTTATACCATTTGGAATGTCCTCTGGCTAAAACTGTTAGCCAACACACACACACACACACACACACACACAGGTGGTGCTGTGCCACAGAGAGGACAGGGATGGACTACGAGAATGTCCTACCATGGTGTGGAGGTAGCTTCCCATGTGCAGCAGACACTCCAGAGTCTCCAACATCTGCTCTTGGCGGAGTGTGTACAGTCTGGTCTGACTGGGGGATCTGCTGCTTTCCAGCTCACACACTGCGTCCTTCAGAGCCACTGAAGTACACTGGAGAACGCTCATTCCTGAAAACACAATCAGTATTTGGTCTTTGTGAAAAAAACAAACAAACAAAAAAAAAACCCAACTCACTGTACACACTGTACTTGTGTCTTTTCTCTTTTTATTTTTAACTAACTTTGTACTATATTGAACCCATATTGGGAAATTGTTGTGTTAGCAGCAGATATGCTGTTAACAGGCTGCCCTCTAGCAAGCGCTAGGCATGTGGTTCCTCTGGGAATCGAACCCAGGACTCTGCTTCTGAGGCAGGTGATTTAAAAAAATAAATAAATGAAATAAATAAATACTACTTACAAGATGAAAAGATTTCTCCAGTACCTTTGGATATAGTGTGCAATATCCTAGTGAGTTTTGTGGTATTGTATTTTTTCCATGAGTTTCCATGAGAAGCTCTGACTCAAATATTTTATTTTATATTAATAATACCATTTTATTGAATTATATTCTTTTAACCAAAGACAATAACACAATTAATCTCGGAAGAGACTGGTGCAGCGAATAGAAGTAAAGCACCTTATGACATACACTAAGTAGCCAAAAGTCACAGCAGTGTGAGCAGAGTGTGAGTCTGTGATAGTAGCACTAAACTGTTGCTAATTTGTTTTCCAAAAAACACATTCTTATTTTAACAGACTGTTACATTAATCACATTTGCTTGGCTAAGCCAACCTTTGCTAATGCTGCTCATCTGTAATACTTAAAACGTAGTTTTAATGTGACATTAAAGTTTATTGGTTTGTTTCAATACATTTAGTTTAATGTGATTTATACAGTAAACATCAAAGTTTGAATAGTTTAAATAGAACATACCACAGTTATCAGTAGCTTCAACATCAACATACAAGCCACTTGTCATTGCATGTTTGAGAACCTGAAAGACAAAACCAACCGGGTTAAGGAAACCCATCATCAGGATGACATTTAATAGTGTGTATCTGTTACAAACGACACTGCGTTCAGCAGACTGTGGTCTGTCAGCAACAGCCCTGGATAAAAAGAACCAAAAATCCAAGTCTTTAAAATGGATTCTCATCCGTTCAAATCTTGTTTGTGTTTATTTCAATAGAATGATTTTGTTTTAAATCCATTGCCTCATTATACATAAAATAATAAAAAAGAAAAAAAAAGAAATCATAATAGAAATAAAAGAAATCATAATATCCATGATTGGGGAAAAAAGGAAAATAACTTATTTAACAAAGCACTCAGGGAAGAAGTGCACACTTAGGTGTCAATAAGGGTAGTGCTATGTTTGCTACAGAAGAATCAATATTTAATTAACTTTTTTACCTGTCTGGTATAACATGTACTGTGAAACAATGATGTCACGACTCTGATCACCTGCTACTGTCTTTCCTCTAACTAAAGTCTACCTGTACTCTCTTGCTACTATTTTAATGCTTATATTTGTGTCTGTAAATTATTGGAGAACTTTTATTTATTAACACCAATGTTATAGTTGACATACATTTGCAAAACTCTATTAAACCCTAAACAAAGTACAGATAGCCGTAAATCAGAGACTGCATGTATTGACTATTTTCCCCAAAATATTGTCCTTTATTTTGAAATGTAGTGCCTTAATACATATGCATGTGTGTACATTAAAAGATTGTTTCCTAAAGACTGGGTCGCGACCCTCAGGTGGGTCACAAGAGATTTTTTTTTTGGGTCGTCTCACATCAAACAACCATTCACTATCACTTTTGTGATTACAACAAGATCCGTATAGTGAGCACTACCATTCACTATCACTTTTGTGTTTACAACAAGATCCGTATAGTGAGCACTCCAAACCTGGCTTTATTGACACTGAGAATGGTGTGTCATTGTTTGGAAAAACTAAATTCCAGCCAAGTCCCTATAACATCTGCGTCAGTTGAGCTACATTCACATAAAAACTAATTACAAGCTGCTTGGACTGTGTTATGGAAAACTACAGTTTAAACACACTGTTCTCCTTCTCCTTACACTGAATCGAACTAAGATTCATCTTGATGCTTTACGTTACACAGACCAGTTATTTATGTGTGTTTAAGTGAGTGTTTATGTCCCGTCATTAACATGAGATAGAACTTGAACTACTGCTGTTACTGAATGTAATCATATACCATTCAACAAAGTATCCATTATGCCCTGTCATCTTAACATCTTTAAAGGAATGAGAGTAACACGGCTCATAAAGGTGCTGATTGGCTGCTCGTGTCTCAGTCTGATGTCTGTTAAAGACACAGAGCAGTGGACAACGCCAAATAAACTGCTGAAACAAAAACAAACCAACAAAAACTTCCAGAAAAAGAAAACATAATTAAAGAGAAACAAGTATCAAAGCCAGAATTCACAGCTTCCATGTAGGTGGATGTCGACCTAATAAAATGACTTACTGTCTGCCGTCCAAACGACAACACGGCAGTAAAGTCTCACTAAACCAGCTGCATGCATTCTACGAGAGCATTTAATTTGTCTCTGTCAAATCTTTTATTTACTGACACCTACACTAATGAAAGCTTCTGAAGATGAAAGGCACTACACGGGACACGCACCTGCACAACCTGTCAGTCTAGATTGTAGCAAGCCTTGTTTGTGCTATTGGCTTGTTGCAAGAGCAGTAACTTAAGGAACTTCATTTTTGAGCAATGCTCACGCTCTTTGATTTACGGATTAAAAAGTAGACAAATATATCTTTCAGCAGATATGTTAGCCATTTTGTTTGTTCATTGAAACTTTGAAGGTTGGGGGGAACATTTTTAATGTTGATCCTATCACAAACACACCGTGAACCGTAGACGGGAAAACAAGACTCTCACCTCCAGAACTCTGATGTAGCCTTTTTCAGCACTGAGGTGGAGACAGGACTTCCCTGAATTGTTTGCCTCATTCACATTGGCCCCCAAAGAGATCAAGTCTGCCACCATGAGGTGATGGTTGTGGTTTGCAGCATGCAAAAGGGCAGTCTGTGGGAAAAAAAAAAAACAAAAACATTTTTTTCTTTTTTTAATCCATCATGAAGTAGTAAAAATTCAGTACAACTCAAGTGAAGCGTTTGATTGTGGTATGGTTTAGACGGTTGTCTATTTTCACACTGTGGTTGGTTCATTAATCATCTTAACATTATAGTGACACATTTGTAGAATGTTACAATGATTTTAAAAATGACTCTACCATTCCGTCAGCATCTTTAAGGTCCAGGCTGTTGAGTGCAGCCATCCTTTTGGCTACAGCATAGCCCAGAGCCCTTTTACCGACACATGCAACTTTGTGAAGTGCTCTAGATAGACAAAACACATGAATACACCATTTAATACCAGTGACTTTTAGGGTAAAAAGCTCCACTGGCAGAAAATAGCCAGCTGTCTTGACTGAGTTCAATATAACAAACAACAGAAAGTCAAATTACTGTAGACATTTAAACAAAAACATGAAAAAAAACTTTTTACATAAAGAAAACCCCGATCCTTATTTATTTCATCTATGTCGGGACGGTTCACCTTAAACTTAATTTCCTCTGCAGTGAAGTTGAAAAACATTTTAATTGCCAGAAGGAGTTTCACGTGCTTGTGGTTTCAGATTATTTAAAGTGTATGTCCTGATTATAAAAGAAGAAAAAAAACTTCAACGACATCGGCAGAGGAGGAGTTGTCTCATCTGTTCCCAAAAAAAAAAAAAAGCACTGACAAGTGCTGAGGAGTGTGACCACACATGCCCACAAAATATTATATAACACCACAACATATGTGACAAGTGCTAAAATATTATATAACACCACAACATATGTGCATCATGTTACACAGATTTGCACCGCAGAGTAATTAAATCAGTTTGATTATGACGAGGCTTACGTTCTTCCGTGCTCATCTCTGGTCAGCAGAGCTGCATCAGAGATGTCCACCAACAGGCTTTCCTCCTTCTGCAGCTGGGTCCAGAAGTACGCCGAGCTGTTCAGGTTACAGCTGGGCGTCTGTGGCTCCAACCATTCTTCCACTCCTCCTTCGTCTCCTCTCATTGCGGCAGCGAAGGAAGGCTCACAGTTGGTGTACATGAAGCCAGGTGGGGGCGGGTTTGGGGGGCAATCGCCTGTCGCCAGCGAGTAAGTCATGTACGCCTGTGGGCTAGGGATCATTTCATCAGACTCGTCACTGTTGTAGCCTGTGTTTCAAAAGAGAGACGCAGACATTTTGAGTAGTGACAGATGTCGCCGGTAAAACAGTCAGTAAGATATTTTTCAATTGTCAAACGTTACCTGCTGGCGACTGCTCAGGGTCCGAGGAGAGCACACTTAAGGGGGAGTAGGAGGTGTTGCCTGCTCTGAGATCCTCCTCCAGGACCTCAACGATGATTGCCAGCTCCTCCAGGCTTTTTGTGGGATGTTTTTTCTAAGTAGGACAGACCAGTTTTGCAGCTGACATGTGATTTACAGTGTTCTGTGGCTGTCTTTACCATAAATCTTGAAGTTTGAACCTGTGTTTCAACACTAACCTTGGTGGTCTGGTATCCTGTACGAGTGTTGACTCGTTTCTTTTCTCCTGCAAGAGAAAATGTGAAGGTTATTTCAAACAGTCCTTTACCTACAGAGAGCGTGATACTAAGACTGAGTCCAACAGTTCTGTTAGTAACAGTAACTAATACAATGAGGCAGACCAAGAGTAAAAGGAGGCATCAAACACCACCACCACCACCACTATATGGAAATAACCACCACAGATCTTTACTGACCTTTAACTCGTTTCCTGTTGGTCTCCTGCAATCATGCAACAGTTGGACGTCAAAGAAAAAGCCAAATTTTCTAAGTTTGTTAATAATGATTTGGAAATTATTTTTAAGCAGCAAACAAATCTAAAGATCTACGGCAGCGGTGTCAAACTCAGTTTCACCCGGGGGCCACATTAGCAATACAGTTCCCCTTGAAGGGCCGGTTGTAAAGGGAAGACTACAAAGATCAGGGGTCACCAACCCTTGATCGCTGGACCGGTAACAGTCCGTAGGTCCAAAGATCAGGGGTCACCAACCCTTGGTCGCTGGACCGGTAACAGTCCGTAGGTCAATTAGTACCACGCCGTAGTGGGACACAGTGAAAAAAAGTACTTCATTTTTACTAATTTACTTCATTCAAAGAAAATCCAGTCATATCCATTTTCCTTCATCATTCAGACTCTGATACAAACAGAATAGAATCTAAAAGATGTTTTATTTTGAAGCACATTCTACCGGTCTGTAGTAACGGGTGGTACTGGCTGGCCAGTCCCTGGAACAAAAAAGGGCGAGGACTGCTGGTATAGATGTAACTACTCCATGACAGACTAATACATGTTTCTGCAATTGATTATTATTTATTCAAGCTACAAATATTGTTCATTTGTTCAAATTTCTCAGGTCTTCTTCTTGTATACACTGCAGCAGGATTATCTATAAAAGTTTTTTTTTTTTTAAATATAACCTATAATATCATTCCATAACAATGATGATTACCATGCTTCTAATGTATAGAAAGCCAACAGCAGGAAACTCATTATGGTCCTTTAGTTTTTCCCTTTTTTCATGAGTCTTGTGCTCAAAATACACAGATCGTAAAGGTCTTCTAGAAATATCCACTGGGCAAATGTGAGCACCATAGTAGATAGTAGTGGTTGCTCTGTCTTGAGGGAATATAGAAAAAGCCAAGAGGAAGTTAAACATGTGGTTTATAAAAGAACCAACATCAAATCCATGCAAAGTCTTTGAGCGGTTTGTTTCGTTTTCTTTTAATCAACGACAATTAGAAATAATTAAACAATATTTCTGATTATAATACAGAATTTATGATTACAAGAATAGTTATTACTGTCACTGCTGCTCTGTCTGTGTTCATTTATTTTGTATTTTAATTTGTTTTGTTTTTTTTTTTAGTAAAAGGGTTGTGGCTTCACCTGGTGTGAAGATATTCTTTTCTTGTGGTCAATTGAATGTTCTCTGAAGAGACTGGTAAATAATAAAAGACCATATAATATTTTAGAGTTACAATTATGTCAATAAAAGGGTTAAGAAAATAGACATCAAACATCCTGGTGGGTTAAGTGTCCAGGTAATTGGATCGGGCTGGTTGACACAGAGTTCACTCCTGTGAGTCTGTGTAATTGCCCCTTTGTGACGTTAAATAAGTACAAACAAAAGTCTGACCTGTGGGCAAACAAAACCTCACACCATTAACCACTCAACGTTATCTTGGTACCTTTGCTACAGTATAGCAAACAAAAGTGTATTTATTCTTCCAAACGGGGTATTTTGTTTATTATGTTCTGAGAACAACACATAAAATGTAATGACACTTTCACCAGAATCAAAGATTAAAGCAGACGGTTAATAAGATGGCTGCTGTTTCCAGATGCGTCCTACTTCAAAATGTGTCTTCTTCTGGTATTCACAAATGATATAAATGTAGTAACATATGTCTCAAACTCAAGGCCTGCGGGCCAAATGCGGCCCACCAGTCATTGTGTGAACCTTTGGAGCTAAAAAAGAGCTTGATAGATTTTTTTTATTACACAGAGCCATTTACAATATTTGTAACTATACTGTAGTTATACAGTCTTACAGTTACAACCGACCCTTCAAGAGGAACTGTATTGCTGATGTGGCCCCCCAGTGAAAATTTAAAAAAAACTTAAGTAAAATATTATATCCTATTATATTAAAATCAAACATTTAGACGGCACTGCTGTCGTGTCTGCTTGTTGACTCTGTCACGCTCAAAACTCAACACTACCTGGACATCTTGGGGTTCCCAGCCTTGTGCTAGACGCTTATTTCTCAGTAAATCTCTCACTGGCATTTTGACACGAACTCCAAGGTAGACCTTCTCAGATCTTCTGGCACCTGCAGAACAATAAGACAAGAAGGGTTTAGTGTAGGATCACAGGAAGGCCGAGTCAGACCATCTCAACAACCTTTTTAGAAGTTGACAAAAAAAAAATTGGGGGACATTTTATATGTCAAAAACAAATATTTTCCTACTGTGTGACAAAACATCATCTTTTTATTTTAAATCTGATATTGTGAGCAGTTATTTTTGTTTAGGCCACGCAAGTTTTACCATTTTTTAAAAATCCAAACAAGAGAAAGTTTATAATTTAACATATTGTAATGACAATTAGTGTGTGATAAAATACAATACATTTCACAAATTAAGAGATACATTACATTCAAAATCAAAATACCAGTTTACCAGTTTTAATAATCTGATGACGTTTCTAAAAAAAGCATATTTAAGATTTGACACCAGAGGAAGGATTAAGATTAAGATTAAGAAATCCTTTATTTGTCCCACAACAGAGAAGTTTAAAGTATTGGCAGCAGCAAAAGTACCGTACAAGGTATAGGAGTGAAGTATAGCTTAGAAAAAAGAAAAAAAGAAATACGGATATTAGTTTATTTAACAGAAATCATTCTTAACCTACACCATTCGAAAGCCAACGACACCAGCAGAGACTCAAACTCAAACTTCGTTTATCTCCATAAAACCATTTCCTACCTCTTTTACTCCCGGATCCTTCCTGCGAAGTAAACACGGGCGTCGGAACGTTGGGCTCGGCAAAACCGGCAGCGGGATCACCGGGGAAAGAGCAGAGTTTATCCGGGACTTCACATCTGTCTCTGAGGTCCCGTTTTTTATATCGTCCTTTCATTCTGTTATGTTTAAAATAAAAACAAGGCGCAAACAGGAAGTGCTTCTCTCTCTTTTTCTCTATCTGGATAACGCTACAAAACAAGCTATCTCTTAGCTGCCACTACTGTCTGTCCCTGTGTCGACCGCTAAATACCGACAGAGCAGCACCTGCTGATGTGTGTGTGAACAACTGTGTGTGTGTGTGTGTGTGTATTCGTGTTTGTGAGAACCAAAGAATCAACGCCCACCACCGGAGGACGCCCACGTGGAGGAGGATTCTCAGCAGGGTAACCTGTGCTCCAAATATTTTAGAAGTGACATAACGTAGGACTTCACTTTAAATGTGTTCTTTTTACTTTATGTTGTACATACTGTACATACAAGTACTGCTAAAAAAAGACAATAAGATAAAGTACAGACAATCTTTTTTCCTCTTTTAGGTCAGGTGTGTGATTGGGTTATGAGACCAAACGAGTGTTAATCATCTGCATAAAACACAGGCATTAGCTAAAACAACAACTGGCTTTTGAAGGGCTTGACAGATAAGGTGAAAGTCAGGATGACAGCTTAAATAAACCGACTATCGTCACAAGATCAATTGCAACAAGAAATGCATTTTACGTACATCGTCAAGGCCTCTCTGAGGCAAAGATATTATGACAGGTGGGGCTGTTGTTGTCGTTTTAAACGACACAAAAAAAAACCTCAGCAAACAATAATAGAAAAAGATTCTTTACAAGAATCACAGATGTTGTGGTCGATGGAGGAAACTTTAAGTAAAACATCAAGCGTCTGTGCGACCTGTTGAACTAAAAAATGTCCAGGAACGCCATCAGCTCAGAAGGCTGACGTGTGGGATAAAAAAAAAGTCCTTCAAGGGTCTTCAAGGAACAGTTACAGTCAGGGTGGGGAAATGTATGAAGAGCAAATATATATATATGTAAATATGTCCACAAACAAATACTAAGTTGAGGTTTTGAAAAAACAAACGGCATAGCTGTGCATGGATGTGTCAACATGTCAAATATTTGGCTGTGGAAATTAAGAGATCAGAGTGGAGGGGCGGGAGTGTGGTACACTGATGATAATGAATGGCTGCAGGCCAAAGTACAGCATGGAACGGTAGAGTACTTGCAAGTTTAGGTCTGCTTTTCAGCAAATGGAGTTTAGTCGGGATCAATGGTGTTGTCAGTGTTAAGAAAAACATTCAAAAAGGTATTAAATACAAATTTGCCACATATTCCAAAGATTGATAACAGTCCTTAAAAAGTTTGAAAAGCATCTGCAGATATATATATATATATATATATTTACACTATATTGTGAGCAAATACTTTTGGCAATATAGTATATATGTACACATATATGCATGCATGTGTGTATTTTGTGTATATATATGCCTGCACGTGTGCCTTAAAGTAAATTACTCTCAACACCAGACACGCAGCAACAGTGAAACGTACTTTCAGTGGAAGTTTTAGAACAAACCGCAGTACTTGTCGGGGCCAGTACTGTCACAGAACAAAGTACGTGAAATCAACCTCCCATTGGCCAAGTATTTCAAATTCAAAGTTAAATTAACAGGACAATATGTTGGAAGTAAAAAAAAAGGAGAAAAATCTCTTTGAAAAAGCTTTTTTTCTCCTTTTTTTTGGTCAGGCGAAACAAAGCTTAAACCAAAGCTTTAAAAAAGCTACTGAGAAAACAGGTATAGACCACTTTTAGTGACTGTGGAGTGAAAAAGCAACTCATGACGCTCAGCTACAAGTCTCTTCCTGATTATCAACACATTTGGTATTAGTAATTTAATATGAACTCTGCCTGGGGACAACTACAGCGGAGGGCGTGGTGATCATGATGACAACGCAACCTCTTTATCTTTGAGTCTCAACTTAGTCTGTAACTTTAGGCTGAAAGTTAATCAAGTCTACTCTGGAGTATTCTGTTCAGTTTTATGGGGTTGGTGTATTTTTTTTTAGAGAAATAAAAACCCTTTCACATGAAATGGTATGTACACAAAAGCTTCAATTGACACGTCACTGCAGATTTAGCTACATCTGTTGGGCAATCAGAAGCTGATAAGGAAACGTCGTAATGTTTATCCCTCGTAGAGAGGCTCACCTACCTGAACACTACACTCACTTTCCCCATGCACGACTGAAGTAAACATTTTTTAAACTTTAAAGTGGTCTAAATAAAGAGATAAATTACATTTAAAATCAAAATACCAGTCTCAGAGTCCTGAAACCAAAACAGGAAAATGATATTACTGTGAACATTGTCGTTAAAATTAAGATTTAAATTTTAAATTAAAATTATTAATTAATATTTGGTTTATATACTGTAGTATAGTTACGTATGTTTTTGAATCTGATGATTTTTCTATTTTGTTTATATACTGTAGTATAGTTATGTATGTTTTTGAATCTGATGATTTTTCTGAAAAGGCATTTTTAAGATTTGACACTGAAGAAAGGATTAAGATTAAGAATTTCTTCATTTGTCCCACCACAGGGAAATTTACGGTGTCGACAGCAGGTTTTTTTCTAATATACAGTACTCCGTGCCGTATAGTTAAGATCCAGCCATCGAGATCTAGAGTTTTCTCTAACCATCTGTGAGTCATTGTTGAGTGGAGGAGATAAACAACAACAACAACAACAGTCATTCCTACTAGTTGTTACCGTTAAGATTATGCGCACTTTTATTTGTTCCCAAATGAAGACATGTACATGTCTCAGGATCAGAAAAGAGTTTTGTGTAGAAGGAAATGATAGAATACTGTAGAAAATATTAAAGTACCACATGGGTCAAAAGAACAGCCAACTTTGTATTTTAGTAACAGCAAACATTGCACAGTAAGTGCATTTCATTGTTGTGTAGCACATCCCTTTGCCTAAAGCCAGGCTTATTTATTCACATTATTGTAATGTAATGTAATTTATTCACACTATTGAAATTGATTTAAAAAACATTTTTTTAAGTTTTGGGGAAAAGAAACTCAACCTGCTTACAGCACCTGAGAGTTTAAATATAGGAAAGTATTAGGCTTCAGGGCACTTTAGAAGTCATTTTAGAAGCGTGTTACATGACTCTGACTCTGACTCCGACGTGAAACAGCTGAGTTCAGTAACAACATATAAACATTACAAAACTCAAAGTCTGTTTTCGGTGTCGAAACAGAACCCTGTGGTACTGATGCACGTGGTGGGACCTAAACTAAAACTTCTTGTGCCATTAAATGTGGCAGGAAATATCCCTCAACAGTGTAAAACATGGGCCTGCAACGACCTGCACACACGGCTGCTGTCGCTGTCCCACGTCACAGTGTAGTTCTCGCACATTTGAATCACCATTTCGATTTGCACAGTTGTACTACTGCGCTGCTTATATTTTATTACACCTCTATTGTGTTTTGTTGTTGCTTATTTACAGGTGTTATTTTTACCCTTATTCTTACCACAGCAGTCTCTTTTTTCATATGAACTTTGAACTTGGAACAAACATTTTGCCAAATGATACTATTAAATAAAATAAAAACACACAGACACATATACCAGAAACGACGGTACATATCCCTCTCGAATAAAATTCCTCATTAGACTGACATGCAGATCTTCAACATACTTGACAAAAGTTGGAACAGAGACAAAAAATTCAAAAGGTTATACGGTACAAAACAGGTTTGAGTAGACTAGTAGACCGAGCAAGCAAAGAAGGGCTGGGCGTTCTATTGTTTGTCAATTATAATGATAGATTTACAAGATAGAGAACAATTCAGACATGTAAATATATTCTTTAAAGTTGTGAATAAAGAATTTCAGATGCAGGAGGATTCAGTATTCACACAAGTTGAGCGTTGAACAGCTGCAGAATTTGTTCCTGACCTTTAAGCGCTCAGTCATGACTGCATGAGATCAAACTGTGTTCAGCATCACGTCTCAACACAACCACTGAGTGGAACTTTCCTTGAAGTTGTGCCAATCAAGGTCATTACAGCGGAACCTCGGTTTTTGAATTGAATTCGTTCTTGACGGTTGTTCGTGAACCGAAAAGTTCGAAAACCTCCCCTTAAGAATCAATGTAAAATGGATGAATCCGTTCCTGGACCTCGGATGATTCAAAGCAAAAACCTCTGGCCAGCTGAACACCAGCGCTAATACTGAGCTAACATGTTGTTTGCCTGTCTCGCTTTTGTTTAGTGGTGCCCAGGTTGCATCCAGTGAACTCATATGCAGAAAACAGCTGCTCGCTCTGTCTGACAGTGATGTTGATGTGGACAAATGCTGGGCAATCAAACCCTAACAATGTCTCGGGAGACTGAAGAAGAAGTACACACAGAGAAGAGGAACTGCTGTGCTGGGCCGTCATTATAACAGGACAAGTCTCTGCCAATGACACCTTTTACAAACTGTACTGCAATTGAAATTTAAAATAAACTGTGAAATATTGACAATAATAATATACTGTACCAGGGGAAACTCTCTGATCTATGTAAAATCCAAATAATTTCATCTTCAGACCTACTGTAGACTCGCTAACTAACTCAATTTGCAACAGTGTAGTAATTATGCAAACTACAGTGTCAGGAAACCTACTCACAACATGCTCCCCGACATTTCCACCCAATACACTAATATGATCATGACTCCAGGGTAAATGTATTTCCCCCTCCTTAAGCTGCTTGATTTTAAGGCTGCATTTTTTGCAGTGTTTTTTTTAAAGAGCATTAATTACATTACACTCTTTATGTTTAATTGTGTTTTTTGTTTTGTCTGCACTTTTTTTCTTTATAGTACTTGTTTAATTGTTTCTGGAAAATTAAAGATGCGTTTTGGAAATTTTGGGAAACAAAAAAGAACGTTGGATTCTTCATGCTGGTTGTAAAAGAAGAATAGCACAGTAGGTTACATCTCTACAGTAAAATATGTGTTATATATAGATATATATAAACATATATCTATATATAACAGAAGGGAACCTACTAAGCCAATAGAATAATGCTAAAACAAGTAAAGACTAGCGATTATGGGCTACCAGCTAAAGTCTGCTAAATTCATTTGTTAGTGTACAGGTATTGTCCCAAGGCGACAAAGGTAATAATGCACCCAGATATAATAGCAACCACATTCCACTGAGGCCTGCTCTGAGATATTTCTGTCTCTTCATGGAGTCAACAACCAGGGATCTGTCTGCTGTCAAAAGTATATGCTTCATGCAGAGGGGAGGCACAAATTGGCTGAGAAAATACCACGAGTTCCAGACAGCTAAAACTGAGAGCATGTTGCAGAGCAAGCATGTCAAAGTTGAAAGTGGGACCTGCGACTCAGGGCCCCAGCGATATGAGCTGAGTTTGGGGAAAGCCTGATGTTTGAAGGCTTTAAAAAGTACATGTATCTCAAATATTGCTGATAATTGACAATTGTCCCATTCACGTTTATCCAGAATATACGGTTCTGTTCTAAAATCAGCAAGCATTGTTAACATCTTGAAGCTGTATATTCTGTTAAAATCATGATGCTATTTTTGTAAAGTACTCTTCCTTAGATCCCGACACATTTTATTTGTATACCGCAAAGGCTTAATTATTATGTGTACTCTTCTGAACTCATCGTCTCGGTGTTCCCCAGGGCTTTACTGTTGGACACTTTTTTTTTTTTACAAATTCTCTCTCACTTTATTTTGTATAGAATTTTAAGGAATTGATAATTTGCAGTACATAATGTAGAACATGACATGTCCTGCAACCCAGTGTTTCCCAAAGTGGGAACTCTGTATCGCCCCTTAGAGGAATGGAGTTGCTGCAGGGTAGCCGTTTACATAATTAACAGATCACAGACTTTGATGGTTTACACTACATGTACACTGAATTCACGTATCACACTCTTGTTACACTCCTTGACAGGATGACAGAGAAAGTGACTTGTATTATCTCTGACTTGTAGTGTAGAAGAAACTGACTTTTTATCTGACAGTATCGCGTGTCAGTCTCTCACGGAGCCTGACAAGAATGGTATGAACGCCAGATCAAAGGGTGTGGAATGCTAATTAGGTTGAGTGATGAAAGGCTGTACAAAGTCGACCAGACTAGTTAACAATGAGAATAAAGAAAACAGAAGTCGGATCAAATTTTAAACATGAACACTCTTCACTTTGTCGGGAAGTTAACCAAAGTGTGCTATGTTAATGCTATGTTAATGCAATGTTTTGTTTGCATAACACTGTTTTTTACAGTTTGACAATTTCTCTCTGTGTTTTTAATGTACCTTCAAAAGTATATTGCAAATATGGGAATCTAAAATTAAAAGCACTTCTTGTTAAAAAGGAAGGAGTGTAGTAGAATAGTGATGAGAATGACGAGCAGTATACTACGAGCATACTTACAGTATGTTGTCACTTTATTGTGAGTTAGTATCCGTTTATACTGCACTGACTTTGAGGACTTTTTCTCCTATTATGACTCCAAACCTCGGCCTTGCATCATCTTCGGTTAAGACTACATTATAAGTGAGGTGTGGTGGAGTAAGGACACAGCTCAAACAGTTTGTGGCTAGCATTTTGCTAGGGGTGCAGAATGATCTGACGGGGGTCCGTTTGTGATTGAGCTGTATTCACAACACTGAGCCACTGTGGGTCAGTGTTGTATGAAAATATAAACCTAAGCCATCGTAGCAGACTGTAGACAAACACATTTCTTTTGCAAAAAAAGTATTAGTGATTGTATTGGTACTTTTTATTCATTATTATTGCTACTGTTGGCCACAGTACATTTTAGAATAACATAAATGATTTTCTTTTTTCAAAAAAGTAATAAAAATGTTTAGATGTTCATTAACTAAGCGAAGATGTTTGGACAGTTTTCGTACAGATTTCGTTTTACATCAAATCCATCCTAGAGTAGGACATGTGTGTGTGTGTGTGGGGGGGGCATAACTAATAATCTAATAATCTAATCATAATAATAATTTCACAATTCTTTTTCCATTTTCCTCGGTGTTATTTGTGAGCATGGTTTTTGTTTTTGACTCCAGTGCACCATCTATCGGCTGAATAATTTAGACATAGAGTATAATGGATGGAGTCGTCTAACAGACAGTGGAACCATAACCACTGTACAATGTAGTCGAAGTCCAATGACTGTCTGTCCATACAACAACTGCTGGATGATGAGTTTTGTTTTTCTATTTTTTATGGATGAATACATAACAAACACACCTTGTGCTGAAAGACCATCGTTTCAAATGTCTCTTTTCTCAAGAACAGAATTAGAATCTAAATTTGAGGGGGAAAAATCGCTGCCTTTTGTAATTCTTAAAAAAACCTGTTAATATCAATTTAAACTTTTGGAACTAAGACTTCAGAACACAGTCCTGTCATGAGATCTGAAAGTGGAAATGCTAAAACTAATATATCAAATAAATGATGAAACTAAAAGTTGTTTTTTTTTTAATTGCAAGTCAATTCCACACGTGTTTCCCCAATGCTTTCTTTGTGGTTTGCTTTTGTGTTTATGCTTTTGGTGAGTTATGTTTGTAATAATCTATGAACTATGAAATCCTAAGGTGGTAAAGTGGGAACAGTGGAATAAATATGAAAAGAAGCCTTGATGTCTGAAAAGACCAGTGACCACAGGACAGGTCCCAGTCGACAACATTTGAACATGAGGAACATTTTGTGCCGCACCGTGCCTCTGGTGAGTGTTCCATTAACCAGTAGTGTGTTCCAGTTACGTGCACTCACAACTTTGCATGCCCTCACCTGTTGCAGGTAGTCATCATTAAATGACTTTCTGTGGAGCTGCCTAACACTTTCAATTCACCTTCAGGCTACGTTTTTGACTAATAACTGGTTGTGACTTTTCTACCTGTACCAGCGCTACAGGATGATCTCACATGGTAAATGTAGAATCATGTCAAGAAAAACCTCTCATGCAGACAAGTTTGGGATCACACAGAAACCAGAGAACTACTTGGAGTAGTAAAAATTCACCGAATCACACCTAATATTTTACTTTTTCATTTTTTCAGTATGACTCAGACTTTTTTGGCCACAGTTACTTCCTTTCTTCAACCTGACCTGAACTATGAATCGCCTAGTGGTAATATTAACATATCTGTTAAAGGTTTTGCCCCCCCCCCCTCTGCACTCCAGCAGGACAAGTCTGTGCAGCTCACCTACTGTGAGAGCTCATGTGGCCGGGGCGGTTCGGCTGTGGAAAGCTGATGTTTACTTAAGATAAGCAAAAAACACCTGGCACAGTTACCTGTGCCCTTTCTTGGAAGTTAAAAAGGGAAGTTCCACAACTTTATTAGAGAACCTCATTCAATATGAGGTGAGCCTGAGCAGCAGAATCATGACAACATGACCTATAAATAACAATGTCAGTGTTTTTCCCTCTTTGGAAAAACAAATCAGATTCATCTTCATATTTAATGAAATCCAATTTTACAAAACTTTTCCTGAACATTAAGTGTTTTTTTATTTTTAAAATTAACGGACCTGATTGAAACTCCAGACAGGCCGGGTTGGCCCATGGGTCATATGTTTGCCATCCCTGTACTAGGGTGACAAACGTTTTATTCTGACGTAACATCCTGCAAATACCAAAAAATAAAATCTATAACTTATATTCATTACAATTTAACTTTTAATTTAATTTGACTTTTAGGTATCTGTCAAAAACAAATAAATAAATTTGTTTAATTAAAAAGTTAAACAGTTTTGTAGAGGAAACACTTAAAAGCTGTTTTTCACATTCATAATCTCTACGAGTAAGTGTCTTTTTTATGGCCTTTCAGGGCAAGTGTTGTGGGATTTTCCCCGGCGTGCAGGCTGCTTTGAGCTGACATGGTTATCATCTCTGAGTGACACCACTTCTTTACAATCTTATCTGATTGTGGTATGAACTCCAGCAACTTTGCTCTTAAAAAGTGTCAGCAGTGAACGCTGAAGTTAGCCGTGGCTGATACTTTCACCTCTTCACACTGTTGGATGGGACAGATATTTAACTGGAGCAGCTGTGCAGGCCCTGCAGATTTACAGCTGTGATTGTGTGTGTGTGATGGAGAGAGGGAGGGAGGAAGGGGGAGAGGGAGAGAGAGAGAGAGAGAGAGGGAGCTGAAGCCAAAGCCAAAAAGTAGATTTTGTTTGCCCTGCAGGCTGAAGCATGTTTTTATGCCCTTGAAGGTCTGGCATGTGCACACAGGCCAAAGACAAGAGCTGGGCATGAACACACACACACACACAAACACACAATTTTTTTAAGTTTTATGAAAATTTCAAGGTGGTTGTGCTGGAAGTCCGGGGGACTAAGGGTGGGGTAGGGGGAGTTTAATCCGGCCTGCCAAACTTTTCCAAATGATATAACTTATTTATATTATCATTATCTGCCTTTTCCCTGCAATACCCATATTCCCCCAATAGATGGTGTAGAAACTGATAAAAGCATTTTAGCCTTTGTGCATGACTTTTACATTTCTTTTTATGTCATTTATCTTAATTCACACGAACACTCCCCGTTCAATTTTAGGACAATTGTGGCCCGCGAGTCAAAAAGTTCCACCACGCCTGGACTAGTCTGTTCCTACACCCATACTATGGGCGAACGCCGAAGTGCCCTCCAACCTAAGAGGCACAGATGTCTCAACAAGAACAAAGCCTCTTCAATACAGCATAGAATAAATTACAGTGAGAGTCTCCCCCTGCAGGAATGTGCCGGGTCATGCAGTCAGTGCAGGTTTTAAACATGTGGTTTCCCTTTGTGTGAGCATCAACAGCCCTTTCCATAGGTTTCCAGGTTTACTCACCCTGTCATTGCCATAACATGGAGATAAGAGATAAGAGATAAGTGATGACTTGTACTCCATCACTGCAGTGAGATATATGATGTATTTTGGACTGTGCTTTGACCCTGTGTTGCAGCAGACAGGGTCAGCAGGGATCGGCTTCTGCTGTCATAGCTGGAAAAAACAAAAACATATTTGTATAAGTGTCTGCAAGGTCTTTTGTGACGTTTAACATTTCTCAAGGTGAGTTAATTATTTTACTTCTAATGCCATATAAGTGAGGCAGCAGGAACAGATACAGTTATGCAATAATTAAACATGGATCCACACAACCTTCGAACCAACAATAACCTCAATCTAGCCAATCACGTCGAGCTCACAGTTAATGTTTCTGCATAGGCCTAATATGAGAAAGGTTTCAGCTGCTGTTTTTATGTTTTTTAAGCGTTGCTGGTCAGTGAAGCATGAAGTTCGAGCAGGTGTTTTCCATCTGCATTCATTTCTTAACCAACTACTAACCTCGGTCAGTTTCAGCCTCAGCGTGAGCCAAGACTGAAGTAGAATTTTTTGTAGAAGATGTTCCTTCCGATTCCATTTTAGACTAAACAAATGCACTGGCAAGAAAAAGTTTAGCCTGTGCATCAGTAATAACAGCAGGGGGATCTGTAGAGGGATTCAGTGGGATTTAGAGAAACTTTTCTTCCGGTCAAGTTATGAACTTATGACCCCAAAACTGTCCAGAATATTCTGTAGGGGGGGTGAGATCCTAGTCAGCTCTTGTGTGCCATGAAGAGACATCCAGCAGTTTCCAGCCAGTCTTACGGGTTTACCTCGGCCTCTGTATTATTTGAGTTACCGTGACTCCAGGTGACAAGGTTTGACCCAAGGCAGTAACTGAAATGGTGAAAGTGTTTAAAACCGTCAACAGCAACTTGCCCCGTGTGCAGCCGGCGCCTGTGTGTGTGTGTAGGGGATTAAGAGATCATTTCTCTTCACCTCAAAAATGCCTCTTTGAATATAACATTTCAGAAGGTTTAGTATTTGAGTGTTTCTCAGTTGTTTCTTTTAGGTGTCAAAAAGAGGAAGTGAGCCAAAAAGACTGTAAACACAACGGAGCCACGTTTCTCTGCCTTGTGACATTTTTTATTTTATCTGCACCTGGCTGAAAGTGCTTATAAACCACTCCCTGGTTTCTCGCTGGGGTCTTTATATGTCAGCACGACAGAAGGCAGTAAAAAGTACAATATGTATTGATAATTTTATTTTACATACAGTTGTGTAATTGTGTGGATTCAGTGTTTTTACTGGCATGATTAAATGGCAGGAAGTAAAATTTGTTTTGTTTTGGTCTTCATCTGTGTGTGTCTGCAGCAAATACCCAGCAGCCATTGCCCAACCTGGACTGACTGAGTTCTCAGAGCACTCGGTTCATATCACTGTAGGTAGCTTCTTATTGGCAGCGCTCCAATCGCGGGCACATGAAACGAAAGCTGAGTTGAAAAAAACACGCCCTAGCTTCCATTTGTTTTCATACATGCTCTAGCAACCGGTGATCAATCTTGTGTATAAGTATATGGACTCAGTCGTGTGTCAGTTCACTGTATATCACACTTCTTGGCACAGAGACCTGCATTTAATGTTTATTAAGTTCAAGTGAAAACTCGTTGCTGTTCAATTGAAAGTGAATTACTTCGTCATTGTGACACCGCAGCAGCAGAGCCCGGGGAGCAGCGTGTGTGGACGGTGCCGTGCTCAGAGCACCTCAGTGGAGTCCACTTCCTTAACCACTGCCCGTGGTGCCCAACTGTAAAAAAAAAACAACTAAAATTTCAACTTTTTTGTGACCTCATTAACTCCAGAAGAGAGCACTTGGCAGCACTCAAAAACCCACAAACAGATTCAGGAAGTTTCTTATGAAGTTCAACCTTAAAAACCTCCAGTTACAGAGAAACCAGGCCTGACAGGAACAAGCAGAGCTGTAGAAAACAGAACAACATGCAACGACGACTCAAGTGTCTGAGGGAGAGAGGTCACATGACACAGGTGAGCCTGATGTCAATGATTAACACAGAAACAGGCCGGAGGGAAAGGAGACCTCAGGACCATGGGATAATATGACAACAGTGTTGATACAAACATCACCAGCCAACAGTCAGTCCCTACCACATTAAACTGTACTACAGCTGTACTACAACTGCCACAGAATTTATGTTTTCATGACATCAGTCTTTACTTCAAATGTATTTTCAGAAAATGCTGAGGTGGGTTCTAGAAAATATTAGCAATTTAAATAGTAGTGAGAGTGAAATGATATTTGTTCATCCATAAGAACAGCCCTATTGTTAATAAAGGCAACAAAAGAATAATTAAGAGGAAGCACCAAGTGTGTGGTTTTTCTGGGAATCAAATAGCAGAGGAGGCACCAAGTGTGTGGTTCTTCTGGGAATCAAACCCAGTCCTCTGTGCTCTGTTTGCAAGGCAGGCCGGTTAACCGCTACACTATGAAACCACTGTAAAACATTGTTAAAACCTTCTCAAACAATACAAGATGTGCAGAAATGACAATATAATATGAGTCTATTATTTTCTCAATACAAGAGGATATTTCAGAATATTCTAGTTGTTGTTAAATATATCAAAAATACTATAGAGCTGCATCAGTTTATAGCTAGAAATCTGGGTTTTCATGTTTCCTAATCCTACTTAAATAATGTTAGATGAATCATAAACTGCTTATTAAAAATAAAAAAACAGAAATCAGGTTAAAAGTTGGGGGTAACACTAATAAATGGTAAAATAACGGTTACGGTAGCTACTGCAGGAGTTGCCGTTTTACTGGTGTATTTTTTCAAACTTGTACATAACAAGAAAAAAAAAAACAATGCTCTCGAGGGAATAATGGGTGAAAGAAAAAAAAAAAAAGCCCGCTACTTTCTGGTATAAAGCACGTCAGCCAACCTGACATTTGTTTTTTTTCCACTTTCACTGTACAATTTTAGCAGGATTAGCAGCATGCACTGGGACAAATGTAAGTACTGCATTGTTATTTTGTCACTAGCAATAATTAAAAGTATATATGTATATATAAATATATTTAATTGGTTATAAACTTACATCCATAATATTTAAAGTTATTTATCTCCGATGGTGACCGTATATTACTAGGTCTTCTGTTCTAGGACTTCAATTCAAAAACAAAAAAGGGGAAAAAAAAAATCATAAAATTGTATTTTATGGCGACTTAATCATTTACCATGTAATCAATACCAATGTTTGCATCCTTGAGAAGCTAACTGTGAATTGGATTTATCAGCCAAATGAGGTAAAAATGACGATCGGTTTTGTTTGAAACTCTACAGTTAAAGTTCAACGATAAAAAGCTCAACGTCTGATTCAGTGTGTGTCGGTTCAGAGTGGCGATGACTGAGTGGCGGCTCCACTCTCCTCACCACATCATCGATTGCAGGTTTCTCCCAACAGAAAATCCGCAGAAACCGAATAAATTAGAGACCTTTCCTGGTGTGATCTGTGTGAGAATCCACACTGACGCTCCAGTGTAAGACTCTGAAAGAGGAAGATGATCATTTTGGAAGTTGATTTGCGAGCTGCTAATGGCGTGTAATCTTGATATGCAAAATGATGGCGTCCATGCTGAAGGACTGTGCAGCTGTGGCGCTTCCTCTTTTGTGTTTTAACAGCATGGCCTTCTGTATGTTTGAGTGCGTGTGTGTGTGTCTGTGTGCGTGTGCTCTGGTCAGACATAAGCCGAACATAACACGATAGCTTCTGTTAATATATATATAAAAAAATCACACTGTCTTGTTATTACCAGAGCTCTGTTTGTTTAGTTAAATCCGACTAAACTCTTGCACGGACTTCTTCTCCCACGCACAGTACGCAGTGTATTTGATGTAATTACAGAGAGAACGCCAAACTACCATGGAAATGTTATGATCACTCAACTGTGTAATTCAGGTGGTTGTCCAGAACTCTGATCAAGGCGACGTCGTGACGACAAAACAGTTTCATAAACGCAAACAATTTGTCAGAGCCTTGACAAAAAAAAAAACAGTCTAAGAACAAGGTTTGCCAAAAAATTAGGGAACTGATAAAATTATGATTCATTTATTAAATGGAATGAACAAATAAAAGTCCCAGCCACATATTAATCTATACCAAAGCCTTAGCTTTAGACTGAAATAAATAGACGCAATGTAGCGTAGCAACCATTTTAATGTTAGCACAAACACAATGAAACAGTATTGTAATGTGTAAATGTGTGTTTCAATTCAATGTGTTTCAATATTTCAATTGTTCATTGTTAGCTTAATTGCTAAACATTGTCAGATGACACAGGTAAAAAAATAAAGTATAATCCTTTAACAGACAGAGGAAGTTTATTTGGTAATAACTGATGAGGTTGACTTTAAATGCTTTTGAAAGCAAGAAATAAAAGGTCTTTACCAGAAAGTGGACAGGGTTTTTCTCAGATTGTAAGGTCAAGGATCAGATCGGTACTGATGTGCGTTCCTAGGCAAGAAACCTAAGGGCACCTTGTCTAGACAAACCTCTGTTCAACCCCAGACAAAAAATCACCAGTTTTAGGTGATAAAACAAGTGTTATAAAAACATATATGTAATGAAATACATTGATTTTTATGTGGATTTGCAGACAATTTTTTTACATTTTAAAACCCTGGGCTGTTTCGGTGAACATAACGCTGATGTACTCGCAGAATTTGCAGACGGAGGCATATGAAGGTCTTCAAAAGCCGAGTGGTTTTTTTAAAAATTTTTATAGCCATCTGCTGCCGCCTAGTGAATAGTATTTAATTGTTCCGCATCAAGGTTGACAGTTGACAACCGCTAGTTTAACTGTATGTGCGTTTTACGTCCTTTGGTGCTAGGACCACTGTGGGCCGTGTTTATTTAAACACTTGTTTTTTCTGCACTGATTTAACAACCTGCTGTAACTCATCCATGTTCATAACATTACGATCTCCCACAGCAGCCTTAGATTGTTTTGGCATACATCCACGATGCAAATGTTCCGATGCAAGAGCAGTGTTGACGCCTGATGTTGATCGTTCGTTACAGCAGAAATCCAGAAAATCGCCAATTAAAACATATATACATTAAAAAAACATATATATATGAATCTGGAAAAAACACAGTGATCATTTTCAATTACTGCAGATGGTCTCTCATGATTCTTCATTCTTCATTGGCCAGTCCTTGTCATTTAAGGATTAAAGTAGGCGTGGCATATTTTTGTGCGAAAATCTTAAGGATCCACATCATTAGTTATTGGATTCGTTAATTCAATACAAATAAACATGAACGTCTGCAGATCAATGTGTCTACTGTTGGTAGTTTAACTTGAGTGAAACAGAAGACCATTTTTATTAATAATAAGGAATTATTATTAATTACAAAAAACAATCAATTTAAATATTTTTTATGATATTGAAATGGCAGACCTTTTTTTTTTTTTTTTTTAGCAGAAACAGACGTGGACTTCAGTTACAATCCTGTCAGTGCCGTACTAACAACTGAACCTTAGCGGAAGCATACTGTATGTAGTACAGTAGTACTGTAGTACTGCATTATTGGCGTGTCGTGATTACATTGCACAGATAAAACCACCACAGTGGTTGATTACTGTATAACTTATACCTTTTTTGGTGACAAGTCAGAGGGATTTGTTTTTCACCTGTGGCGTATGGAATCTTACACGACTTAGAGACCTAGGGAGAGTTGTAAAAAAATATCCTGTCTGTTATGCAAATTATTTCCCAATGAAGCTGTTGCAGGAGAGAACGATAGTGACTATTAGCCGCTACTTTTCACACACATTTTACCCTGCGGCTTAAACAACGTGGCTAGTTGTGGCTAGTTTAAGGATTTTTCTACTGTCACGAAATTCATACCGCTAGCGATCAATGACTTTTCTGGTAGGCTACTGTGAGTTATACTAGTAGTATATGTCTGTGTGAGTTGGTTATACCGGATCTGTTAAAACGCTGTTTATGTACTGTTATGCTTGGTGGGGTGATAATAAAGATCCCAACTTCCCTGTTTCTGTTTACCTCTGCTGCGGACAAGCACGAAGTAAAGAGAGTTAGCCCCAGAGCTAATATATGCTTCTGCCCTGGAGTGCAGCCTATATATATGTACAATATTTTTTTATCTTTTTAAATTTAGTAGGTGTGGCTTATATTCAGGTCCGCTCAATAGTCCAGAATCTACGTTTGTCTGAGTGTAGCCTGTGAGCATTGTCTCCGCGATCACTGGTACGACAAACTGTGATGGAGCTTATCTGAAAAGAGGCCCCTGCTCTCAGATCAGATTCTTTCTCATGATTAAACCATTTGGCCCCAGGCCGCTGTTTGAGCAGCTTCCCTGGAAACCTACCTACAGTTATACAATGAAATTACAGTGATGTGAAAATGTGTGTGCTGAAGCAGGAGGCTTTTTGATGTTGTAGTTACTATAAAAAAAACAACAAACCGTCAGCTCTACTTAATTCACACGCTGGCTCCAGCCACTAATTACTACCAAAGTTCACCTCTGAACACAGGTATTTTCATACAGAGTAAAACGTTTGTGTCATCCTGATGGGAGAAAAAAGGAGCAAAATCTTTCATTGTTCCTTTTTTCCCCCCTCAATCTGTATTATTAGACAAGATCCTCACATTAATTCATGTTGTAAGATGACATTCAATAAGGCAAATTGTATAAAATCATCAATCGCTCTATTGGTTAATCAATCATGGAACATAGTTTTCCTGTGTATAAGTTTATATCCACTGTGATTAAAATAATAATACTAACAACAACAATAATAATCATCATCATCGTCGTCATCGTCATCATAAAAACGGGCACCTTCCAAGGTCACCATACAAATTACCAGAATGGAAACAAATAAAAGTTAAAACGACCCTCTTACACATGGTTTGTGTTGTTCCAACATAAATATCTCTAACAGTTTGTCGATACAATAACCACTTCACAACCTACTACTACTACTGAACATTTCCCAGCCGTGACAGGTTGTTATCAACCCTGATAGAAACAGGCTGAAGACAAATGATGTCAGCTTGAGGCTAGAAAAAAACCGCCACCCATCTATAAATCAACTTGGTTCTGTTTCCTGTCTGACCTGCAGCTACACCGTCAACTGTGACCAGGCCCAGACCTTACCAAGGTGTCCGGGTCAGAGATCCAGTTAAGGAGCTGCTGAGGAGGAAGAGGAGTCGGGAGCCAAACGGTGTCAAAACAGTGTCTTCTGCCTCGGTTCTGGTGAGGACAAAGCCTAAAGTCTGGCATCGATGGCCCTCAAGTGTTTGTTTACGTATTGTTTGTTTATCTATGTCACTGAGGCCAAATGTTTGTCATTTTACACAGCAACATTATCAGTCGTCTGTCTCTATGTGGGGTAATTACTAACTCTTACTTACTAACTTACTAACTATACACGCCTAATAATGACTCACCTTCTCTGACTCATAACTGAGCAAAGTTCGCAGTAATGTGCAAAAGAAGAAAAAAAAAATCTGCATGAATACACACTGTATTCTGCTCTTATCAAACCTGGAATCTCACCGTCCCAAGACAAATAAAAGCTCCACAGATTCTTTGTTTAACTGACGTAGTAAGAGGTGTTTTCACAACACCTTACGGCCTGTGTTGCTTTTAGCACCTGAAAGATTCAGGTGAGCACATAAAACCTTTCTTATGAAAATAAAAATATCAGTACTTCTCAAAAAGTGGGTGCAGTGAGGTGCCAGGGTGGCATTAAGTGTACCACTGCTGTAATGCTTGAATGATAACAAGCCTCCAGTCACTAGGTGGCAGCAACTCATACAGTGGTTTGTACAGATAGAAATATACATGTTATCAGGTCGTCAATAGTATTCCAATGTGTGGAGGTGTGGGTCAGGGTGGGTGGGGGCGTGAAAACATTTTTCTAAGTGGGGGGGCATGACAGAAAATAATTGAGAACCACTGGCTTAGAGAAATGATTCTGTGTGGGGAGAAGACCACAGGCCTGCCCCACAGCCAGGGGAGATTTTGGTCCTTATATAATCCAGGTGTTTTTCCATGACAGTTACAACTATTCCTTTCATGGCTCGCGGGCTGGGCACACAGCCTTCTATGCAAAATAACTTGCAGCCCTGCCAGAGAGAACCTCCCACACACTATTTATTTTCTCATTTCTGGTGATAAAGGATCCACTCGGCCCAAACACACACATGCACACAAGTCACCTCACAAACCACCTCATGAAAAACAAAATTTAAAAATGACTCCCCCCCCACCCCTATTTTGTTTTTTAATAACTATTATTTACAGTGTGCTTTAAAAACACAAGCGATAAATAATAAAATTGAAAAACCCTGAAAAAACAGACTTGTGAAAAAGTCATGGAATATGACTTCCAGGTAGTGTGATCTGCTCCATGCCTGCAACAGGAGAACTGTGTCACTATCTAAAAAGGATGTTTTACTTTCACCAACTACATCCCTACCATGTGAGGAAAAAATGATACACCAAATTCACAACATCCATTACTGTGGAGTGCAAAATGCTGCAAAACAGAGTTTAGAGGCACAGGGCCATGTTACTGGGCCATGTCACTGGATAATTGTATTTTGTATTTATTATTAGAAATGAATGATTAATTAATTAATCAAACACTTAAGCTGAAAGTGAAGTGAGAGCAAATAATTTGTCACTAACAGCACACCATTGCACACACCCAAATGTGACCTCTGTATTTCACCCATCACCAAGGTGAGCAGGGGGCAACAGTGTGTGGGGACGGTGCCATGCTCAGAGCACCTCAGTGGCAACTTGGCAGCTGGTGGACTCGAACCTAAAACCTTCCATTCCCCAACCGTCCATTGTCTGATTCTTCTTTATTATTTGCCAACAGTTTCTGTCAGCTTTAGCCACGGCAGGAAGCAGGCGGAACCCAAAACCAGTACTATGGAGACACAAACTTCTAGATTGAATTGGTGAATTGATAAAAATATGAAATAAACGAACAGCTTAAGTGAGATTGTAGATATTTACTGTAAATATAACTCACTCAAGACACTGCTGCCTTCATCCATTGAAACCTCCCGTTGGTTGAGCCTTAATTTTACCTGGGAAACCACAAAGTCAATTTGTCTCATATAAAGTTGACCTGCAACATCTAACCTCCGAGGTACGAACAATTTACCTCTCTAATTTTCCACCTATCAGCTGTCAGGAGCTCTTTAACAATGATTTACTGCGTACCTCAGCAGCTGCCTGCCTTTGGTGGATTGAGTGAGAGATGTAAAAATCTCCGCCTGTAACACGAGCTCCTGCAGCAGACTGCGCCGCCCTGCAGGCACCTGACGGCACATGTGTGCACACGCTGGCCGTCTGCAGGCTGCAGGTTGTAGGATGCAGTCTTTCACTGCAGCTCACGTCACGTGCCGTCAGTAATGTCAGTGTTGACCCCGTCTGTCATTATCAGTGACAGTTGTTTCACTGAATTGAACCAAAGCCTCGTGTTTCGTTACTTTTGACTCTCAATGACATTTGTCAACATGTGGACCTTTTATGGTCATGAGCGCATCCACTTGTTTTTTTTTAACTTCTGCACATGAACACAGCTCAACCACCATGTGTATCCAAAACTAGGAGCTATGGTTTGGACCAGGGTGTTATTTATTTATTTTATTAATTTAAAAAAATACAAATTGACTAAATTTATGTTTTTATTAACTAATATAAAATTTAAAATTGTTTGAATCACCAACAATATATATTAAGTATTGATCACGCTGAACTAAACCCTTTAAATTAAGGGGTGAATAAGAAAAGTGGATTTTGACAGAGATTTGTGATTTTTGCAATTTTGTCAGATCAAGCTCAGGGCCAATTTTAAATTTTTTTAGGGACCTTTGACCTTTAGCATTCGCTCATTTCTGATGCTTAAAATTTCCTACAAATTCAGTTTTCCATTTTCTGTTTTTTTATGTTAAACTTACGGTTCCATCAACACACACACATCCAGACAACCTCAACTCAGCTGTTGCTCACACCTGGACGTTATGAGCACGTTATGAGCCCAAGTGTAAATACTTTGTATTTATATATCAACACTGTGGTTTATAATTTCTCTTTTAGGATGAAGTCGCACGCAACAATCATTCCATGTCCACGCAAGGTATTTGTTTACCCATAAACCAGAATTTTCACTGAACTCATTGCTATGTTTTGTCTAACACTGGGTTATTTCTTCCACATTCAGGCGTTCCGTGCTCCGATGCCGCCACAGGCACCGCGGCTGAGACTTTAGTCACAACCGGAGATGGATTGTTGCAGTGCTCCGGATGGAAAACTCCATCCTCGTCCGCATGTGCCGCCATGATGCCGTGGTCTTCATCTGAGTACAGACAGCAAGAATCCTGCGCTCAGAGTCTAGCCTACCCTGCCAGCACCCTAACCACCGACTTGTACATGCAGACTCTGTGCCCCAGCTACACCATGCTGACCTACACGCATACGCCGCTGCTGACAAACTTTGGAGTGAGTAACGTTTTCCAAACTTCTGCAATAAGCACAAAGGCTTTAAATTGACACTTTTGTCAAATTAGATAATATAGATAAATTAAAAAAGGAATATTAAGGAAAAACGATAGATACAATTAGACTGAACAGAAAGTGAGCAGAGCTTTAACACCAAAAATCCATCTCAAATAAAAAGACTGTCACCTGCTTCCAAAGGGCTAAAATTAGGTAGCACTATTTTAATGTTTTAATAAACGACAAACCTAATGGTGGTTAATTAGAACAGAAAGTGTAAACTCTCGTCTAGCCAAATGTGAAACATTAACATATTTAAGCTAACAGATCTACAGTACCAAATATTACAGTAACTTTTGCTCCGGTCTTTGTCCCCGATGTTAAAATACCTTCAAACTGCTGACACGTCCATGAGGACAATGAGACAGTCAACTGTACTGAGACAATACCACACTGGCCGACAGAAAAGCCAATACAGTGTCAGCTTCAGTTGATTGGCACATTTAGAACAATCACATATTCATACAAAACGTCTGCAGATGAAATTAGTTTCATCAATAAACCAAAAAATAATAAAAGTCAAAAATAAACTCTGTCACTGTAAGATGATTACAGCATGTGAGAACATGGTGTGCAATAACAAAACAAAGTTAACCTAAAAACTAACACCGCAAGCTAAAGACTTCTGAACTTGACAAACAGGTGTTACTAAACTTTTACTAAATAACGCCCTAAAGAAATATAACTGTGAATGCTTTCCTCCAACTGCTAACTGTGGAAAGTGTAACCAGGATGGCTACCCTACGCAACATTCTTAAAAACCAATGGATGCTGAGGACGCCTGGACAGCCTGGACACAGCCATGGTCTGCTCCAATCCTGATCCTGAACACATGATAGTCATGATTCCAAAATCCTTGCAAACCTTTGTAGAAATTATATATAACAACAAACAAAAAAATGTATCAAAAATATAACAAGTTGACCTTTAGATAATTTTCTGTTTTGACCGTGAAGGTGTTGAGATATTCCCTGGGTAATGTCTACAGGCGCCATACACATACGTTTAGAACAATCATATTTAACATAGTTTACATTAATCATATAATGTTCTCATTCTATACATATACCACCAATATTTAATTCAAAAGAAATTAAACATGTACCATGTTCAGCATGGGCTAGCAGGGACATTTATTTTGTGTACTGTAGTACTGCCTACAATATAATTCAACCAATGGTCGTTTAGAGAGATCTCTATTGGTTGGCAAAAAAAATAAAAATTTAAGATATGATTATAATAAACTCTCGAGAAGATCTTTAAAGGTCTTTAAAGTCCAACAAATAAACTCCAAATGGACTTTGGTGAAACAAGACTTCAGCGGCTGTTGTACTACGCTACTGTAATACATTGTACTAAACACACTGTTACACAAATTCAAGCCAGCATTAGCTCCATCCTGTTCAACTCACCGGACCAGTTCTCAGATCAGATACTTGTGCATGGAGGTAAAAACACATCAACTGTGAGAAAACGCGCTCCTCATACTTTATGTTCAGTATCAACAAACAGGCGACTTGTCAAACATGGATATGTTGATTAAAAGCAAACACTTTCCTTATTTATACAAAACAAAATCCAGAAGCAATAATATAAAAATAACTTTTTCAGCTGCTCTATGTAAAAAAAAAAAAACAACAGCACCTTCTGCACGGCCAACTGCTGTACAGTATTCCCCGAGTTCGGTCCTGCCAGGCATACCTCTGCTCTAGTTACTGCATCCACACAAGACGTAACACTTCACAATAAACTACACAATTATTATGCTAGCAAAACTAGAATGTACTTTTCTGGACATTTTCACAGGCATCTAAAAAAACAAACAAACAAAAATCCCTGCACAATTTCATTATTCTTTCCTTTGCATTCAAGGAACTATTGGCTGGGACAGGAAATGTTTCAGATTTCAATGTGTAAGTGTGATGAATGATTTAAGTCATCTGTCAAACACCAATAATTACCAGCAGACACACAGGAGCTTCACTGTGCCCTGGGCGCAGGCCTGTTTTTAGTAGAACCCCCCACAGCCCTGCCAATCATGGGATTAGAACCTACTCAGTATGATCACAAACCTGAACCTGCAACCGCTGGGCCACACACTGCTCTGTTCGTGTATGGATTCCAATAAAAAAAACACACAAACAAACATATCTGAGGACAATGTTCTTTGTTATTCTGTTAGTTCTATTGTCCCTGTAGCTCAGTTGTTTTAGGTTTAAGAGCCTGTACGTGAGCAGAGAGGAGTTCAAGTCCAACTCGTTCATATGGCCTCCGGCATCAACCATCTTTTCTGAGGCCATGTTTGGTGATTTGTTTTCGAAACACTTTTGTTTTGTAATATATTATTTTACTTATGTAAATGTACTGTATATACTGTATGTATGGCAATCTATGACTGACTTTCATACAATAACAATAACAACTTTAGCCTTTAGCAATCTTAGCATATACTGCTGAACTACAGACCCCCGTCCCTTTTACTGACTTGCCTGCCAGAGATATGAAGGAGACAGATGGCGCACAGAGTCGCCCTCAAGCTCTTCTAACAGCGCGGGCAGCTTTGCCAGTATATTGCCCCGTAGGATTGTAGTGTGTAACAAACACAAATTGGCCAGAGCATCACATCATCATGTTGTTTTAAATCAGCTAATCTACTTCAGACTACCTGCAGTCTTTGCTGTAATTTTAAGCTTCCCCAGAAGAAATAAATGATATAACAAACCCAGATGTCACTGCAAGTACCCATGACTTTACTGTAGTAAAAATAGTAAACCTCTCTCACATTCAATAGCGAGATGTCTCATAATTCCATTCTAACATATTTGTTAACGATGAAAAATATTTTCTGATCCATCCAGACTTTACCCATGGCCCCGGCTCCTGCCTCACTCCCTCAGATGGAGCTCCCAGACTCAGGGTTGACCTACGTCCCATGGGCTCAGCCCATCACTGCCATCTCTGCTGTGCCCAACCCGGGCGTCCAGTTCTCTCCTGGCCCGTCAGGCCTGTCCACTCAACCACTTGTGCAGATGCCCTTGTCCTTATCTCTGACCCCAGTGATCCCAGGGCTGGAAGACCATGGTGCTGACCCTCAGGCACAGAACCTTGACCTTGAAGAAGCAGGAGTTGAGCCAAACTCACCAAACTTCTTGGACAAACTTCTGGAGAACCACAAAGAGGATGGAGAAGAGGAGAACAAAGAATCGTACGGCAGCTCACTCTTTATAGCAAATGTTTAAGAAAACAAAAATACTTGTTTTTAATATGAGCAGTATTTGAACCTTATTATTTGCTCCGGGTTCTTTAATGTATATATCTGAGAGTGCATGTTTTGATGTTTGAGTTGTAGGGTGAGGTGATTTATAAGACACGTGTTTAGGGCTGCTCGATGTGTCACCTCACAGAAGTACAGTGATTCTGCTCCTATCACAGTAGTTGAGTTCAAGTAGAGGCGAGAAATTATATTATTTACGTATATATTGACCCTTCATGAACCTCCCCCTCCACACTGTTATCAACCATTCCTAGACTGTATTACCCTTTCCCACACAATTATATGCACAGTAGAGTTATATAAGGTATAATGGCGACGCAGAGCGAAGTGAACGAGAGTGGCCGACAAACAAGGGGAGATGCTACGATGCATTAGCCAATCAGCGTGAGGAACAGAAGCGCATGCTCAATTAGCCAGTAGTACACCAAGTTTGCATTGTATTAGCCAATAGTATGCTGTCTCCTTTCACTAAAAATTAGGCTACTTTTAAGTTGCTGTGTAACAGTATGAGGTTAATTCTCTAAACCTGAATCTCATTTAGAGCAAAACAGAAGATAAAGCACAACACAACAGTGCAACTTATTTATCAGACATGAGTGACATAAAAAAATGTTTGTTTTTTTTCAAGTTCAGTCAAAAATGTTTTCTGCTCTCACTGCAAACAGGGTCAGACAATGCAGAACTCCTTTTTATAAACTCAGTTTTTTCTCTCTTTACACAGTGTCATGTTTCTTCATGGTGACTGAAAGTCATTTATGTTTAAACATGACTTTGCCATCCTGACCTCTGGTTTCCTCTATTTATAAGGTATTATGTGAAAACTGTTTACTTTTTCCTATCATCCTGAGACGCTGTATATGAGAGGCTCTTACTGTTCTACTCTGAGGACCTGCTGACATCAGTGCTGCCTTCACAGGCCCATCATTAGTGTCTGTCATTTGACGTGGAGCAGATATCGTAGCTGCTGCAGAGGACCCTTCCTCTCCTCCCTCTCTCGCTTTCTCTCTGCCAAATAAAAGACCTTTTCTAATTTTCTTTCGAAATAATTGTGGACACTTACTGAAAACCGGTGCCTGGATGGACCCACAGGCAGATCACCGTTGTATTGATAATAAGTATTGATATAACGCTGGAAAAATTATGAAAACTTGCATAAAGTGCTGTTCTTCAGCAACCTATAATATCGGTTCCCCCTTTTTGTTAATTGGACTGCTGTTGTTTGGACTTAGACTGAGGAGTTTCTTCAAGTCTCGGTGTCTGAAGGGATTTCACCCCAAGGGGAAACTGACATTTTTGAAGGGGCAACAACAACTCATCTGCCAAATTCCAGGAATGTTGAGATCATATCACTCCTTGCACTTAATGGAGGACTGTAGAACAAACACAGGACAGCTTTTCGGTCTATAGCAGGTGTGTATCCATTACAGCATACATGTATCAGATTTAGGTCTGATACATATTTAGGTCTGATGAGAGTCGGGTTCATTGAAAAAGGCATGCTGATATTGTCACATGCAACTGAATCATTTTAAAAGTGCAAAAACATTTTTGGCAAAGTCCAAAAATGTTGCGCAAAGACATGTCCGTGCAGCACATGATGATAACATGCAGAGACAAGACAGCCCGAGCCTCCACAAGTCCAGGAAACACGGCTTCATAAATTCTATACCCCGAAGAGGCCTAAAAAAAAAACACACATGGAGTCAAGATGAATAGTTAAAAATAATAACAATTGTTATTGAGCCCACAATTGAGATATCTCATGTCAACAACAAATCGTTATCGGTTTTAGCTCCGATAATGAAAACCCGATAACGCCAGATGACGTAACCTAAAAATAGTTATGACACAGCACACCACTGTACACAGTGAAATGAGCCCTCAGCTTTTAACCCAAACTGCTAAATATATCGGTATCAGTTGATATCAGAATCGGAAATTAATTGATTTGACAATAATTGGACACTGTAACTAACTGTGTTTTTTCCATCAGGCACAATAAAGTATTAAAAGAAGTCTTCATCTCGACACAGATAAAGTTCTATCACAAACAACTGGCGTCAAAATCAGAGGTTATCAGGGGACGAGGACCGTGTGCTGTGTAATAACCGCCCACTCGGTTCTACACGTGCTGTGTATGCTAACAAAAGCCTCGGCACACAATCACAGCAGGGAAGTGTGTCAGGTTTCCACGGAGATCCCATGAACGGGCGTGACTCTGGATAAGAAAACATGATGACTCATTCTGTCAAAAAATGTAAAGTACAATAAGCCGAGTGTGAGGTTTGTTAATATTTTAACTCTTGTCCTATCGAAACCAGGTCGCCGGTCTTTTGACACCCTTAAGCCTGAGCACTTTTCCAGATATGACCCTTTGAACACAGTGGTGTTGGTGGTTTAGAAATAAATCTCAGTTCAAAGCAGCTGCTGTCATTTTAATGACTATATATGATTCTAAATGTCACTAGGATTCCGAAGTCTGGTTTAATAAATCTGGTTTCAGGAGAGTGATTGGCTAGAAAATAACCCAGCTGTATAAACTCAACATGTGTGTATTCCACAGGATCAAGGTTTCACTCAGTAAGGCCTACAGTATTTATACACGCATTATCCTTTCATAATGAGGTCAGAACCTCCTGAGATTATTCTGTGGGTTTTTTCAGGCAAAGACATGATTAACGTTTATGTGTGGGATATTGATTGAAGTGTAAATGTTTACAGAACTTTGAGGGCAGATACTATAAGTCTTGTGTGTTTAAGGGAATTATGTCTCCAAAGCTGAGGAGACACATCACACATCTGTGCTATATCCATGTAGGCACTGTCCTTCATGACCAGGTTTCTCAAAGGTCAAACTCACAAGGATGGACAGGCTGGACTCTAAGCAGAACCTCCGACACAAATAAATTAACAAATATTTTATTTATATTTATTAAGGTTTTCTAATTGAGGCGTGAGGCACAGCATGAAGAAGAGGAGTGGCACTGTAGCCTTCATGGTCATGCCACAGCCTGTTACCACAGCCAACTTTTTAAATTTGAAAGTTTGCTATAAACACTGCAAGATACTACAGGATCCAGGTATCAGGTTACAGAGCCACCGATTTAGTTTTTTCTGTAATTTTTCCCCCCACACTTTTCTTCCAGATAATTAACTGTGTAGATATAAAACATAAAATGTCAAAACTGAGATACACTTTGAATAAAGAACCTATTTGTGATATTTTTGTTTTGGATGGATAGGACTTCGGACCTTTTCATAAAGACACTATCGAAATTACAGGGAAATTAACCAGATTTAAATTTTTAACACATTTTAACAGACAGAATGATGTGCAACTGTATATCCAGTAATTGCACCTCAACTCGACATATTTCAACACTTTGTATTCACTGTAAGGTGTCCTTGGGTGACAAAAAGGTGCCTATGAAATAAAATGTATTATTATTATTATTATTATATACAGTATCTCAACATCTTAACTCACAGCATGTGTTTTGGAGGCTTCATCTTCAGGTCAGACATAAGGTTCAAAGTCAGACCAGACCCTTCAGGCACAGGGCAGTAAAAGAGTCCACGGCTGACAATCTAACTGAGACAAATGTCAAATGGATTGTCAGGGAAACTGATTAATATTGTTGAGGACAAAGGCTTCACTTGTGAATTTCCACACTGCGGGAGGAATAAAGGACTTCTTATCTTCTTATCTTATCTGAAGTTTGGAAACTAGAACTCTCGATGTGTTCTATAACCAACCAACTCTATGAAGCAAAAATCTGAGTAATACACCTGCATATTGTTCTTGACTTTCTTCCATTTTAATAATTAAATCACTTGGTTTACTGGTCTACTGTATCGACTGATATTTGTCTTTCTGTTATGGTAATACACTGAAATAAGACATTTTAGTCATATTTAGGAATGTTGATTAATTTGAATTGATCATGAATAATCTCTAGTGATTCATCCATGGCTTTTCGGTTATTTTCGCCCTAAATATTTGAGTTGTTCATCACAATTGCTGATGGACGCCATTCTCAGCAGAAACAACAATCCAATCTCAGGCGTGAACACCTTTCCCTAATGTTTGATGTGTAAATAGTTGTTTCCTGTAACTTTATCAGTGCAGCTGTTCACTGTTAGCTGTTCACACAACTCTTCCTACCATAAGAACATTTAGTTTAGTGTACACAGCCCTTGATTTCCACCCAAAAATGTCCACACAACTAACAGGCAGCACACCTGGTACAGAGGAGCTGAGAGCATTCAGTTCAAGTACTTTGTACCACAATTTAAAAATACATTTTAAATCATGCATCACCATGGCGTGAGAAACTGAAGCTGTTGACAGAAAGGAGAGAGAACAGAATCTTTGAACGTACAAGAGGCAGTTATGACAAGCTTGAACATACAAATCCTTTTAAAAAGGAGTTGGATCGACAACGTAGAATGTAGGTAACAAACAACGCAGCATGTTAGCCAATGAGTTTGTCAAAACAGAAAATGCCAAAGGAAAAAAGGAGGCAACAATGTATGCGATATCTACGGTTTCAAAACACCAAGTAGACAAAGACAGTAGACAAAGAGTACTTGGGTATAAAACCAAACTTGCACATGGAAAACACACTGAAGACAGATAGAAAACTGTTGGTACAAATTTGAAGTAGTTTTGCTTTGGTCAGATGGTCTTTTAACTGAACCTCATTGTGGTTATTTCTGATCTATACCAGCAGAGGGCAGACATCAACCAAAGTACTGTTATAGCCAGCAAACGAAGTAACAAAAATGTAAAGGTCAATGAAGCAAAGAAACAGAACAAACGTTTTAATGCTAATATGTTTTGACAGTAAAATAATGTCAAAATATTTCTACGTGTCCTTCTGATTTGCAGTTTGTCCAAAGTGTAAGTAGCACAAGACTTAATATGTATGTTTATATAATAATAATACTAGATAAATAATGTTATGTTTTATTTTATGTTGTTTTTTTTTCTCTAAGATCGGTGATTGCCTGTGTCTTCTACGCAGGTTTTTATTAAGCATGCGCAGTACTTCATTCAAATAAAGGTTCTTGAACATCAACGTTACAAACAGATCGTTTCGCCAATTTTGACAGGTGATGACAAAGAATAATGAACTTAACAAGATCTCCACAACTGCCAGAAGAACAATGACGTCACGTCACGCTCTAGCTTGTCTGTTTTTACTATGTTGAATTTCATTTATCTTTCTTTTCTTTTCGTTGTATTTCATTTATCCTTAGTATTATTAACATGGTGTCCAATGATGTAAATAACTGCGTATGCCACCGTTGTAAGACGGCCTTAAAATCCATTTGAACATTTGTTGAAACCCTATTTGAGGGACGGTACAAGATAATTACAGAAGACTTTCTAAAAGATGATATTGTCACAACCCCAGTTCCACGGAAAGCGTGATCGTTTCGCCAATTTTGACAGGTGATGACAAAGAATAATGAACTTAACAAGATCTCCACAACTGCCAGAAGAACAATGACGTCACGTCACGCTCTAGCCTAGACCACTGATTATACACAAACACACAGAGCGTGTATAAACTCAACATGCCATATTACTAACGTGACATTAAGAGTAAAGGTGCCGAAGGCGATTAAAACAATATTTCATGCATTTAACGGTATAATTTGAGAGGTAAAGTGAGAAGCTAGCATTTATCTCACACAATGGCTAACAGAAGCTATCTGCAGGTAAAGGAACACAAAGAAACGCATCATAACCAGTAATTATTCAGACGGAGCACTTGTGAAAAAGTTGTCGCCGCGAGCTAACGTGACGCAACGTGAGACGCATAGGCGGAGTTTGACTTTTGCGTCAGGGGGCAAATATTTTAACGTCAGATTTAAAGTGCTTATTGTCACGCAGACAACAGTACCAAGTGCATCACACACGATGGCACACAATTGAAGCACAGTGGCAGCCAACCGTAAAGTTCAACTCTGTTATCACACTTTGAAGATGCTCAACAACAATTGTTACAGTGTGGTTCTAAATACAGTATAGGCCTACACATGTTAAATAACGTGCCTTACCTGGTGCAGAAGTAAACGCCGCTAAGTAAACGATTTTGTAGGAAATTCCGAAAGAGCAGGCTGCTTGGAACAGCAGTTCTTTTCGCCAAGATCATTTGGTGGTCGCTCTGCCGTGGGCAAGCTGGCTAATTGGCCCGATGGCGGCGGCCCCGGTGCTAGGTGTAATGTGGAGTTAGCTGGGCTAGCTATTCCAGAGCTGGCCCCGGGTGTTTCCTGGTCCGGGTCACATGAAGGCTTGACTTGTTTAACTGCTGTAGTTGAAGATGTACGTTTTAAAAATCCCTGAATATCCATTTGTGGTACGAACTATATTTACTGATAACTATCCTATTAATGAACGAATGATTGAATGCTAAAATGAGAGGGAAACCGACGACGTCACAGTGTCACATAACTACTCAAAAACGAATTTATTACAAAATAATATATAAAACGATTCATTCTTATCTAGTTCATATAATCCTTTTGTTTTATTGAAATACTTAAAATATTGATACATTTTTAAAAAATAAATATTTGTAGATACATTTAAAAAAAAAAAATATTTGTATTGGTCATATAATAGACTCAATGTCGTAACATATATCAGCCAATGGGGAGGCAGTGCCCCTCCTGCACCCCGCAAACTCCGCCTATGGTGAGACGTAGTACATCACGAGCAGGCGGAGAAGAAAAGACCAACATTGTTAGAAACACAACGCAAAAGCCAAACGATTTAATGAAGTACACATCAAACTGGCTTTCACCTGTCAGCACTGTGTTACGCCTGCAGGTGTATAAATTATTCTGCTATATTAAATCTTGTAAGTTAAATTTATCTCACTCCACTAATCAGGCATGTTAAGCCCAGCTCACTGAAGAGTGAAATGAACATGTTACAGTTAGAGCTTGCACAGCTGATAAAGAATGTTGTTGTTATCATACAGTTAACTTTATCTCTGGATCGTCAGGTGAATTCTTCAATTCCTGCCAGTACATCGGCGTTGTTTTCAGCTAAACGGGCAGGGATTTCAGGCAATTTGGAGGTCATTCAAACTGGAAGAGTATTGTGTTTAACTACATTCGATTTTTGTTTGATGGCGTGCCGTGGGGTTTTCCCTGATGAACTATATGTGGCGTGGCAACGACTGCTGTAACCTACTATAAATCTTGCAAAAATAAGAGGTGCGTTGCAGGAAACAGTAAAATACTTTAACAAAATTAATAAATTAAATACATTTGTATTTGTATTTCTGTTTAGTTCTGACATTTATTATGGGTTGGACACTTGTCACTAGGCTGCTCACATCACCTAGTGGAGACAGATTTCCTTTTCCCTTTTCAATAAACCATATATTTTAAGATGATGATTTACACTAAAGCTTTTTAAAAGATTTAGTCATCACATGACTAATTCACCTGTGCCGTCACAGAGTCTCTTGGTTACAGGTTGCGCAACGCTAACACCCAGTTGTACTCTTTGTTCACTTCCAGATAATTCCTGCAGATCAATAACTTAGTGCACAAAGCTCTACTGTAAATTTGTCCATAAAGAAATAAACACAAAGTTGATCTCGTAAACGAAAAGTGCCGACTTTGTCGGTACTTTCAAACGTGCAAAACAAACAAATAAAAGTTGAGTGAGGAGCTGTGCTGACACCGGGTGAGGGAGTTTCCTCACACTGTTCTGGTACTGGCAAGTCTGTGCAGGGGGATTTCCATGAATGCTGATTCAGGAGGAGAAAGAAGGGGAAGGAGGCCAAGAGGATGCGAACACACACATGCACAACCACACACACACAACCACAACACAAAAATAAAAAATCAGGTGTAAAGTGAAGCCAAGAAGGAAAACAGGAACAAGGAAAACTCTTCAGGCTCCGCTTTTTTTTTTTTCTCCTTCAGTTTTTGTGTTTTTGTTCTGGCTTGGCTGTGACCAGGATAAACATGACATTAGTTCATAGCTTCTTCTTCTTCTTCTTCTTCTTTGGTTGCAAAGATGAACCCTACAGCTACTGGATCAAGAAAGTCAAAGCAGTAGAAGACTCGTGCTTCAGCTGCCACAGCTTGATTCAACTTGTCATTTTAATGATATGAGATAACGCCTGAGAATAAAAATATTTCACATTTTTGCAGTGCTGCTTCATCTGATGACAAGTTACAACACACAACAGCAGCCTGGGTGCCAGGTTTCGGGGTAAAACCTCCCCAGAAGAGTTTAAATCCATTAGAAATGTCTTTGGGTTCACGGTGAACTTTTGTGGTTGACTTGATTTGATCTTAATCTCACATCTTAATCTCATGTTACTGGTATTAGAGACATGTAAGGAGACAAATCTATGCCAGCTTTGTTAACTATTTGTACTTAAGCTGTCGTGCTGAAACAGAAGAAACCAAATATCTCAACTAAAACCATCTCTTTTGTTGTTGGAGTTTTTGGACTTCGGGGAATTCTTGAGACTTTAGCAGAAGAATATTCCAAAATCTCTACATTTTTTTAAACTCAGTTTCACTATCCCATCACTACTTTTTTTTACATGACATTTACAACGGTGTGGCGTAAGATCATCGTTTTGTTGGAATCAAAGGAGAAAAAATAGGCTTAACCAGAGTACTCAACAAATGGAGAACGGTGTTTAAAAAATATTTGTAGCACCCTCTAGTCGGTAGAGTATGAGAACTACATGCTTGTTTTTCCTTTTTTCATACATTTCATTTTTTAAATATGTATACTTATATATTTTAGATTTTAGTCTAAACTGACCAAACTGAAAGCCTTTTATTTATAGCTAGCCTTTAGCCTTGTTCCCATTGAATTTGAACGTGGTAAATATTTAAAGTTACTTCGCTCAGATAAGCAGTAGGTGGCGCAAAAGTATAGGCTACCATTGAATATAAGGCGACAAACTTAACGGTGCTGCGTTTCGGGCTCCCATAGAAAGATCAGACTTCAGTAGTATTCACTAATACTTCACGTTAATGTAATAGTGTTTTTCTCCAGATATAAAAAAAAAGGTTTGCTGCAGTTACATGTCTTGCTATATACGAATTTATACAAAGTGAAACAATATAATCTGAATTCTTAGGCCTTACTTTTGTAGGCCACAGTAAACAAAACTGATATCAAACGGATGATTACCCAAAAGACACACGATCTGAGCAGTTCTCAATGAAAAGATTATAGCAAAATAAAAAAATAAAATAAAAAATAACTTCTAAGGATGTGAGGTATTTTAATGTGCTTTTTTAAAAAAGATTTATTTATTAAATAAGTATTAACTAATGCTATAATGACTTTGCCCACTCGTTCTTGCTCAGCATGTCAACATTGTGTCTTCTGTACTGTTAGTTACTTTGGACACTGTCCTCAAGTTCCTAGCAGTAAGTACCAACCGTGGGAAGTTCTGAACTACAAACCTGGTGACTGCGTGGCCAGACTGAGTGACTGAGTCAGAAAGTTCTAGGTCATTGTTTGGAGATAAGCAGTTGTTTATTCACTTTTATTCACAAGATTGTCATCTTTTCAGTCAGGCAGATATCAATCTCACCCAAGCAAACAGAAAATGGGGTCTGGGGTCCGAATGAGGACAGAAACGCCTTTGAAGCAGTGATGTTAACAAAGTATAATGCTGATGGTGATGATGTCGAGGGGTCACTAGAATCCACAAAAAGCCCACTGATACAGAATCACACAAAGCCCTCGGCTAATTGAATTCAAGTGTTAGGTTCTGCGCCAATCTCTTCATCTCAGTGAAACTTCTACCATAGCTCACACCTGATGTTAAGAGACACTTTAATCCTTGTTGTACATCGGTGACATGACTATCTAAGTGTAACAAGAACATTCAAACAGATCGGAAATCCTAATTGTTAGCATTGATCCATTAAATCACAATTATACCTGAATGAATAGTTTTATAATGTGTTTTCAAATCTTTAATAATAATAATAATAGAGTCCCATATTTATCCGCCAATGGATACGTTTTTTTTGCAAGTCTCTGAAACTAACACAGGCTGCCACGGGAGGTGCCATTGAGTGATTTATGAGTGATTTCAGGCTGCACAGGAAACTAAAAAACAAAGAGTTTTTCACTGTGAAAATGGTCGTTTGTGGCCATTTTCTTAATTAGTAGATTAGTGGCTAACATATGTGCTTATAACATTGCGATGTGCCTCCGTAAGCAAGCATGGCTCTGAAAATTGTGTTTCTTATGCAAAGTAAGTACTACTGCCATTGTTCGTTCTAATGAGAACTGCTGCGCTAACATTACGTTTTCCCTCCAAAAAGAGGCGTAGCGGTAATCAGGCATAACTTTTACTGTCCCTTAAAACATGTAAAGCAGGCCTATGTCATGGGGGGGGGCATGGGGGGGCTGGACCCTTGGGCAACACAACACTATAGACTTAGGGAAAGTCAGTTTGTGGTCATTTAAAGGAGGTGGAGAACTCATTACTCAGAAAAGGCAGTGTAATTGCTCAAACTTAAGATAATCTGAAGTGAATATTACTTTATCTGGAAAAGCTTTTCAAGTCAATCCACCAGGGTGGAACAATCCACGAGAACAGTCTGGATTGTCTTGTTTGGGATTTTGGAACTGCTCGACGGTATTATTATTGAGGAACGGAGTAGTCGTAGAGCAGCATGTGCTTTTATCAGGACATTTAAGAAGGTGGCAGTTAATGATAGCCGGTGTAACTCGATGAGAACAAATGTTTGTTTGTACTGGTCACAGCTTGTTTTGTTTCTTCATTTTTTTTCATATGTCTGTGGCAGTGCTGCGTTCATCCTGCCGAGAGAGACTTCCTGTGATAAGCAGCTCAAGAATAAACAATTTGATTAGCTTCTTACTGGGATAACATTAACCAAACCCAACATTAACTCATGATTAAAAAAGCAACTTTAGTAGCCTGAAAATCAAGAATTTTGTTAACCTGTAACCTGCTTGAAAGAAGAAAAAAAAATCTAGAATTAAATATATTTTGTCCAAGTAAGAAATACATATATGTATATACATACATACACATACATACATACATACATATATAAACATATATGTATATATATTTAAATATAGAAATACCATATATATATACACACATAAAATGTATTATATATATAATTAATTTCTAATTATAACTATACTGTAGTATTAATATCACTGAAACATTGACAAGCACCAACATCAACACCAAAAACAAAAACCCTCACACACCCCTCACCTCAGCCCACTGTGAGTCATCAGCCTCTTGCCTTCACGTATGGATTACCACCAGATTCATATCAAACACCTGAAGGGATAAAGCACTGCAACAACAAATAAACACAAACACACAAACATGGGCTGGCTGAGCAATTTGCCAGTCCCTCAACAATGTAACAGCAGCATGCACCCTGAGACCTGAGCCTGTTGACATGTTTACTTGTTGACACTGTGCAATCAGAGAGGAGAGGAGCTGCAGACAGATTACGTTGGGCGGACCTGATCTTGATCTGTCTGTAATTCTTTATGTGAGTTAGGAGCCTCACCTTGTCCTGCTGTTTTACTTTGATGCCCCACAGCCCCACACCTGTCTCTGTCTGCAACCAGTCACTGTGTGCCCTGCAGGGGATTACGTCTCTGACACGTCGCTCTGGGTCAGGCTTAGGATGGAGAGGCAACTGCTGAAAGAAATTATCATCAGTACCGCAGAGCAAGGCCACAGCAGTTAGAGTTTTTTTTTTAAATTTTATTTACAGCTGAAATAAGGATGTTTTTAATGGTTGGATCTCCAAAATCACTTATATTGAATTAACTACTGCTCTGTAACTTATTTCATAATACATGTCATAATACAATATCATAAAAATGATTAGTACATACAGTATATGTGCAGCAGGAACAGGTCGGGATGATTCGACTTTATTTTATTGGAATTATATTCCATGAAAACAAATTAAAAATCCTTGTGAATTGAAGAAATAAAAGCACATGTTGATCCACAACTTGGGACAGCCGTTGTACATTAACTTCATTCATTTTTTGTATAACCATGTTTCTGTACATAATGATTAGTATATATATGTGCAGCAGGAACAGGTCGGAATGATTCGACTTTATTTTATTGGAATTATATTCCATGAAAACAAATTAAAAATCCTTGTGAATTGAAGAAATAAAAGCACATGTTGATCCACATCTTGGGACAGCCGTTGTACATTAACTTCATTCATTTTTTGTATAACCATGTTTCTAGTTTATATAGGTCTTTTGTGCATAATGTGAACTGAAGAATAATTAAAAAAATATCAAGTTAGAAACTGAGCAACTTGGATATTCAATATAAGGCAATTAAAGACTTTTCAAGCTCCCGTGGGCCACACAAACTGACCGGGTGGACTGTATTTGACCCGATGCAGAACATAGTGAGCCTACTTTTAATTAATAATAATTATTATTTAAATAATAATTTATTGAGAACACTGTTGGTGCTCAGTTTAATAGAGAGAAAGAGCACGTATTAGCTAAGTGAGAGCATATATTTTCACTCACGACATCTGTGAATACTTTTAATCTGACCTACTGTTTTTCCTTGTGTTGTTTTTGTCGTTTTAATTGAAATTTTCTCTGGCGCTCTGTGGTAGCGCTCTCAATTTGGTGCTACGCCCTGGGACAATAACTGTAAAGACTATTCTATTCATTTCCACTGTAAGCAGTGGGGGGAAATCTTCTTATTGTCTTTTCTGTTTTTTTTGTGCTCCACATACTGCCCATGTACAAATAAATACTCAAACATCCTTTAAAGTCTTTGCCAATTGACAGCCATGTCTGTTTAAAATAATACAGTAGATGAATTATTGTTTTGTCACCTGACATCACAGCAGCCATTGACATCCGATGCTGAACTCAGATTTGAATACGAAGCTCTAGGAGACCGAGATATGCAAATTATGAGGACGCATCAGTTTAAAATTAAAGAAATGGGGTTGGGGGGGCGTATTGTGGAAGGGAGGGGTGGCGAGGGGGGGGGTTAGAGACATTGATCATAATGTAATTTCACCTTAAATACTTCTTAAATGCTGACGTTCTTTAAAATACTGAGCATGGAGAGAAGTTCATGTTCTCGTACCTGAACGAGTGTTTTTGAAAATTTCACAAAATTAGTTGCATTTTACAAAACATTCATTCTCCTCACTAAACAAGGACAGTGCTGAGCAAACTGTGTGTTTGTCTGGTTATCCCCACTGGACTCAGTTAGCTGGAGCTTTTATAACTTCCCAAAGTGTCAGATATTGATCTGCATTTGCATTAACAATGACAATTCGGTTGGTCACAGAAAGGTACACACTGTAACCCACAACTCACAAACTGTGGGTTTAAACAGCTCTAATGCTGGAAAGTGGGATCAGGATGTTCTTTACCTCTTTACCAAATGTATTTGCACATTTAGCTTTTCCAGCTAAATCCTCCTGATTATTTTTAATAGCTGCACATTTTTAGCCTTGAGTGAAAAGGTGTTCAATATAAAATGATATGTCAGTGCTGTACTTCCTGTGTAGTTAGTCATGTATTAACTCACCTCCTTCCATCACAATTCTAATTGTGTAGGATCTACGTAGTACCTTTACTTTACTACCTTTAAACCAGAGGTGACAAACGGACTTTTCTAGAACAATCTAGCACTGATGATGATTTAACCAGGAATTAAGAATTTAAAGAGACAGCAACAGACTTTTACCTCGTTAAAATAAACAGAAAATTAAACTCAAAATATTAACATCAAGCAAAATAAGAATATCGTTATATGTGTCAAAATAAAAATGTAGTTTACGGCAACTGTACATTTGATTAGAATTGAAAACAGCTGGGTATAGACCTCAAACTCACATGTGACACTCTGGTTACTTTATGACGTAACGTTTCATTTTTTATGTCAGTTGTTTTAAACGAGGAGTAGCATTTATAAACATAACAGAGAGAAACAGGTATTTATAACTGTCCAATGGCATCATAGATTACGACAGCGGCTGAGCCCACAACGTAGCATTAGCATTAGCGTGCTAACAGCAGCACTGCCTCTGTACAGTGTTATTATTGATGGTATTAATATATTAGCTGTTTGTTATTTTCACTGCTGAATTAAAGGCAGTTGGAGGGTTTTATATCCAGTCAAAATATATTTGAGTGTATATTTGAGTATTACTACCTTACACACCAGGTGTATGTGTATGTTTGGTCATTGAATTCCATTGATTTTCAGGTTTTATTATTTTGATGGAATCTAAAGCACAGGGACAGAAGTTGTGCGTTCAACACTTTATTTAGTACTGGAACAAATCACGTGTAAGAAAATAAATCTACCTATTAAAACACAGGGGGGAAAAAACAAAACAAAAAAACATAGAACACGATACAAAAATCTCTTCATTTACACAGCGGTCGCCATTCGTTCTCATTCTGCAGAAGCACGGAGCAGTAAGAGCAGAGAAATGGGGAAAACGACGTATGTACAGGCCGGGACACCACAGCGCTGGCGGAGGTCACATCATAGCACATTGTAACACATCTCTGGGCTCATCTGCAAATCTCTCCTGTAGTTCTCCTCCACCAGGCAGGTGTAGGGATAGTCTGTGCTGCTGGAATAGGACGTGCACTCGGGGCCAGAGAAGCCGTCCTGTTGCCCTGACCAGCAGTGGGGCAGGCAGTAACAGTCCTGGTGGTTGCACTGCTGGTAGTGCTGGTATTGCTCCGAGGCAAAGCTCTGGTGACTGGACTCTATTCTGGTGGGTGAATCATAGCAGGAAGAAGAAGAGGAGGAGAAGGAGTCCTGTGGCGAGTAGCTGTTACAGTCCAGGGGGCTGCAGAGCTTCTGAATCTCAGCCGGAAAAACTGGAGCCTGGAAGCACAGAAGTTCTGGTGAGGATTTGGGATTTTGACAGACGGTTGAATGGACGTCAGAAACGTCACACGGCCGCAGCCGTTGGAGTCACAGCTGGGAGTGGTGTTTGTGTTTCACCGCAGCTGGGACACATATTCACAGCTACCTCAGTTAAAGACAGTGCAGGTGGACATTGTAGACTAATGTAAGTGTTGTACTACTTTGTATTGTGTACTTCTTCTTTTCCTTTCAGCTTTGTCCCCTTTTTTCAGGAGTTGCTACAGCGAATCATTGATTTCCATCTCTCCCTGTTCTCTGTATCTTCTACTCTGAATCCAACTTTCTGCATGTCCTCCCTCACTGCATCCATATATCTCCTCTTTGTCTCCTACCTGGTAGCCCCATCTCTAACATTCTTCTACCAGTGTATCCACTGTCCCTCCTCTGCACCTGTCCAAACCATCTCAATCTGGCTTCTCTAGCCTTTTCTCCAAACCTTCCTGTCTGTGTTGTCCCTCTAATGACCTCAGTCCTGATCTTGTCCATTCTTGTCACTCCTAAAGAGAATCTTAGCATCTTTACCTCTGTCACCTCCAGCTCTGCCTCCTGTATTGTCAAGGTCTTTGTATTGTGTACTACTACACATATTTACAACCACTACTGCAGACTTCAACAAGAGGATTCTCCTAATTTACATCCAGGACTGAATCCATGTTTTTTAGGATGAAACTCTAAAAATATATATAATAATGATTGACAGGAGTGAATGTTCATGTCAAGGTCTTTTTCCACCTAACCTTTTTGAAACTTAGAGCTACTTCAAGGGCACTAAGTATTCCAAGGAGCTACTTGTTTGATTCAGACTTCCAGAACAATGTAATAATGATCAGTTCTGGGACATAAAATGGCAGAAACTCTTCTTACCAGTAACAGTGACCCTCTTGTTGACTGGTTCTATTTTTTAGAACATATCCCATGGGCACCTTTGGTAGTCCACGGGGGCTACTAAGTGCCCCCCTGGCACCAGGTTGGTGACCCCTGACCTAAGTCTTGAATGGACATGCTTTTGAAGCAGACTAAATGTTTACTTGCTTGTATTTATAAGAAGGTCATTTGGAAAAGACTACGACGTTCAGGACGTTTACTACTCATTTATCAGCTGGTTCAGTCTGGTGTAGAGACTAGATTTGTTGTGAGCAGTGGTTGAAACCTACCGTTCCATGTCCATAGTAGTCCGCATCTGAAGACAGTCCATAGTACCAGTTCAGAGGGAAGGAATGGGAGGGAGACAGGGAGCTGCCGCTGCCGCTGCTTTTGTTGTTGTTGTTGTTGTTTTGTGGGGTTGATATTGTAGACGCTGCCACCACCGATGCTGTGGTTGTTGTTGTTGTTGTTGTTGTGAAACCACATGCCCCCAAAATGCGTCTGGGTGTCGTTGAACGCGTCTCCCTGCAGCTGGATGCTGCAGGAAGTGTCAGCAGCCTGGTAGTGAGCGGTGCGCATCTGGACGCTGTGTCCGCCACAGCTGCTCGCGTTCGCTGCGGTGATGGCAGGAGGAGGAGGATCCACGTACCGTTCTGACGGAATGACTGTGTCTGAAAACAAAATCGAAAGGGATCGAATAAGTTCACAAGCACTGATACGGTAGAACGTCGAAATCGCGTCAGTCACAATATCGCCGCTGATCTCATCCCCGCACCAGAATGGACACATTACGCATTACAAAGAATAGAGCTCTGCAATCGAGCGACAGTAGACATTTAAATATGCAAGTTGCACTTGGTGACGTCACAGCTCCAACAGCCAACACATGTTAACCCGTGTCAGCTGGAGCCGCACGTCTGCATGCTAATTTGGACGCGTAATTTCAAATAGCGGAGCTCCATCTATATATACATGAGTGGGCGCCGTGTACAGCTGCTGTACTGTTTCCACGGCTCAGGGTGGAGCCGTGACTGTGGGCTCACCATTCCACAGCAGGCCTGGAATATTGCGTTGATGTTATAGAGCAGACTTACTGGGGAAAGTGGACTGACAAAGATCCTGGAGCTCCAGACACGCCTGGGAAATCTGCCCATCAGGAATGAGAGGAGAGGGAAGGAGGAGAAGAGGAGAGGGGAGAGAGTGGAGGAGGAGGAGGAGGAAGAGAAGGGAAAATTCGTTATTTTTCAAATCAGTCTTTGTTGACTTTGTGAAGTTTTATCTTTAGAAGAAATGCGGTTCTGTAGGAAGAGAGGGAGAGAGAGAGAGTAACGAGGATTTCAACTTTTTTGAAATATGGGACGACGAATTTAGTTTAAGTTTTTTTCCTGTATGATGAGTAGGACAAGGGAATATATGTATTTTGATTTAATTGAAGTTGAATTTGGCTGTTGTTCGGACTTGGAAGGTTCGGACGTCAGCAAGAGAAAATTAGGAATTTTGATCTCTTTTTCATTCCCTTTTCTTCTTCTTCCTTTCGTTCTTTTTTTTAATTAAAAAAGGATCAAATTATGACTGTTTTTAAAAAACGTTTTTCATTCTTTGTCTTATTCCTCATTTCTTTTCTTCTACTTTTTTTCTGTCCTATTTTTCTATTTCAGTCCTGTAGGGTTTAATTTTTCCTCCCAAATCTTTCCAGGATAAAAACAAAAAACGAAACCAGGAGAAAATATGGATTTTTCGAATTGGACTTTTTGATTTAATTATTTTGGAATGAATTTTAGCTTTGGGATATTTTTTTTTCTTTTACAGATTTTTGGTAATGTACGGGAAAAGGTGAAAAAATGATCAGGACTGGACTGTAAATGACTTCTCTTGGTTTTTCTTTATTATCTTTTCTATCACGGGCAGTTTTTGACGCATTCGAGGCGGAGGTGTGTGAGGGTGGGTGGGTGGGTGGGTGTCTGTGCTGCAGTCCTTTACCATCTTCAGCTTCTTGCTGTTGGCCTCACGGGCTCTGTGCCTCTGCAGCAGCTCTTTGACAGTGGTCTTCACACGGACACCCTGGTACACCCGCGGCTTGTTGTTTTCTGGATAAAGAGACGGTCCAGTCATTCAGCTCATGTTTACCAAGCAGTGGGAGACAATAACAGGCACTGACCCCAATTCTAAGAACCTATTTTTCATGATTTAAATTCCCAAAACAGCGTCAAACCCTGACGCCGTTTCAACTGATCTGATTTGGGATATTTTACGTCACACAAGCATAAAATACACGAAATAAAATCCAAAACATGCCAATGGTTTCATTTAGCTTTAATGCATTATTTATTTATTTATTTTTTATTTTATGTGAGAACTACTGCCCCGGCTTCCCCTCATCCTGTCCCGGCCACATTCATTATTCACGGCTCGCTCTTTACGGCAGAGCTCAGCGCTTCGTTTTACGCCGACTCCTGTGCCGCACCCTGGGGTGTGTGTGTGTGAGTGTGTGTGTGAGTGTGTGAGTGTGTGTGTTCCGGGTCCACCAGGCACCGTGTCCAGGGCAAAAACAAGAAGGAAACACCGGCCTAAATGCAAAAATGTAAGTCGAAACTTTGATCGTAAACGCAAAATGTGAAGAAATCGCGGTGTTTTTGCAGCAGCAGGTAGAGCCGATCGCTCGGTTTGTAGAAGTAGAAACACGCGCCGTCAGTGTCTTTGTTGAAGTCACACAAAGACGATCTAAAAGCCGGAGAATATAAAAAAAATGGAGCGATCGGTGGCTGAAACCCCGAAAAACTGACGGTTTTCAATGTCTCCAAACTCTCGTGTAAAGTCGAACTCGTGCATCGGTTTACACGGTGCAGCTTTTAAATCGAAAAACCGTAGCCGATTTGTGGAAAACGCAGCCAAATAATCGCATTCGTGTTCCGTGTTTACAGCCGTCAGTGGACGCTGACTGTGACTTAAAGTTCGCCGAGGTTCGGGTTCGATCGCAGCCGAGTAGTCGCTTTTGGTGTTTGGACGATTTGAAAAACCATCTCGAATTCTACCTTTTGGTTTTTTCTCTCTCTCTCTCTGTGTGTAACCTAACCCGGACTGTGTCCCGTCACTCCGCAGTTTTATTCAAATGATCCCAGCCCCCACTCTGTAAAAGTGGCAGTGGAATTATTTTGATACTGAAACAGAAGAGTGTCCTTAATTTTCCTATAGGTGAAGCTTAATTAGGGAAACATAGAGGACGCCTCGCATAGGCGCGCGTAATTTGGAACCAAATGCGTCATTTGGTTCGCCCAGGAGTGGCGAGCCGTTTGGTAAAAGGCGATTTGATAAGAGACGGTGCCGCGGCTGCGAAACATCATCTGATAAATATTCATACATCTAAATGCTTCTTCACGGTTTGTCTTAAATGTGTCAAATAGTCGGGCCAAAATTACACAGCAGACACATCCCACTTCGGCGCGGTTACTGTGAACGACGTGCTGTACACAGAAGCAGCCCATTAATATGGACCCAAACGTTAGATCCGCTTCTTACAAGTATTTACTTGGAGTTAAAAAAAAAAAAGTTATTTCAAATGTTACCGCGTGCACCACAGCGCTTGTCAGCGGCCGGTGTCAAGTGCGAACGAAATATAAAAAAGTTGATAAAAGTTGTGCAGGAGTTGTACAAAGAGAGGTGAAAGTACACTGTGCTGATAGTGGAGAGAACCGTGTGGCATAAACGGCACCGTATTCACACTTTGACTTTGACTTAAGCTCTCATTCTGTGTAAATATTTGACTTTTCTGTCATTCAGTAAAAAAAAAAACAACACTGAAGAAGAAATTGTTTTTAATTATCTTCACACGCGTCTCTCCTGGTGCGTTTATCCTCTGCCACTAAACTAAACTCTCTTTTTTTTCCCTCCTCTTTTCTCTTTTTGTCTCCTTAGGAAATAAAGAAGCAAAAGTATTGATTTCCACGCGAAAATCCGAAGTGAAAAACTCACCAGACATGATGGAAGAGATGAAGGAAGGTTCCCTGGAGAAGACCTGTGGCACTCCACAACGTCCTTTTCTGTCTCAGCAAAATGGCCAAGAACGAAATTTGTGCAAAAGTCTTCAAAAATCTCAACACAAATGCCTCACACTAGAGCCAGAGCATACAACAATATTGTAATATAGCTGTGGACATATTAGTTTGAGAATTTCTCGCTCCATGCCTACTATTTAAAACCCCTAGAACTCAATGATTTGACAATGATTTGATTGCGCGTTACTTTCAATTTGAATATTCAGAGGCAACCGAGTTTTATCGATTTTTGGTCAAAAATCACCACGCGTGGACATCACATAAGCTCCACTTTAATGAAATATACCATAATTTCACACTTTGACCAAAAAGAAACCACACTTTTATTACTTTTATGCTCCTTTTGCAATAACAGGGCATCACACCCACTTCTTAGGCACTGCAGCACTGGGTGGATTCGCGCGTCTCCAGGTGCGTGGATCACCGCCTGTGAGCGACCACGAGCTCACCAGGACCAGGCCGCAGCCGGAGAATATTCTCATTTTCATTTTTAAACTTTAATTCTGACAAAAAGACAATAAAGTGGGGAAGAAGTGGGCGTGGCAAAGGGCAGTAGCCATCTTTGACACTGCAGGCCCCATGAGCTCCAGAGCAGCAAGTGCTCTGTGTGTGTGTGTGTGTGTGTGTGTGTGCGCCCTCGCCTGCTGGGGGGCTGCAGGGTGGGACTGCGTCTGCAGCTCTATCAACTTTAATTTAAAAAAAATTACAAATATAGATTAAATTGGTCAGTGATGGTTCCACTCATTGGGGCAGATTTTTTTTTTTATTTAATCCATAAAAAAAAAACACCCTTCAACTGCAGCACCACATCCTCAGCAGAGGACGTTTAATCCATAAAAAAACCCACCCTTCAGCTGCAGCACCACATCCTCAGCAGAGGACAACTGAACCCCAGTCAATGTATAAATAAAAATTACATTTATTCAAATCCTAATGATTTAAAATGACTGAACATTTAGAGCTAATGCGCGTTTAAAGCCTTTAAATCAACGTGCGGAAACATCGGCATCAACCAAAGGCTGTAATTACCGACTGCACTCTTTAATTTAAATCTGTTAACTTGAAATATTTTATTGAATCATTAATTATTTATTGACTTCTGCATGTGTATAATTCCGTCCGTGCTCCTTGTTAGCTGTTGTTGCTGTGAATGATTTCGTTTTGTTTCGTGGTAGAAAAGGAATAAAATGAATATTTATTCATGTATTTGTGTGGACGAATTATTTTTTAAATTATTGTCATTTTTTTGTATTTCTAATGCCTGTCGTTTAACTTCAAATGTGGTGTATGGAAACAAACAAAATCGACTAAAGACATTTCCAATGGTACTCCTTCAGTTTCAACACCAAAAATTTGTTGATTTTCCACAGTTACATTTATTATATTTTTTTAATGTCAAATTTCCTTTGAGACATAATATTAGCTGTGATCGTTGCACAGCTCTTATCATGACAACTACTTTGACCAGACATGTTTTATTCTCGTGCCCCGGTCTCCTTTGGTTCATCTGTGATGATGTCTTGAGACTTTCTTCTCCACTTCATCACCAACACAGTCGCACTTCTCATCCTCTGCACTCGTTCCCTACTTTACAACAAACTTTCTCCTCCCTCTGCCTCCAGCTAATCCGCGGCGCTGCGCTCTTTGCGTGCGCTGTTCAGCGGCGCCACCTAGTGTTCAAAAACCTCCACATCGTCTCACGAAACCCATTAACGACGGTACGCAATTCTGAAATCTTTAAGTCAACTTATCTTCCACTATGCTTTCATAGGACACTGAGCACAAACATAAAAAAGCTCAGTGAGAATTTTAACGAATAAAACTCGATGGTTTCCTAAAAAAGCTCAATGAGAATTTTAACGAATAAAACTCGATGACTGTAAGTCTTTAATGTCATTAGGGTCAAAATGTATTGAGGCAATATATTAATCCTGATAATGAATTTTATTTTATCACCCTTTTTGCATCAGTACCTGTGAATATATAAAACACACATGGAGAATCTTATAGCAGAACTGTTAAATCACCATTTATTTAAGTTAGAAACAGAGTAAATAGAGAGTTGAACGACCAGGACAAGTCTCGTTGATTTTCCCTTGATATCCTTCAAAGTATTTAAAGACTGTTTGAACTGCATTTAGAAAATGTGATATATATACTGAAGTCATGGCCACACACTGGTTGTCTGGAGAGTTTCTTGACTGGAAGTTGAATATTTTGAACCTTTTTGGAGTCAACAAACAGTGACATGTTCTGATTCTCAGATCACTTCGGTCGTTAACACAAAGCCAAAACTTCTAAAAGCAATAACAGCTCTATGACAATTAAACAATGTCACAAAGAAATGTCTTTTCCTTCGTTAAAGTTCAGCTGGATCACATTGTGTTTCTAGCCTAAAAGTATTTTTTTATTTAGTAAATACATACTTCATACTCATGCAAAGTTACACACTTGACCTTTTACATTTTACAAAAAAAAATTATAGTATACACTAGGATTTTTCATATAAGTCTAAAACATTTCCTTCCTTTTTTTTCCCCCCATTGAGACCAAGTTCCTTTTTTCACTCCTTTCACATAAATCAAAACAAACTTAAGTCACGACATAAGATCACGTCGTCGGAGTGGTAACATCAGGGTCTGTGGCAGTTTCTTCCCCTCCGTCCAGTCAGTACGCCCTCCTGATCTCATAGGGAGACCAGGGGCTCACTCCATCCTCTTTTGCCCAGGAGCTTTGAGCCTCACTGTTGGGCGGAGGGTTGCCGTGGCCGTCGTTGTCCTCCGTCACCATCTTGGACACCAGGTCACTGGCAGGGCTGGTCATGTAGGGGGCGCAGGAGAAGGAGGAGGAGGAGAGGACGGGGTAGTTGCTGCTGGTGGTGGTTAAAGAGTGGTAGTTATTGTCCTCCAGAGGGTGCAGGGTGTAGCTTTGGCTGCTGGGGACGGAGCACATGGTGGAGCCCCGGCTGTTGGACCGGAACGGGGACGGGCTGTCTGGAGGCTCAGGGCTGGCCATGGACGGAGGGACCGTGATTGAGGCCATGCTGTCTGGACAGAGAGTCTCTACCTGGGACACTGACTCTGTAACCGACTGCTCCCAGGAGTCTCTCTGAGGCGGAGGATCAGGAGAGAAAAATATTTTAGTCGTTTTGTTCTGTGAACACCGTTGTAACAAACCACAACAGTCTTCCTACAGTAAATGAAATGAATCCGTGCCACAGTGTTGTCAAAGACAATTCACTTGCTATGAAACTTGTTAGATCAGGCATCGGAAAACTAAGGCCCGGGGGCCGGATGCAGCCCATTCAGCTTTGTGATCTGGCCAGCCAAACTTGTCCAAATTATACAATGGGTTTGTATTGTGATTTTACTTCTGCCTCTTCCCTGCAATGCACACATTTTCCCTATAGATGGCCATAGAGAAGACTAAAAGCATTTCAGCCTTTGTGACGTTTACAGGTCGGCTAAAAGCCTTTGTGACGTTTACAGGTCATTTATCTTAGTTCTGTCTATCTGCTCCTGACCCAGCCGTACTCTCAAATTTTAGGACCTATTGTGACCCGACAGTCAAAAAGTTTGCCCACACCTGTGTTAGATGAATTCAAATTTCATTCTCCAGGCCACAAAATGACCGTTTCTTTTCCTCCTTCTCTGCAGGAGCTCAAACAGTTCACCTTGAAACTCAACATTCTGCTTCCAACATGTGATTTGATTTTCGTAAATATTGTAGAAAACAAAAAAAAGGATTTCAGCGGGTTTTAAAAAAAATACACGAACGGTGTGAAAAAATATAAGGTTTTTAAAAATAATACACGAACGGTGTGAAAAAATATAAAACTCCAGGACTCTCATCGTCCCTCTGACTGGACCTCTGTGGGATTCATCACAGTTTTACCCCGCGGGCAAGTCCGGATATGAAGGACCCAAAAAGCCCCCGGCGTGTAAATAATACTGTAAAAACCGAATCTTTAGTCTTATACCCCCACCCAGTGGCCACCATCAGTAGTACAGATGTACATTTACAGTAACACGAACGTGATCAAATGATGAGGTCAACTCACATAAAACAAACAAACAAACTCTTCTCCTGTGTTTGTGGTCAGGTGAAAGGAGAGTTAGCATATAAAGTATCGGTATATCAGAGTATAATATTTAAGTCAATATTGAACTCAATTTACTGACAGAATTATCCTTAAGTATTATTTGAATTAGTAAACAACATTTCCTAATTCTTTTTTTTTTTTTTTTTAAACGTCATGAACTGGTATTTGCATAGCTTTGGTTCCACGACGGCCATTCTGACAAACCGACCGTGCATCGTGTTCAGCAAAATTAATGTATTACCAGAAACAGATGTGAGGTCTCTGCACTGAAGGGAGGCAGCAGAGAAGACAGGGCTGATGAAGGCAGGAAGGAACCTCCAGAGCTAGAGAAGGCCGTGGCGCTGCGATAATCACCAAAGGCCTCTGGGTAGTAGCTGTCGATGAGGGAGGGGTAGCTGGACATTGTGGCTGACTCGCAGTTGAGAGATTTACCCCCCAGGGTGGAGGAGTAGATGTCAGGAGAGAACTGCTTGGCTGATGGACAGAAGTCCGAGTCGGAGATGAAGGGACGCCTCATGCTGTAGTAACTGGGCAGCATGTGGGATCCTGCTGGGAATATAAAAATGAATAAAGAAAAACCAAACCAAACCATAATCTTGCCAAAGGCACCAAAATGTCAAACGCTGCCATTATATTTTTTTCCCCTAACACTGAGCAGAACAGAGCTACTGTTGTGTGATCAGTACTTTGTTCACCTCCCTGGTTAATACATGATGACCCCCCCCCCCTCCACCCCCCCATTCATTCATTATAATTGATTTAGAATCACTGTCTTGTAAATACATGTAAATACATGTAAATACATGCTACATTTGCAGATGTATTTAAGGTTAAAGGTCATCGGTTGGCGATTCTAACCTGGCATCTGGACAAATGAAGGTGGAGTGGTCGATCCTCCCTGTGACACAAAGACACACACACAAAAAACCTGTTTTAATTACTGGCAAAACTCCTATTATCCACTCCACTGCACACATATGCACCTGGCGCATCAAACACACCAAACAAAATAGTTTTAAAAAGTGTATGAAATGCAATAAAATGATTCAACATATTCACATTTATTAACCCAGTGTGAAATCTGGGTCATCTTAGACGAACACAACACTGATTTACTCAAGGAATTGAAGAATGTACAAAAACACATTAATGTCTTCTTTAACAACCCAAGATCTGTCTTCTGTCGCCACCTAGTGGACAAGTATATACCTGTCCTGCCTTTTCACAGTTGCATAGATGAACAGAGATGAAGTTATTGACAGTATTGGATCATTTACAGCGTGTCCTCCCACAGCACACTCACTTCACTGATACGCTGATGATACGCTGATGAATGTTGCTTTTTCTAGTCCAGCCTATAGTGCATTACACTACAGGTGTGCCATCTTCCTACTGAGGGAAGTGTAGACAGCTCTAGGTATCAAGACCAAGTTTACAAGAAGCCTCAACCAAAGATCAGATGGCTAATAGCACACCAAGCTAATCCCTCCCCCCAAAATATAAGTCAAATTAGCATAAGAACGTGCTAAATTTACAGTTCTTTGGGGGCGTTGTGAAAAAAAAAAAAAAAGCGGCCTTGCCAAACTGGTGAACCAGTCTAACAGGACTACTTCTACGTCATCCATGGTACTACAAACATATTCACTTGTACACTGTATCATGCTACAGCCAAAGCTATACGTAGCGTAGTTAGGACGTCATGGTTTGACGGACCAGTCCACACTGGTGACATCTTCAATATTTTAGCCTATGTTTCAAAAACAATGTAACTGCGACTGTTTTTATACCAACAGAGTCCCTCGGAGTGACACAAAGATTAAGTTTGGTGACCTAGCTATGTTTGCATAATGCTAACATGAACTAGTTGATATTAAGGCCTGCGTTGGTCGGGAGACAAACAAATTTTGAGGTCGAAATTTGAATGCGATTTGCCAGTGCCAAGACTTCCGCATGCAGCCCTAGTATGGCTGAGTGCATCTCTGAAGGCTGCGTATGCAAATCAGCGCCCTCACCCTTAGAGGATGAGACTCTACATGTGTGTGTCTGTCTGTGTGTTTGTTTGTTTGTTGTAGCGAAGGGCGGGGACTGTTTTTATTTTCTTTAATCTTATTGTGCAGAAATAAACATTTAGTTCCTGATTAACGTGAACAAGGTGATCATTCACGACGCAGCTCTAAGTAAGAATGACACCCGATGTACAGGTGTGTGTCAGTAACAGCTGACACAGTTGTCTGTGGTGAAATAAAAGAAAAAAATTCTTGTTTATATAATTTCTAAAGGACAAAGCGAGTACTTTTCAACACGTAGAGTTGCTACCTGAGGTCACAGAGTACTGCAATATAAAAGGCACAGTACATGGACTTTACCACAGGTACTGTATGTGGCTGCCTGTACAAACACTGCCTGATAATGTTCTTACGCCAACAATAAAATAATAAAAAAAAATTATAAACAGTTGCCAAGGTAAACATACGGAGGTGTCTCCTCAGGAATCAGATCTATAGACTTTGAAATGCAAATTTTGTACTTGCTGATAGAGAGAAGCTACGGTCTAACCATCTGCCCTGGGGCAAACAGCTTGGACAATGAGAAGGAGAAATTCACACATTAGTGAATTCAGTGGTGAGTTTTTTCCCCCTCTGCACTCAGTGATACTGAAACACGTTACTGTATTTGTTGGAAACTCCCAGAAATGTATTTTTAACAGATGAAGATCTGGACTTTGACTCAATCTATATGAGTTTTAAACTATTAACAATATTAAAACACTTCAGCCTCATTAGCCTGTTAGCTTTAGTTGATGTCATTATGTAGTAAGGAAATAGAAAAAAAACACAACAGCTAACATTAGCATTGTCCCAAAAAAACAGCATAAGTAAACACACTCCGCATCGTCCAAAAAAAAAAAAAACACAACAGCTAACATTAGCATCGTCCCCCCCCAAAAAAAACAGCATAAGTAAACACACTCCAGTTGTTAGCATTATTCATCACACACACACACACAGCGTTCATTAGTACATGTCGTGGGTCATTTATGTAAAGGCAGCATGTCCGGACAGTTGGCTTTCATAGATATGACCTCAGGGAAGAGACGTGATGTGAGATCTTTATGTTCTCACCCGACTCACCCTCCTCCCACATGAAGCGACTCAGTCTGTGGCCAGAGCTCGCTCTCAATGCTCTTTTATTGTCCGGGATAAAAGAAGGGCATTAACTGACACAAAGACGTGAGCGGCTTTTTAGTTACTGTGTGTCTCTGTACAACTTTTGGTCTTTTTTGGAACCGTGTGCCCAAATGACCCCCGCAGTGAAAAGGTGCTGAATTACAGGCCAGGTACAGATGGGCGACAAACTAAAGGAGTCGGCTAAAATAAACAACACACATGCTTCTACACAGGTGTTGTGCACGGTTCAGTAAAGCAACTGACATCCCAGCATGCTCTGTGACATACACTGCTGCCTTGGTGAGATGTGATTTTGTATCATAAAGCCAATGAAAGTCAGACCCCCTGACTGTCAACAGGAACCGTGATTAAAAAAACACAAAAAAGAATTCACAATATATATAGAAATAATAAAATCCTTTAGTCAGTGTCACTGACAGCACAGGTAATGTCAGATCACAGAGTTCGATAATGAAACATCCAAAAAAAGTCCAAAGAGGAACCGTCGTTGTCATCCTAGCGCTCTGTTCTAATCACATTTTGAAATCAGACTTTTTTTTTGCAAACCACAAGGACAGGTGAGCTCATGTTCTGTGGAATCTAAATGTCATTCCACCTGCCTCTTTATGAGTGTCTGTGATGCCTGTAGCTAAGATGAACTGGAATCACACATGATATTAATCAGCTATTGTTCCTCAGTAATGTTAAAATTACTGAATTATAAAATTACTTTTGCTAAAATATAATGTTGAGCCAGTCCTAAAATTACCCATGTGCCCTCATCCATACAACTTGGGCTTGAGGCGCTCCAGTGAAACAAAAACGTCTCCCCACAGTATGTACAAATGACAACATGTATATTGACTGAGTATTTGAGTAACAATAAGTGGTATTAGTTATGGAGTTATGGAGTGTGAACAGGATGCAGTACATTCCCTGATCCAACCTGAAGGACAGCTTTTTAAAAAATACTACAATACCTGTTCAGATCCAGACACGTTTTCACACATTTTCTCTGTTTTATCAAAACACTTCTTCAGAATAGTAGAAGTAAAGTACCATGTTGAGAGTACTTGGACCTACCCAAAAAAAGAAAAATCAACTAGGAAATACGCCTGAGGATTATTTTGGACATTTCCAGAGTAACGTTATCAGATGTTGGTACATGTCCAGGCTGTTCTTTGTCGGTCCGTCGGGACTTTCCTCAGCTAATCCAACACAGAACATTTAGGACTAGTTAAAATGCATTTTACTTCCTAAAACCCTTTGTTTGGCTGTTTGTTTGGGCTTAACTATGTTACCTTATGGATTAGTTCTGATAGACTTCTTTTGATTTGAGCTGTGTTTTTCTATTCTTCCATTCGTCCTAGGTTGTAACAGAGACGAGGCTTGTGATCCCAACACTGCCTGCTGTACATGACAGGCATCATTAGAACCTGTGAGGCTGACAACGTGTGTCAGCAGCAATAAAACCATGTGTCAGAGGTGTGAAATAAACTGTGCTGCAGGTGTGAATAGCTGTGAATAAATGTACAACAACAACAGTGTTTGACAGGGGTTCAAACGTATCATACACCATAATACTACTCTGGTCCTGCATCAGAAAACTGGTTTCAACAGCCCGTCCAGGACTAAGGACAAAACCTGGTTCCTTCAGCTCTGTGGACTCACTGACTGAGACATTACTTCCCCCTTCTAAGTCCACTGCCGTCTCCACAGGCACGGTCATTTCTCATATCTATAGACCAGTGGTTCTCAAACTGTGGTACGCGTACCACTGGTGGTACCCAAGCGCTCTCTAGTGGTACGCAGGGGAAATTCATATTTTCACATTTACATTTTAACTGAATAAATCTAAAATACCATGTACAATTAATACAACATTTAAACATCTTTATAAACATCTCTTCTGTGTGGTGCTGCTGTATTCTAATGTTGGTCATCATCAGCAGCTATGTCTGACTCAGAGAGATCAGTGTTTTCTCAGGTGGTACAGAGTAGAAAAAGTTTGAGAACCACTGCTGTAGAGGATTTTTGATGCTCTGAAATGAAAGGACAGTCTTCACTCTGCGTGTCAAACAAACCATCTCAGGTCTTTTTTTTTTTTATAAAAACTGTCCTCAAATGTCGTGATCCCGGCTTTATCAAGGCATCACATTGTTACTATTATACTGTGTTTGCACGATGGTTCACTTCACTCTGCTACATGTGCTGCAGTTACCAAACAGGACATTGACAAAACGCCGTTTTAGGACTTCCTTTGTCAAATCTAATTGTACTTTCGCTCCTGTCTCTCTCACAGACCCCACTTGGACCGTGTGGTTTTTGCGTCCTGCATATCTATGGAGTTGACATGCCGATGATCAACAGAAACCCAACAGTGAATGGCGTCCGGATGAAAGCCCTTTGACAGACAGTGAAAAGCCTGTCTTGCACGTACACGCAGATATGTCTGACGTGGGTTCTCCGACTGTGTGCGTGTTAGCATTCGCTCCTGGGACAACAATAGGAAGCTTGTGTGCGGCCTGTACACAGCGGAGGATAATGTGAGCTGGCAGGTGTGCGCTGGCAAACTTTGCATAGGCAACCTCCTGCACTGGCCCTTTTTTCTGCCCCTCTCTGTGCTCCCTGTCCACCTCAAATCCTCCCACCACACCCTGCTCCTCCTCAGGCCAGTCTCTGGGAGATTGCGGCCACCGCCGCTGCCAGTATTGTGTCAGCGCTCTTTTGTGACGCTTTGTGTCTGTTCACAACACAACACATTTGGCTATTTACCGATGGGCTCTGCAAGCACTCGAGGGACGACAGACACAGAGTGGGAAGCAGAGTTGATCAATGGACGCACCGAGGATCGTTAGTCCACAAAACAGACCATAATGTAAACACAGGGAGGAGATTTCTTTTTTTAAAAATACGACCTCGTAATTGTCTCGCCAAACCCAATGTCAACTGTGGCTGCGCTGTTGGGTTTGGGAGACAAATGAAGTGGGAAGAGACAGGACAGGACAAAAAGCAGAGCAGTTTAGAGGAGACGGTGCTTACGCTGTATCTGGGTCCGTTTGTCTGTCTGGACCGCTTCTCTGCCAGCAGGTCTTTGACGGTATGCTTGACCCGGACCCCTTGGTACACTCTCTTAGAGAAGTCTTAAAAAAATACAATAAAAGAAAGAAAGAAAAGTGGTTGTGATGAAACATCTGGTACAAATGGAGAAACAGTTTAAGGAACTTCACAGATTTTCATTCATTCCCACAAATGTGCTTTCATTTGAATGTATCACAGTTTTATGCATATGGGCCAATGACTCTTTGTGATGAGTGTGTAAATGTCATGGAAATCGCCTTTGGTTTGGTCGATGCAAATGGATCACCAAAAAGATGCAGTTTATCACTAACACTTGCCGACATGAGAAAGATGTTCACACAGGAGGTGGAAAAAAGAATGACACAAAAATCAAATTAAAAAAATCATGGAAATGTACTTTATATTTTAGGTCACTCACAATAACAGCAACCAAAGCACAATCTATTTCTAAAAATCCAAAACAATTTGAATAAAGTATTAAAAATACTAATGGAATAATTTCAATTCCATTTAAACACATATTTCAATTTTTTCTCCTTTTCATTTGTTATTATAAGTGCATCTTATTCGACAAACCTTTTTCTCCAATTTTCTCATTTGTTATTATAAGTGCATCTTATTGCATATTGTAAAGAATACTCAAATATTCACGCTCTTGCAAATCACACCTCATAATTCGTCATCACATTCAGAATCAGAAATATGGCGTCGTTACACCAGAGCTGCAAAGAATTGCGTGACTAAAACAAAAAGTTAAAAGAAAAAGCTCCCCAAAAAATAATTTATGATGAAGAATTATTTTTATAAAAAAAAAAAAAATTTGTCACCACTTTGTCCTCGTGAAATATATCGTGGAAAACGATTGTGGAGCACGTCAGGTGATGTTCACGTTGCATGCTAATCTGTTATCATGTTCGTTTAAAAGTCTGTATGATATGGTTTTAGAGCAGGGGTCACCAACCTGGTGCCGGGGGTCACCTGGGAGCCCCCATGGACTACTAAGGTGCCCGCGGGATACCTTAGGTTTTTAGCAGTAACTTAAACAGATACAACAACAAACCTCACACACTACACCAGTCAACAACCCTGGAATAGTCCACAGACAAACCAGAATAAAGATATGAATTATGGAAAAAAGTTGTTTTTTTCCCTGTGCATCACTGGAAGATGTTTTTAGAAACAAACAAACAAAAAAAAACCACATGAAAGTGTAACTCAAAATTTAGCTTCAGAGCTGGAATTTAATCATTTCTCTACATCTTAACGGCAGCTTTTACAACACGTAATGAGCTTCTTTTAAAACTTCAGAGAAGTCATTCTCATTTATATTAATTCCGCAGTCGCTCACAACGCATTCGACATGTGAATCAATCAGTTTGTGCGTCTGACGGAAAGTTGAAAACTCCGCAAACTCTCGCTTGGAGTTGATATTTTAAGATGCCTTCCCACAATGTGTTTAAATGACGACATGTAAATCAGCTGTACATTAGAGCAATGATAAGTGACTGGACGGTGAAATTATTGGAAATTTAGTGACGGTCATTCTGACAATGTATACATATATAAATATATACACATATATAAATATGCATACATACATAAATATACACAGACAAATATGTATACATATATTTATACACATGTATGTATAAAAAATACATATACACATATATAAATATATAATTGCACATACATAAATATAAAACATTTAACATATATAAATGCACATACATAAATATAAAACATTTAACCTTTTTCTGTTGCAGGCAGATATCATCTGTGTAGGAATGAGTGTCTCACCTGTGTCCATGATGCTGTTTGTGCAGTTGGATACACCCCCACTCACACACAGGCACGAGCACACACACACATATACACACACACAGGCACACAGTGACAGGCGTCTCTGTTCTGCTCCTGCTGTATTTGCCTACAGTCGATGAATCACAGTGTGCAGCACCATACTGAGTGGCGTGGCGTGCCAGGATGGGAGCTTTAAACATGCTGCCTGTCAGGAGGGCAGGGACACAAGGAACATGCCACCCCACACTGCAGCCATGGGGAGGCAGCTTTCCAAAATTACCTTTATCTATTTGTTTAAATGCAAATGTTCGGCAGAGACGTTTTTCAGACTATTTGCATCTGCAGTCAAGATTACGAGGCGAAAGCATCGGGAACATGAAAGGAGAGACTGGGAAGCAGGCAGTGAATAAACACATTTTTCACGTTTTCCAAGGATGTTTGTAGTGTCATTTAGGAAGTAATGGTCCAAGTTTGGTTAGGGCTCAGGAGGTATTTGATTTTTTATTTTTGTCTGTCTAACAATCGAGGATAGCATCATCTGACAGAAACATACTGAGGTTGAGTCAAGCTGCTCAGGTAATGACAGAAAACTCATTTTGACATGATTTTACTCAAATCTTTGTCCTAAAAAAATGAATAAAAAAATGAATAAAAATGACATGACTGCATCAATTCAAAAGAAGAAAAAAAAGAGAACAAAAATGACATGACTGCATCAATTCAAACCAACAACTTACTTATTTTAAATACATATATATTTTTAAATATAATAACACTAAATATTTATTGCAGTGAAGAATGAGACGAACCCCAGAAACACGCATCAGACTTTGGCGGTGAAACCTGTTCATAACCGTTGAATCTTCTTGTAACTGATACTATTCACTGGCTGAATATTTCCTCCAGTTAATTTCGGTTTCCCAGTAGGTAGTGTCGGGGGGATTTTTTTTCCCCCTAGGATCAAACAAAACAACACATTAGCCTGATTTTTACGCCAACCTTTTGGAGCTACTTCCTTCTAAAACACCAACTTGTTTTTTGTAGTTAAACGCAGTTTATTCTTTCATTTATTGTCCCATAGATAAGAATAATGGTTTCCTGTGCAACCGTCATCAGTATAAAAGAGGAAGCAGGCGAGGGGTCTCCTTCAGGTGAAACATCCAGGGTCATTTTTAACTGCCGTCTTGGAACATTTTATGTGTCAAGATTTTTCCTGTTACTGTATATTCTGTTGAACAGTAAAATCTTCTCAGGCAATACGTCGGCTTTTATTCCAACAACAAATGCAAAGACATCACAAAGTAGTAATTGAAATATATATGTGCACTTGAAAGTTTATAAAAATCTACAGTTTTGACATAAAATATATTTACATTATATATTTTCTTTTGTGTTTTTTCTTTTTTTTTTCCATATTTCAAGGGCAGAATGTTTACTTTAATGTCGAGAAATGGCTAAATGACAACATTAAAGTCATTGAAACCACTGATAAAAAATTTGATTTTAAAAATATTTAAAAACTTAAATAACTTCTATAATTATCAAACAAAAATGATGTAATTTTGTGACGTAATTCAGTGTTTTCAGCAACAACGTTTTTAATAGTTATAAGAAAAATAATTATAAATACAACATATATAAATAAAAGATAAAGATACTTTTTATATTAGATAAATAAATAAACATTTGAACTATTATGTTGGCCCTGACTGGGAACGTGGACACTTGATCCACGCGTTATAAGTTATCTGACCTCTAGTGGAATTATTGAGTATTTAAAGTTACTCTCATTTCTTTTTCTATCCTATAGAGGGCAGTATAGGATCAGTGAAGTCAGACATTGACTCTGACAGGGAAAAAAAAAAAGTTTGTGATCATAACAAGTCGTCATATGACAGCACGTTTCAAGAGGATCCAAACAAAAACAGCGCTGTTTGAGCAACAAAGAGTTTCATCCCTACATGGACATTAACGGTGAGCACACGCAAACACACGCATGACATCATACAGTGAGCAGAAATACACGTTTCTTTCATCACGCTGTCATCCAGGCCTGTTGGAACAGCTTCGACTGATCATACTGCTGTGCTGAGTCATGATTTATCACTGGGCTGGTCTGATCACACATCTCCGCCGCCGCTGCTTGGCTCCAATGTCAACAAAGAACAGGCTGTGCTCAGGTCAGGCTGATTTATCGGCCCACTGCTTCTGTTATACTGCCAGGGGCCCTGCACTGGGGTGGGCACGGAAGACAACGGCCAGGGGCCCCGACCCAGAAGTTTGCAATTGTTTCCAAAATTTCACTGGGATGATTGCTTAAAACATCAGTATTTTACAATGATAAACTCAATTTCCAGAACAGTGGGTAGATGACCCCAAGACCCGTCGGCCAAATGTGACCCTCCAAGTTTTTTTTTTTTTGATTTAGCTCATGATTAACACTCCTCACTTGTCTTGGCGTTCAGAGTGTTGTGGCGTTAGTCTGTCTGAAGTATCGGTGTTGCAGAGAAACCACCTGATTGTATCATGCTCATATATGGATCATTCTCACAATAACATATTCCATCTCTGAAGTCTTTGGTATGTCTCCAGACACGAGCTTCTTCTTGGAAATCACTGTGCTTCACTCACGAGCAATACTTTGAATTCCTCGGACCGTGCGGACGACTCTTTTTGCTGAGTGTGGTTCTGTAAATGTTTATCCGTGCTCTGGTTGCACAAATATTTACATCACTCGGGTGTGGGGACGATGCCTCACACGAATCCCCGAGTATCGTTGTCGTCATCTGAAGAACGACTCAGGAGAAACCACCACTTAGGCATTTGTTTTAATTATTCAAACGGTGGCAATGAGCCGTCTCACCAAATATGGAGGAAGGCAAAACGCGTTCAAGGCACGAGACTCGTCATCCTGATGAAACACTGAGAATGCGTTACTGGAACAGTACGCCAGTCGGCAATACATCTTCTCTACTGGTCGTCCAATCAAATAAGTTCGTAATTGAATCTCCTTACATAGTTATGGCAGTAGTAGTTACAGCAGCTCTTCTTACAAAAATGGTCGAAATATTTGGTCCTTATACAATTTGTAAAAAAATAAAAATATCATTACAAGTGCAATGTAACATGAGGTACTTCAAGTTTTAATTTTTTTTTCTTATACTGACTGACTGTGCAGACTGTCACAGACCTGTTTTTAGATTAACACTGACTCAACTCTGTCTGATTGCTACCATTCAGGCTGATGTCTGCTGCACAAACACTGTTGGGTAATAACGACTGAGTTGACCACATTGGGAGGGAGTGATTCATGTTGCACGGCAAAAAAAAAACAAAAAAAAAAAAACTTTAAGCACATGAGTGGGACGTTACTATCATTGTCTTGTTTTTTATGAAGGATGAATTTACAAATGGTTGAAAACAAAAAAAAAGAACCTGGTGGATCGGCTCAGAACCTCCAGGAGTGGATGGACGTCTGCCCTGATGTGGAGTTTTGACCAACACCTCTGCATAGAAACCAATGTTTTTGTGCTGGAAACAGCTGAGATAAGTCAGAGTTTGTGACTCAAATCTAACCGACTCCAGTAGATGTACATGATGGACATGTGATTTACAGTCAAATGAAGTACTCCTCCAGTATAAATGTGATGGACGTCAGTACTGTGCTTTTGTGCGGAGAGGACGGAGGAGTAAGAAGCAAATATGAGCTAAACGATTTATGTTATTATTATCGTTAGGCCAAAAAGCTTTTCTCTGAGGAAGCTTATCAACCTGGCGAGGTACCTGAAGGGTGGTGAAGCCTGGATAGACAACACGTACTTCTTCTTAGTCACATAGTAAAAAGGAAAATATCCCTGAATAACAAACTGATATCTCCTGAGTTTTGTTCTCTCCGTGACAGATTCAAAGGTTTGTTGAAAGAGGAAAATAAACCAAAAGCAGTGGTAGAACAGTCAGCTGTGAAGAAGAGGTCCATGCAGGTGAAGATGATTTAATAATTTTGGGGAACGACTCTGACCACCACTACTGACCCTACATTTGTCAAAAATTTAGAGTCAGGAAATCTTTCCCGTTCACGGTTTTGACTTTTTCTTCACACAAACTGTGAACAGCACTATGGGCAGTTCTAACATTTACGTCTGGTGTGACGTAAATGTTCTTCCACAAACATATCTGATCCGAGTCACTTGCAAAGTACGTCATTATTATTCCAAAAACAAATTATTCAGACTCTCCGTTAGAGCTGAACTCCACTCTCCTGGTCTGCTCACATGTAAACATATGCAGACGACATCACTGTATTTATAGCACGTGTCGAAAAGTATAAACACAAAAGGTACAGTATGCTTAATAATAACCTAAACAGCATAACGTACAAATAACAAGTCTTAACTACTGGTGTCAGCACTGTATGTTAAATGGTACAGCTTGACAAATTGAAATCCTGTTTAAAGGAAATTTGAATTGATTTAATTCCTGCACATTATAGCTGAGAGTTAGGGTATGATATTAGGCATTTAATCCAGTCCATATTTGAATCCACATCAAAGCTGGAGTATCCATCACATGAGCTGGTTGGTTTAGTTATGACATTTTTGCAACAGTTGTTTGCAAAAGGGAGTGTCTTGACTTGTGTTGTTACTGAGACAGCAGCGCACGCGACCTTGACCTGGATAAACACCGAGGCATGACAAGATGAGACGAGACAAGTCACGAGCATTTAGGAAACAACAACACTATTATGATTAAGTAATATTAAAAAGGTAAATACGTACTGTTGTTTCCCCCTTATTAGAAAATATACTGTAAATTGTGTTGTTTTGTTTGTAATAATATAAAGACATCGAAAGAGAAAAAAACATTGTCTGTTTAGATAAAGGATGATATTATTGAACATTATTGAATTATTTATTCTCAAGACAAAGACATTAAAACAACACATTAGTCCTGAAAAATCCCAAGTCACCCCAGTAGGTGATACTGTTTAAAAAAAACACAATAATAAAAGAAAATACTGCAGTAAAGCCTTAATGGGCCTTCAAGGAAAAGAACAATGTCCCAGTTGACCAGTTCAGTGTATTCAAAGAAAAAAAAAGATGGAAAAAATGTCATGTTTCAAGCCAACTATTTAGACCCCTCTCATTCCAAAACTCTCCACAACAAGCGGAGCCATTGTCTCTCTACCCTAAAGCCCACATCAAAACTGAAATTGCAGCTCAGTAAAAAAAAAAAAAAAAAAAAAAAAAAGCCATCCTAACAATCAATAATCATTGAAGTTAAACTTTATCAGGGTTTTGCCCACAGTGGGAACTGGAATTCTGCAGGCCTGTTGTGAACTGGCAGTCTTGATTTTTCTCTAATTTGACTCATCATTTTTATTGCCGAGGACACTTCCAAGAAGACATGCCCAGCAACGAGAGACAGAACCCAGTCATGTATTGATGATTTGGAAGCATCTTCCACTATTCTGATTGTGATGATCTCTTGGCACATGTCTCGGTATGTGTCCTGTTTCTAAGAGGCAGAATGTGTAGCCATGACCTGGCAGCCGTGGTTTGTTTCTTGATCTCGGTTTGACACAACAGGGCTGATGCCCAAGTATCTGACCGACCTCACGCAACTCCACCAAGAACACAAATGGATCGTTTATTTATTTATTTGCTGCCACTGACGCCTTCAGTGGAATATCAGGGTTAGACGTACACAGACTGACTGACAAAGACTGACTTTAATATGGTCTACCTTCCATAAGGTTCTTCAGTGAGCATCATAGTACGACACGCAAAATTGCCTCCGTATGATCTTACAGGGAGTCAATGCAAAAAGGCTAAAGGGCCACATGTGGCCCACTAACCACCCTGGTCTTTGGTAACAACAGCCCAAGGCATTAAACACAAAAGAAACAACAGAAGAAAACTTTGGTGCCAGTTCTTTCCATTCCACACGGCACTTGTTTTCTGTTCAGATCTTCTATTTGGAGAATAGGTTTTCAATGGTTTCAATTTGGGTCAGAAAATCACTGATTTCTCAGTATTGTTGGTGGTATTCTGGTTAAGTCCAAATTAAGTCATTTGCCTCGGCTGTGTTTTTAAATGGAATTTTAAACGAGCCTGAGTGTGGATTCCTTCGTGCAAGTGTAATGAAATCGATCACTTAAACCAATACTTGTGGCTCAGGAGAATGTCCAGAAGAATAGTCACGCTCGCCCTCAAAAATGACAACAGCCTGTGTAAAATCTGTAAACGTGCTGACAACGAGACGTTGTCAACGCAGCACATTGTCTCAAGCCTTCATTAAAACATTCAAAAAACCAACAGAGATTTCAGAGGGGGAAATAGAAGACTGATCTCCAAAGTCAGAGCAACCACCGACAGCTGAAAACGTACGATTGACTCAAGATGTTGAAAAATGAAGAACATCATGAAAAAAAAAAAAAAAAGTAGTAACACTGACGCTGGGTAATTTATCATTGTAAACAAAAGACAGCTGCTGGACATTTTTTTAAATGTTTCATAAGAAAACATTCACAGGTTGGTTCAGACAGTGGGTTTGTGACCTGGAGAGGGTCCACGGAGGGGCTCCACTGAGACCGTAAAGTTTGTGGCTGATGTACAGAGGAAGTCAAACAATTGTCTGACATTTCGCAGCTATTTGAAATGAACAAGATTTCTTACGAAATCTGGGAAATCTGCTGAAAACCCTCCAGAAGGGTTTAGACTCACAGTGAATGTGTGGTGTGGTTCCACAGTGCAGCGGTTATCACGCCTGCCTTATCTGTGATTTGCAACCACATACTTAATGGCGCCTCCTTTGGCAGCATGGGTGGACTGCAAAGACTGAATTTCCCCATTGTGGAACAAGTAAGGGACTGAAATTTCATGTCATCCAGAGACCAAAATAAATCTCGACTTAAAGGGTTCAAATGACATAGGATAAGTTTTTAAAGAAAAATAACATTTTCTGGACATTTTGGTCCATAAATAACAAAACGTTTTTTCACAATCCACAGTTTGGCCCATATTTAAAAAGAATAATATGTACAAAGTTTGTTATGCTGTCCTCGGTTCACAGACAGGCCACAGACGGACCTGGTGCTGTGAGGACCAGAGGTCAGCGTGTGGTGCAGCTCAGCATCAGCAGAAGATGTGTGTCGACCGGATCGTGTTCATATGATGAAGAGGAGCAGACAGAGTTCTTAAGGCACTCATCTGTGCATGTCAACGCCATTATATATATATATATAAATGACTTTTTTCACTTGGTGTGTGCATATGTACTTCCAGTGGAAAAGCAGTTTTCACAGATTTGGTCTCTGAGTAGAATCACACACTCTCTCACACTCACACACACACAATGTGCCATGAGGTCAGACGGTAGCATGAACAGTGGGCACATTAATCAGCCAGGCCACCCAGTCTTCAATTCTTTATTGGAGACTGACGGAAAGCCAGCGACGATCTGTTTTCTTTCGTTGGAAAAGAAAGGGCCGCTGACGAAGTAAGCAGATCACGAGGTTCCAGTGAACCCGGGTTCATTGTTTTTGCAACTCTACACGTGGACTAACGTTTAAGTCCTCACTGGGTCCATGTAAACACCAGATACTGTAGCTGCACCCAGTGAACGCCTGCTCGTTCCTCACACATTGTTACATTTGAAGTGAGAAAACAAAAGGTCAAACGGCTTCACCGATTCCAAGACCTGAATTTCTGTTAAATTAAGTTACTGTGTTTTTAAACTAATCAACAATTAGTCTGACGACTGGCTTTAAAATTCACTGTCAACAATCTTCTGCACTCAACACTGAAACATAACCCCAACCTCTAAATGAGCTGCAAAACTGCTACAAAACAATTATACAACATTTGAGCAGCAGCGACAGCACACATTTATACAACATTTGAGCAGCAGCGACAGAGATCACAGACAAACAAACCTCTCTGCTCTGTGGTGTCTCTTTTAAACTGCAGACTGTGGCTGTGATTGGTCATCGCTTGGTGCTACTCAGCCAATCACTGGAGTTCATGACAGGTGCTTCAAGTTAGTAATCAGGGCAGGTGGAGATGGGAAAGGACTGATTGTACGACCACTGACTCTGTGGGAGTTCAACCCAGTGTGTTTGACTAAATGCAGCAGAATAGGATGTGAGCAAACAGAAATAAATCAAAGTCAGATGAACAACTGCTGTTACCACCTTTTGACTTCAGAAACAGCTTCATTTATCCATGGTACAACAGCACATGGTGTTTTAACAGAACGTTTGTCCTTTCTGGCGCACCCTCATCAATTTATCATAAAATATGCCCCCCAGTGGCTGGGTTAAAAGTGTTGAAAAATTCCGAAAAAAAAAGTATGATTTAATTATAATTCAAGTTCAAACAAAGTTTAAATGTCAAGACAGAACCCATGCACACGTGCGCCTGAGGCAATATTAAATCCAATTCCTGAAGTCGGCAGCTTTGCATATGATGACACGGCTCCGTCGTTTTCGGGGTATTACAACTGCCCTCGGGGACACGAACCAAACCAAACCGAGGTACAACGAGAGGTCTATTTGACAAATCCTTCGCCACAGATATTCTGCGGACTGGCGTTGAGATCCAGATGTCGTACTTATGTAAGGTAAGGAGTCTTCACAGTGGGGGCAGGCCTGAACTGTCTGCCCTCCTGATGGAAGAAGCTCAAATGTTGATTCAGTCTCAGTCCACCAGGGGTTTGTCTTCTCACTGTAGCAGGCGTCATTAACCCTTTTTTTTTGTTCTCTTATGCGGCAGCTTGAATGTTTGCTCTCTAAACCAACCTCATGAATGAAAACACGGGCCCACCGGGACTGCGTTTCATAAGGTTTTGGCTGACATAAGCAGACCTGACAACTTCAATACATTTGTCATGCAGGAGCACAGAAAGGTGGGCAGGTCGCTGACATAAAGGGCCAAGAAGAAACAGAGCTCAGCGCTTATTCCGACCGCGCCTTTTGCAATCATTGTCTTCATTCAGCTGAGTGTGTGTTGGTTTATTCACCCGGACAACCACTTCACTGTTCATAGTCCGAAGACAGCTCTGAGCTAAAAGTCGTGACCACCTGAGCCTGGTGCATTTGGAAAGGGATGACATGGAAAATACATCGACAGACTTTTGGTCATGAATATCACTGGCGTAACAAGATTGTGTGACCAGCAACAGTAACGAGAAATGACTTTTTTGAGAATTGGAGACTCATTTGAAATGATCTACCAAAATACAGAGTATGTATTTAATGTTGGATTTTTACTAAATCTACTTCTTGGACATCAAGTGGCTGGATGACCGATCTTCTCACCTTGTCTCTAAGGGATCGGTCAGACAATCTGCAAGGGAAACTAATTGTAGCCACTTGTATCTGTGATCTCGTTCTTTCAGTCACAACCCACAGTTCATGACTACAGCTGAGGGGAGGAACGCAGATTGACCAGTAAATCAAGAGCTTCACCTTTCGGCTGAGCTCCTGCTTTACCCAACAGAGTCCAAATCACTTCCGATGCCCCACCGAACCGGTCTCCTGCTCCATTCTCCCTTCACTCCCACCGGTCTACCTCCTGCTCCATTCTCCCTTCACTCCCAGTGAATGAAACTCCCAGATACGCAAACTCCACGTGGGACAGGATTTCACTCCGGACCATGGTCTGAAATTTGGAGGTGATGATTCCCTTTTTTTTTAACGGTAACACTTTCCACACTGTGTCCTCCATTGTTCTTCGGTGTCTACAACAAAAAGCGTTGGTTTTTGAACTATTTTTCAGGATATCAGCTGTGTTTACTCCCACTCCTCCCACCACATCTCTCATAAAGTCATAAAGTGGCTGTTTTGAATCCAAGGCCACTCTTACGTCAGCACTTTTGGAGAAGAACCTGCACACATTCCTGAGATGAGGAGCGATCCAGACCTAGACATATCACTCCTCCTCCTCCTTCTCCTGCCGTGCTCTCGGCACTGCACTTATCGGACAGGACAGCGAGCAGAGCTCTGTGCAGACAGCCGGATAGATAGATTAATGTGGACAACCATTTTGTTTTTATTACTTTTTCCTTTTTACACCAGACTGAAAAAAACAAACACAGTGGAACATTTTATGTTCCACAACAATGTGGGTGAATCCAAAAGAGAACTCGTCCGTCAGGAAATCTCTCCCTTACATTTTTCCAGCTGTGTTTTTACGATTGATTTAAGGCTGCCGTTGCCTTGTTATTGTTTATTGTCGTTTATTGACATAAGTACCTTCAAATACTTTACATCTACTTCCATAATACAGAAATTAATTTACCATCAGCGCACGGTACAAATGGAAGCCCAAATGTAAAACAAAGTCAGATTCAGGTGCCGTTCTTTTTTTAAAAATCTAAAAGTTTAATTTTCGATAAAAAAGAAACAGCTGGCTCTGCAGGGAGTTTCCAGTTGAATAGTTGTATAACATACCTCTGTTATCGTTGACTAAGCCTGTCTGAAATGTTGGGTGACGTCATAATACAAAGCTCTCTACCATTCTTGGCCGATTACAGATACCTCATCATTTTAAAAAATCTAAATGAGACTGAAAAAAGTTGTTGATCTATTCATCGTTTTCAACTACGACCACTACGAACCCTCGTCTCATTAGTGTCGCTAGTTCTACCGATGTGCTGTTCTGTTGTTTCCTGTTGATTGGTTCGTAAAAAGATTTTGCTACGAGTTGATAAAATAAGTCGAAACGTCCAACCTTAACCTCTGCCGCAGGTCGAGATCACCTTTTTTTGTGTGAAGTGTGAAGAATGTATAGCGTCATTCTTTTTGAGCTATCTGCCATGTTCCCTGAGTCTTATATGCAGGTCCTAGCCTCCGCAAATTGGCCACATGTGCTGGCTGACACGAGGACTACTGGAAAATGTCACAGGTGTCAGAGGCGTTTTACTGTCACTGCTGACAGGTCGGCTTTTCCATGACTTCTCGGAAAATGCAATGGAAAGACTTCGCCATGAAGAAATGGAAAAAAAAGAAGAAAAGAAAATGGTTCCAGACCCTTTTCTGATGGTTAGTTGGTGGGTTGGAAATCACTGCATTGCTCAAAGAAGCCCCTTACTGTATGTGCTGCGACTACTGGTCCCCTGAAGTGCCGCCTCAGCAGACGATGGCTGAGCCATATGAGGGTAAAAAAGTTGAGGCAAGCGTTTAATATCTGCAGCACGTGCCCAGTGTCACAAGTCTGTCATCTCTACGAGCTCGCTTTCAACACACATGTGAACTGCTTGAACCAGAGTACACCAATCACAGAAAGTGAATGAAATGATGATGCTGCAAAGTGAAAAAACAGACGCTCCCTTTGTCACACACACACACACGTTTGCGCTCCGTAAATGATCAAGGCCATACCTGCGTGGGCTCTGCTGAGATGATTTAGTGAGATGAGACCATATCCTGACGTCAGGTTCCCAAGCAGAGTCTTTAGCAACAGATGAAAACAATAGATCACAATGGCTTTTTGGGACCACAATGGCCAAGAACCTTATTCCAGGATTGTTACAAGAATAACACTGGAATCACATTGGAAATGACTCTGAATAGCTCACAGGTGAGTCACCGCTTTGGCCTTTTCTCTCACGTTGAAGACCACACTTCTATATTTCCTCCTCAGGGAAGGACTTTATGACTTTGGATGTTAGTTAGTTGTGTTTTGTAAAGTTGTTACTGCTTCATAAAAACCAACCTGTGGAGTCATGATATATTTTGTTGTCGACAAAAAAAAATATCGAATGTTCAGAACTATTCAACATATTTTTATACCAATAAAATGTCTATTTATAACTGTGCTTTATAACCATGCCAAATGTGATGTCCGTCGAGGCTCGGACAGCTATAGCTTGAGCTGCAATTATCACACTCAGGTAGTCAGATAGTAATTTCTTAAGATTATTTATTCTTTGATTTATGGATTCAGTCAATAGTTTTTCAAAAACTCATACAAATGATTATTAGCGTTTTTGGTTCGGCAGTTAATCATACTTCAGTGTCGGTTTCTCTGAGCTGTGCTGGAAGTCGGAAAGACACCTTGACTCCATAACTCTTCATGCTAAAAGAGAAATGTGTCAATGCAGGAGCTCAAAGAACACACTGGTGACCAAAGCTGCTACTTTATAACTCAACCCTTCACTGACAGACGTCTGGGTTTTTGTCGTCAAAGTCCAGAACCAATCTAAGAAAACTCAAATTGTTGAGTTATCATATGTTGAGCAGACTGGGGAAAGTAAAATAGGATGTAAATAAAAAACAACACGCAAAACACCTGGGGTTAAGTTAAGGGTTAGGGTTAAAGTTGAAGAACAGATTCAGGGTTAGGGTTGGACCAGGAATGGGCAAACTACGGGCCGGGGGCCCGTTTGGCTTTTTAATCCAGGCCACAAAATGTGTCCAAATTATGTTATTTTATACTTCTGCCTTTTCCCTGTCATTCCTGCATTTCTCTACAGATCCATCATCTGCATTATACCTGCATTTCTCTACAGATCCATCATCTGATCCTCCATCTTTAGACCAAACTAATACTAAACTAAACTGTGACAAACCATTCCTGGACAAGATGTCTGTGATTCTGTCAGGTCAAACAACTTTGACCCATACTCCTGACTGACGTACCATAATCCACTCTGCTCGTCTCAGCAGACTGCAGGATACATCGTAGCACCTCCCACCCCTTCCTCCGCCTTCCCCCGATCCCCCAACTCTCCCTCCGAAAGTGATGCAGATGGGAAAAAGATCTTGTAGGTGGAAAACTCTACACCTGGCCAAGTAATTACCAACTTACTGGTATTGATCAGTGACCCTGCGCAGCATCTCATTGTGTTACACAGCA
>NC_024310.1:5305189-5309063 GCF_000523025.1 Cynoglossus semilaevis | reverse complement strand
CTTCGGTTGAATATCGTTCGTTTGTGACGCATATTCCGGAACAAACACTTATTAAGGACCAAAATGTCTGTGGTCTCTGAGAAGGATGAGTTCAAAGTTTCTGATACGTATGCAGAGGTTTTTCAGGACCTGCTGAGATACAGTGAAACAGTGTTGTTGTTATTCCCTCAGCCTTATCTTTGAGTCTGATCTAAGTTGATGTTATTTTCTACTTGGTCTTAAAACTGGAGACATTCTTTTTGTGTCCCTGTTAGAACAGGAGTCGGGATTGGAAGGTTGAAAGTTTCTCCATTTTCTCCATGTGTGACCTTACGTTTCTCTAAATTTTATTTTGGATCTGACAGCACAGATTCTGACAATGAAATTAAAATGATCAATGGTGTTTTCCATTTTTCAGAAGAAGCCATCTGAATGTGGTCACCTCGAGCAGAAGTTTCCAAGGAACGAAAAAACTTAAATGCTTCTCTGTTCAGTAAATCCAGTGAAATAACAAAGTAAAGATGAACCATACTTACTTACATGATACTTACCATATTCTCCAGACTATAGGTCGCACTGTTTTTCATCCTTTGGCTGAGGTTTGCTGAGAGACTCTCTTCAGTCTGTCATGGGACTGAACCAGAATGTCCTCCCACAAGGACATGCCTGCAACACCTCCTCAGGAAGGCATTCTCCCTAAAGGTCAATGAGCTCCTGTTGGTGGACCAGAGCAGCAGCTGTACTTTAATGTCATATTTTCACAAATAAAATGGCAGCTGGTGATGCACACAGTGAGTGATCCTGAACAGTAACACAGGCTCAATTCCCCCCTGATTCTACCCAGACATGTGTAAGAGTTGCACTGGCCATTTAAATATTATGCAGCCAGCTGAACCTCTGCAATCCTCTCATGTGAATGTTTTGTCTGCGTGGACCCTGGGTCTAACAGTAAAGTAGAGCAAAAAGTCAAAAAACAGACGGACGACCGACCCACGACCTGGAGATAAGAGACCATATAAGGTAACAGTGTTCAGGAAGACACTGCAGGGAAACCCTGCCAGAGAGGAAAAAAAAAAAAAAAAAAACAGCGCTCCACAGGTCAACCCCTTGAAAAAATAGACACCACGCACACTTTTCCTAGAGAGTTGATAAGCAGGTTTATACCCTGCCATAACCTGAATTTACACAGTGACAGCAACAATTTATGTCAGTTGGATCACGGATCCCCAAAGAATCACCGCTAATAAATCAGGCTTACATAAGCAGCGACTGGGACGATGTGATGGTTAGGAAAACTATCAGAAATCCTCACACAGCAGGCCTCAACCTGCAGCGTGTGATCATCATCGCTGCGATGTTTAAAAAGGAATCTGATGTTGAAGGAGCACAAAGTGCCAGACATGTGCGGAGCAGAGCGGAGCCGCAGCAGCCACAGTGGCAAAAACAGTGTGTCATCTGAAGCTGAATTCCCCTCGGTGCAGCCGCACGTCACTCAAGGCTGGTCAACGCAGCGCTGTGGCATTTGGTGACAGGAACACAAACATGGGTTTTTCTGACAGCGTCACAGACAAACGGTGGCTCGAACAACAGTCGACAGCAGCGACTGTTCCATCAAAGCTGAGATCAAATAAATGATGAAAAAAAAAGTGAACCAAAAATGTTGTCAATCTCTGTAAAACTATATTTTTAGTAATACGCTGAAGCCTTAGCTCACTGGGGCAGAAGTGGAGAACGAAGATGTTCAACGACTTTACTGACCACGATACATTGTTTAAGTAAATATTAATGTAATGAAACTCATTTCAACACACTCTAGTAAAACAGGAAGTACTTTTGCAAATTTGTTCTATGATGGTTAGTCAAAAAATTCTCCCAATCTAATACCAATACCAATCTAAAAGAAATCAACAAAAAATATATTTATGCAGATGACTCCATTTAATTATAAGCATCTCTGTTTTCTTTTTAGAATTCAGGTTTTTTTTTTTTTACACCTGATCACAACTTGTGTCTTTGCGTCTTGAAATCCCAGTCCTCTCAAATATTTTTTCGATCAATATCTGTTGCAAAGCTTCAATACTTTTAACAGGTTTCTTTCTGATGCTAATTTTATAAAGGCTGAAAAATCCGATAGACTAAAACCTGACAATAAAATTGGCCACAGCTGTTGGAGAAAACTTTCTGTATCTTCATGTATAAGTTCATCTGACACTTTCAAGGTTTATTACACGTTAATTACATATTACATCTGTCTTGACCTTTTTCTTAATTAATGGTGACGTTTGACAGATGTAAAGAAAATAACACGGGACAGCCCTTGTTTGCAGTGTTACTATTACGCACCAACTCAGGGACACTTAAATACACATTTAATGACTTTTCCTAAAAGCCATCACATGAGCCCACAGTCACTGCAGAAATGCTAAACAGCCTAAAATAGTGCAGTCATTAGTCAGGAGCAGCGGTTAGCGAAGGGTGGAGGATCACAACCAAATATAAACCGTTCCTGATGCCTGTGAGCCACCTCGTTGGCCCTCGCACATGTTTATCTCCTCTCTGTCCTACATCGCCGAAGGACATTCACGTGTTTCCGAGGAATTTACACTGGAATGAAGACTGGATGTTCTGTGTCTGGCCCAAACAAGGTGTTTCCGAACAGAATAGATTCTGCGCCGTAGTGGAAAGAGTCAGACATCAAGTGAAGTGCAGAGAAGCTCGTTAAAAAAAAAAAAAAAAAAAAGGAATGGAAAGTGACGCGGTGCTGTAGGTGGTGGTTGATGTGATTTTCATGTTGCTGCTTTTAGAAGTGTGGAGCTACTGGAGTGAAGCGAGCTGTGGAAACAACAGAAATCAATATTTTCAGATGGCTGTCATCACCACCCTTTTCGGGTCTTGGAAAAAGAGTGGAACAAACTGCATAACTGCAAGATGTCAGCAGCATGAGCGGCCAGTAACATTACCCAGGTCCTGGGGTCACTTGCAAATAAAAATCTAAATGTCCATTATTTTCTGTGGATACAAAAGCCTAATGAATCTGGCAAGGGTGCGATTTGTGGAATATTCCATTGAGTCCAACCTCTCCATTGATTAGGAATGTATGACGTGTATTAGTCATGCAGGGTGTTTTATTTTTCCTGGCAGGAACGCTCAAGACAGCATTATCACTCTGCTCACAAACCTCTGTATCCGGTTTGACTCCAATCCCGCTCAGTCCACGCACGTCCAACAGATAAGTCCAAAATGTAAACAAGTCATAAATGCATTGGCAGAAACAGACTCAGACTTTTTGGCTCGGTGGAAAAGTATTTGAAGTAATAGGGGGAAAAAAAACAGCATTATGCAATTGGGTTGTAATGGGAGCAAGGCATGCTGGGTGAAGAGGGGGAGGCTGATGGGTTCCACGAGGAACTGTATTTGCTCATCCACCTGTCTTTTCACCACAGACGAGCTGCACCTTTGATAAGTGAGTGCAGCTGTTGGGAACGCTCTTTTACAGTGGTATTAATGTACCCGGCACGGACCAGACGGTGAGTACTGCGTAAAGAGTAGTAAAGAGTACAATATATGTAGCAATCAAATAAGACGAGCAAATGACTTCATTTGTTTCATACCTAGTTCAGTTGGACTACGTACCTGACACCTGACAACAGCTTCTACTTTCTATAGAATAAAGAGATGGATGGATGGAGGGATGGATGGATGGAGGGATGGAGGGAGAGATGGATGGAGGGATGGAGGGATGGAGGGAGGGATGGATGGATGGATGGATGGATGGAGGGATGAATAGATGGATGGATGATGGAGGGATGGAGGGAGGGATGGATGGATGGATGGATGGATGGAGGGATGGAGGGATGGATGGATGGAGGGATGGAGGGAGGGAGGGAGGGGTGGA
>NC_024310.1:5292165-5305052 GCF_000523025.1 Cynoglossus semilaevis | reverse complement strand
GGATGGATGGATGGATGGATGGAGGGATGGATGGATGGATGGATGGATGGAAGGAGAGATGGATGGATGGATGGATGATGGATGGATGGATGGATGTATGGTTGGATGGTGTTAATCTTTAAGACATCCTGTATAATTTATCATAGCAGTCAATAACAGGGAGAGCTTGATCGGCATCGAAACATAGATCGTCCGCCTGGTCCAATACCTAACCCCAAAGGCTCAACTTATGGTCATGAACTTTGGGTCATGACCGAAAGAACTAGATCCCGGATACAAGCTGTTGGTTCAAGTAATTGAACCAACAGTAATAATTTGTTAATTGAATTGTGGAAATGGTGCTTCATAGTTGAACTGGAAACTGATGGAGAAGGTAGTTCAAATACGGCTCTGCTCACGTTCTGTTCAGCTGACTGTAATAACACTGCAGGAAGTTACTCACACAAACAAACACACACACACACTGCATGTCACCCTGTTACCTACATAACACTACCTTCCAGTTAATGCATATTTATTGAAAACCCACCCAAGAAGTATCGACGAAGACACTCGGCATCGGCGGGTACACAAACAGAAATACTCGTACCTGCATTGGTTTGAAAAGCCAACAGGTATCAGGTCAACCCGGGGTCAAACTTCAGTAAACATTTCCAAACTACATGACCATGTATGTCATTGTTGAAGCTAGAGAAAAATATATGGATATAGTAGCTGGGGTAGAGTCTGAGTGTCTGAGTGCAGTGAATGAAATCTGGAGATGCCTTTTCTGTGTCTAACAGGACGGTGCCGTCCCATAGGAAGGATTTAAAACACAAAGTAAAACCTAAAATAAATCCTGATAAGAAGCCAGTGTGGTGAGCCCAAGACTGGTGTAACGTGATCCTGTCTTCTTTTTCCAAATAAAAGGGAGTTGCTGCATATTGTTCTGAGTGCAGATGCTGAAGGCACGACTGACTGTTTGACTCCAGCATAAATAAAGGAGTTCATTGTGAACCAGCAGTAATGTGATTTACAGTAAATCCTATTCCATACTTTCAGCTGTTTTCCATTCTTTTCTCCCTTGGCTCCGATCGGTCAAACACACAGCGATCTGTCACCATTTTAAAAGCAGTTAGTTATTTTAATGTGGCAGCTGATTGGTGTATACACAGAATAAAAATATGTTTACTAAAGTCTAACCATCGTCTTCAATACCCAGGATGCGAGAATAAATGATCTCCGATGGATCTAAGACCTGCCAGATGCCAAAAGCAACAACGTCCTGGCCCTGGACGGTGGAACAGATTAAACTTGCTCACTGTGTCCTGTGTTTACCAGAGACGCCCAGGAATATTTATAAAAAAAAAAAACGCTAATTACGAATTGAAAAAAAAAAAAAAAAAACCCAACACATTTATGCCTCACTCACGTTGCTACCAATAAAAAATGTAGCTCCTGAGTTCTCTTCTGTGATAGACGCTTCCTTAAAATAGCTGCATGAATTCATAGCTTCTGGATTATTACTTTAGTTTCCAGAGGTCTGTTAAAGAAACACAACCAAATGTTCACAACTTTTGTTTTTCCAACGTTCCAAAAGGGGATCTCCAAAAATAAAAGACGACTTTCTGTTACTGTACAACCTGACTGCACATCCCTGTTGTCTACAACCGGCCACATGTGCCGGGGTGTAAAAATAAAGTCAACCTTCCATCTTCCCGTTAGACGTCACATTCCGCACATATTTTGGTATCTCCTCTGTCCTGTGCAGTGATGACCTTCACAGATAAAAGTCCAGACAGGAAGAGCTTGACTGGAATCTGGACACCGTTTTAAAGAGCGGCTGCATGTGCAGCACATGAGGGAATTTCCCGGATCCCCACGCCGTTCTTTTTTCATATCAAACAATTTTATTGACCTAGAACGCTTTCATTGCAAAGTGGTAAAGGAGGAAGACACAAAATTTCTTGTGTGTATATATAAAATATACATCAACACCCTGCAGTCTCAAATCCACGTCCCCTGAGTTCAGTACGCACATTTTTATTATTTTTTTTACTTTATGTATCTAGCCTACCAGGAACACAAAGAAGATTTTGGAGCAATAAAAATGCCTCAGTAGTACGCACATTTTTATTATTTTTTTAACTTTATGTATCTAGCCTAACAGAAAACAGAGATTTTGGAGCAATAAAAATGCCTCAGGACAGACACCCAAAAAGCCAAGCTGTTCTGTGGAGCATCACAGCTCCATCGGCCGCATAGGAAATAATTAAAATTCTAAATACTAAAAACAACAATTTTTATCCGGACTCTGATATTACCATCTAAAAATGTTTTTTTTTTTTTTTTTACTCTGACAACCAGCTTGTTTGTTATTACCATTTGCGTGACTATAGTTGTAGAAGCCACGCATATTTATTTTGACACATTGTTTGGTCATTTGTTGCGACAGCACTGAGTTAACTGGGATTCGTGCTGCTCTGCTGCAGTCACGAGTCCTTGCACTGAGAGTTATTCCTTACCCAATATGAACACTGAAAATAAATATGTCACAACACATGAACAAATTCTGGTTGTCACTTCAGCACGTGAAAACACATTTAAAGCCCAATTAGCACTCATTTGTGGTTACAATTTTGGCTGTGGTTGTAGCAGTGGCTATTTTTAAAAAAAAGTGATGTCCCACATGGGTTTTCCAGTTGTAGACACTGAATCATCCCAATATGTCAGGACTTGTCCCATTGCGTGAACAATCTCACAGCATGACTTCACTCCACCTCTGCAGTTTGAGTCATAGCTGTAAAAATAAGACATTTCAACAGTAAAACCCACACAATGTTTAATTCAACAACAAGAGCAGAACATTTCTACGTTGATCAAATAAATAAATATATATTGAGAAGACTTTCTGAAGAAAGAAAAAAAAAATCAAAATTGTTCATTACTGGCTGAACATTTACCCTGAACTTAGGCATACAGCAACACATCAGTTCAGTTAGCTAGTTCAGTTAGCTTAGGTCGAGCTAAGTCACGTAAAAGTCAGATTAACTCATACAGATTTAAAAACATTGTCTAGAGTTAAGTTCAGTTAAGTTTAGTTGAATTCAGTTACGTTACATAAGTAAGGTAACTGAGGATAATATGACATTTTACGTTGCGCTAAAATACGCTACGTTACGCTACATTACTCTATGCTACATTACGCTACGCTACGTTACTTTACACTGCGTTACGTTATGTCACGTTACGTCAGATTGAGTTGTTTTATTAATGTACAAAGTGTTGAAGACATTTTCTCATGTGTCCAATTTATCATCTTAGCGAGTTTTTTCTTAAATGCAGTTTTTCCACAACAATACTGTACTGATGAATATTCACATTATCGCACATGCTGAAGTTTTTACCTTCTACGACTACAGCCTGGCTGGTCTCTATCATCAGTTAAAGGACAAGGCTTCTGTTTATCCCTGAAACCAGACTAACATTAATAATTCAAACATAACCAGACCTGAGTTTTGCTAATCAGAATCAATTGAATGTAAGACCACTCGTTGAAATATTTAGCCAGTATTTCTAAAACAGGCACTAACTCTGACAGGAATAAAAATATTTTCCTAAAGACTTGAGCCCATTCTGTGTCATCTTGATGCAGAGTGGCTCCTAGAACGTAGCTTGTAAGCTCTGTGCAGTCGTACTTTGCCTCTTTGCCTGTGCCAGTTTTCCAGGATATGTTGCAGGCAACTATTTCTTATGTTTAACAAATAGAATTAGGTCTTCAGTCAAAACACTCAAGTATTTTCTCCGACTTTTGCTTGTTTAACAAAGGTACATGGTAATTTGTAAATGTCTTTACTAGATTACCTAATTTTTTAAAAAGGATTTGGAAAAGGAGGTTTTTATAGTTGATCAACTAAAATCCACACCAGACTGAACTGGTTTAAAACCCAGCCAGATTCAGATTGGCCCAAATGTGGTTTGATCTGGACTTTGTTTGTAGGTTGAGTGTCCCTGACAACAAAAACGAACAATGTTTGAAGGGAGTTCATAATCTAGGACTGTGCAACACGACTCTGGCCCATTAGGTCTAACACATTAATTGGAACAGTATGACCTTGACCACAATGTTTGTGTTTTTAATCTGATTCCTCGATTGATTTTAGATGATGGAAACATCTGGGGCCGAGACAAAGTCTGCTCTGCCCAGAATCCCCAGACAAAGGTTTTCGACAAAATCAACATCTGAAAGGTGTGCCCTCTAAAAATCTTGACGTCCCATCATGCACCAGGTGCATTTTAAAGCACGGTTATGATCTCAGAGCCAACACCAAAGTGCCCTCCATAAACGCAGTATGTGAAATGATGACGCGGAGAAATACAGATGTGACTGATTTCACCGCTGTCTACTTCAGAGGAACTTTATTACACTGGGCCTGTTGCCTGCAAGCAGCACAGGATATTAAAACACTGAACGCTCATGAACGTAATAATGATGTTTTGACCACACTGATTCCTCACAGAAGCCTCAGAACATCTTTGACGAGCCTCCTTGCTCCACACTTCACCACAAAATGGTTACACTGCAGGGTTCTGACGTGTCCTCGTGGCTTCAGGCTTGCCGTGCAATAAATCACAAATGTTCCTTCTCTGGCAGCTCAGCTTTGTTACAAGTCATCTCTATTTTCCCCACTTTTCTCTGTGATGTCTCACACAGGAAAGACACTGAAGGAAAATGCTTTAAAATCCTCAGTCGAAAAAAGGATGTTCCCAACTGTCTCAGCAATAAATAATCACAGGTTTGGCTTCTACAAAAACCACCCACAAAAATCAGATTTTCTTTTATTTGTTTGTTTAAAACCCATAATAATCAGATTTTCTTTTATTTGTTTGTTTGTTGGTTGTTATTTTAGTAAGTTTCTTTTTACAAAATACACCATATATTTAAGAATTCAAGAAAGCTGAGATCTCTATCACAAACAAATTCACTAAGCTAACTCTTTATTAGTACGAGTATTTTGACTAAATTTCAGACATCTTTTTTAAAAATAAATTTATTTAAAGTGTGTATTCTGGGCTGCCTGATCTCAGTGAAATGAAGGGTGGATCAACTTACCCCCGTAGCAGAACCTTCGACTTTGAGTGGTGTTCCAGTGGACTTTCGAAGGGTGGATCAACTTACCCCGTTTGCTAGCAGAACCTTCGACCTTGAGTGGTGTTCCAGTGGACTTTTCCCAGTTGCAGGTCTGAATTTTTAGTTTTCCAAAATGAACCTCGAGAGCAGGTTTGGTGAATACTGCCTCTGAAAAACCCCACATGTTAGCCAGGCACCAACATGTGGCTAACATGCTACAAGCTAGCATTGCTGAAACAATGCCAACACATTAGATGCTAGTGATCAGTGATACTCCATACTAAGACTCTCCTGAATGGTGTGTATTACTTTTATCCCCTGGCCAATCAGCAGTCACTACAAATTAATGTTTTAATTGTCCTGTAAAACGTTTTTCAGAAGGTTAGCGGTACAAAATCAACGCACCAGTATATATCCCATGCACCACCTTCAGTGAAGGTGAGCTAAATGCTAAATGCTGCTAGCCAATAGCTTGTCCTGATGATTAGGGATATTTTGTATGACATTATTCATAACAGAATAAAAGATTAAATTACTCAAATTTACAAAAGACAGAAAAAAATCCAGGCTTTGACAAGTTCTAAACTTGTTTTATTTACATTATATGCTGTTACAAAAATGTTTTTTTCTTTCTTCTTCTTCCTAATAACAACAGGACTGCAAAGCAGGAACGCTAGTAAAGAGTCAGAACATCCACAAACCTGAAAATACAGAGTGGTTTGGACAGCTGTGAATTATGATCCGGTTAAAACACTCAAACACCACAAACATCAGTTCTCCCTATTCATTGTGCAGGTCTATCTGTGTATGTTGTACAGCTCAGGTATACAGTATCAAGGACACAAAATACACATCTGTCTCAAAGTAATTAAAGTAACTCTACAGTATAAAGAAAACGCAACACAAAAGGAGTGAGTGTATTATATATACACACACACATATATATTTGTATATATACATGTGTTTGTATGTATAGGTATATATCCATATATATATCCATGTATATATACATACAATATATATATATAAAGTGTATATATGTTTATTTACATATATACATATATATACTCACTAGTGTATATATGTATATATATATATATATATTTATATACACACATATATATGCACTGTATATATATGCATGCAAATACCAAAACAAAGCTGCTCTATTCACATTAAAACAAGATTTTTTTTTTTAACAAAAGCTGTTATATGGCATCTATACAAGAAAACGGGGAAAAAAAAAACACCAAAAATATATTTGCTCATATGGAGATCGACTGCATTTCCCCCCTTTTTTTCCCTCTAATTAAATAAACCATAAGGGCTAGGAAAACATATACAACATCGAGTGTACATTTTAAAAAAAAAGCATGTCCTGTATAGAAATAAAGCATTCGGAAACATTGCACACACACAGAGAGAGAGCGAGCGAGCGAGCGAGCGTACAGAACAGAAGAGGGCATGCTAAAAGAACTGATCTGAGATCTGCCCGAGGAAGAGTTAGTGACAAAAAGGCCTTGATGGAACATCCTGACCACCTACAGACATGCTCTACACCGAAACAATAAGAACATGCAGTTTTAAGAAAGAAAGAAACAAAGAAAAACAAAAGAATTAGAACTAGAAGCCGTCCTCTGTTGGATATTTTCTTTTTTTATATTTCACAGATCAAACAGGGTTCAGGCCTATTGATTCACCTTCAGTCACATTTAAAAACAAAACAAAAATGATACATTCTTTATATATCTATACATATATATTTATATATTTATACATAACTCAACATCATCCAAAGACAATTTTTAAACTTTTAAAACACTACCTGTCCATTTATTGCACACCATTGGTTCACAAAAATATTTTGGGCACTTTGCGTTTCACAAACAGCAGCATTTCATTATAAAAACATTTGAATACGGACACGGACACAAAGCATGACATACAAATGGAGAATAGAAAACTTTTTTCTTTTTTTTTTTTCTCTAAATTCTGACATTGTGCAACTTGAGTTATTAGGTCCATTTACTAAGGCGAGCCTGTTAAAAAGCACAACATCGTACAGTGTTTTCGGGGCCCAAACGGCGGGACCCGATTGCTAAATAGCATGGACCACTCAAACTGATTATCGCTTGATTTAAATTCTGTGCAGTTTCTGATTGCCTTGGCAAATCCCCAATGAAAGAGAGGACATTTGGTCCGGGAGGAAAAAAAAACTTAAGATCTGCCCACGTCAGCGGGGCGAATGGCACGACTTTGAAAAAAGTGACTGACAGGATGGCACAGGGTAACACGAGTTCTTATTAGCATAACTCTTGATGATTGGGACGTCAAACTTTTGTCCGTTTTTTTTTTTTTTTTTTGCAGCAATAACTGTCATTACAATAACAATCGTCCCTCTGTGAGGGTGACATCCTACTGAGGGTCAACGATTCAGCTTTTTGGGGGCAATGGAAAACTTTTAGAGTTTAGTCGACAAGAAATCCATTCACAGTCAGTAGCATTCAACTCATGGATGGACCACCATGGGCTTCATTATCTTCTCATAATACAGGCACGAGCATGTTGAAGTACAAAACACGACACAGGCACGACACAGGTAACAGACAGAGGTGTGAGGTTTGACCAAAACACACCAATAACAAAATACCAAAAACAAACAAACAAACAAAAAAAATGAAGTCAGATAAATCAACAGCTGGAGCTGATGACTAAGCTTATTGAACACAGCATATTTAAACGAGTTATTTGAAATGACTGGACTCACAGTATTTGCATTCACAGACAAGCCCTGCTGCTTCAGCTACAAATGAAATACTACACCACGTAATGACAGAAAGTCACTTCTCTGCTGCCGCCTACAGGTATTTAAAAGTTCAGGAATATGAGGGTTTTAATTGTGAAATAATTAGAAAAAAAAAACATAAGGAGAGAATGCTGGTAGTTCGTCAGCACATGAGGGGGTTGTGATATATCCAACATATTGTTCTCAGTTTATATTCCAGGAAAACAAAGACAGAATACAAGTATAGATTATTTTGTACCATAACTGATTATCACGTCCACAGTCATGCGCGTCTTAGAGCATCAGCGGTGTACCGCGAGTTTGAAATACCGTGTGTTAGATGACGATAGTTGACAGTTGACAGGCCCTGCCAGGCTAAGATGCTACATGAACGTATTTTCTGCCACTCAAACCTGGGTCAGTTATATCTGTACAGTCGGACGTTAAATTTGGTCAGATGTTTTGTTATCGTTTAGAAACAAAAGCTGCTTCAGTGCTAAAGTGAGTTTTTTTTTTTTTTTTAAATTTACAAAAAAAAAAAAACCTCTTTGAGTATAAGATTCATTTAACCGTGTTTATAAAAAATGGTAATAGGTCAGAAAATTATAAACCGCACAAACATCTAAAGGGAACACTTTGTCGCTTAAATTTCAAGTTTTTAAACATTGAAGAAAATTAAATGTTTGTACGGATACTGATTGAAAATGCACATACGCACACACCGTATATCACAACACCTAACTTACACAGCATTCAAATAGTAAAACTACAGTACAAGCTATTGCAATAGAGATAATAGAGACACTGAAACAGTTTGCCTATAGCAACGGCACTAAAGGAGTAACAAGAGTCTCTGCCCCTAACAACTACAGATGAAATATCCTTGACTTTTTTCTTTCTGTTTTTCCCCCCACGTTAGCTCAGTTTGCAGTTTGATTTTTCGCTGTTGGCAAAGACAAGTTACTATGTGGGAACTCAGGCACTTTCCAAAAAATAGGGCAAGGCTTAGATTTGACAGACTTTCAAATTGGCTAAGACAGAAATAACATAAGTTAGCAGTGCATTCATGTCATATGGGAAAGAAACACAACAGCTGCTCATTACTTCCTAATTTGGGATCAGGATGGGGGAAAAGTCGGAACTTTACTGGAATCCCATTTCAGCAATCGGGAATTTTACAATAGTTAAAAAAAAAGAAAAAAAAAAAGAAGAAGAAATGTTCATTTTCTTCAAAAGACTTGGTTAGAAGTGAAACCCAAGGTCAAATAAGTGCATCTGAGCTGCATGTGGAAATCAACACTAAGGCAACAAAAGTCTTCAGGTAACTTAAATCACTGCGTCCTGGTTGTTTCCAGACGTGGACGAGCCGTCTTGGAGCCGTCGCGGCTCTGACACTTATTCCCATATGACATACTGCGAAATAAGACAAAACAGACCAAGTCCTGGACTTGAATCACTCTATTGTTATAGACACCACCTCCTTGGCATGCTGCTGTTCATCAAACACCTCTGGAGAACTGCCACCCACACCGTTCATCTTGGTCTCCTCCGTCATGGCCGCTTTGTCGTCAATGTTCATCTTGTGAGAGGCGGGGGCTTCCAGGGGCTCAGGTGACAGGAAACCAGGGGAATTCTCACAGTTCTGAGTGGAGGAGGAGACCTGGGAGATGACGGGGGTTTGGACTGAGGAGGAGGAGGAGGCAGTTGTAGTGGTGGAAGCGGAGGTGCTGCCTGGGTAGACAGGGTGGTGCTGGGACTCGTCCAGCTCGTACTGGACCCCCAGCACCTCCTCCTCCTCCTGTACCTGGCTCAGGTAGTCGGGCACGAGGAAATCACTGTAAAGATGGAAAAAAAAAAAAAGCATTTTGAGTTGTCAGGCCTTCACGGACATTTCACAGATATGTTCAGAAAAGTTGATGGTGTGTTCGTGGTTTTCACTTTGACTCATTTATGATCAGATTCAACAAAGAGACAGAGATTTAAGTCTTGTCACTTATCACTGCAGGCTGTGTTTTTATCAGTTGTAAAACGTCTGAGCAACGACTATCACATCAGGTCACAACCTGTTCCTTTGTCTCTGAGGAAACGAGGCTTCTTCAAATCATCGCTGTGTTTTGGTTCAAGAAAAATAAAAAAATCAGATGGAGTTGGATCAGAATCCGTTGCAATAATTTTAACAGTTTTTTGTCCACTTGGGTTTGGTTAAAATTTGACATTTGCTGTGATTTCATTTTTTAAAATAAAAGTCAACTGTTGACCAGGCTGTATTTCTAAAACTTCAAACCTGTTGGAGTAACAACATTAAAGACGGGAGTCGTTTTCACGGGTTTTAGTCTCTAAAATATGTCTTAGAAATTATTGACTCGACAAGGTGGGTTTATAATCAAACTAAAAAGTTGAAATAATGCCTTATCGGGTTTCACTCCTTGGTTTAAATGACAGACAGATGTTAGAAAATATCCTCAGCAGACCCTGTGGTATTATTTCCACAGAAGTCCGACGGCTGGGTCTATGACTTCATGCAGCAGTGTTAAAAAAACACCTGTTTAAATATAGAGTCATTTTTACAAATGATCCGTCAGTCTATTAAAGCATGTTCTCGGGAGCAAAAAGCTGAGGTCGATGGCGAGCGGCACAAACCGCAGCTCACTTCCACAAATTTAACGAGAAATCTCCACTTAAGAAAATTAGAAAACAGTGCAGTCAATAAATCTTTTAATGTGAAAACTGAGCGACGGCTTCTGCAGAAAAGCTTCCATACCGTTATGATCTCAGGCCCAGACCTCAACACTGTTTAACTTTAAGGAGTCAGTGGCCTGTCTGCTGACCTGTGAGGTTTATGGTTCATCAAGTGGAAGAAGTAAAAACACACTTCAGCTTTGTTAGGACGCAACGTCCAGACTTTGTGGCCAGACCAAAAACAGGTCACTGTGTACGTGTGGAAACAAAGCCTTGAAAATAAAAAGGATCAAAGGTGTGTTTTTATGAGGTTAACCTGACATTGACACTTTGTTTAGTTTTGGTTTTCAATGTTTTTTTAAAATTTTTTTTTATGAAACACGAATGTTGTTGTTTTTTTTTATTTTTTTTTTATGAAACACGAATGTTGTTGAATGTCAAGTTTAACTCCTACGGTTGGTCTTTTTTTTTTCCAGTTAATTCTGATTAAACCTGTCGTTTGTTGCCGTTCCATGTTGACATGAAACAGATGTCAACCTGCTGCACTTGTCTTTCTTGGGAAGAGGCAACTTTTATGTGCCGTCATGCCTCCTCTTCTTGTGATGAAGTTCTATTTGGAGAGAGAAAGAGATGGAACTTCCATGGAACTTCCACAGAATAGTTTATTTCCCACACAGGTGGAACTAAATCCTAGTTTAGAGTCTAAAACTGTTGAGTGTAAAATACAAAAAGGTTTCATTGTTACTAAACATTTTAACAGTTTTAATTTAAAAAAAGAAATATGGCTGGATCACAGCTGACAGGACTGTAAAGTCACATTAGTTTATTTTATTTTGTTTTTTTATTATTAAATGTAATGTCTGCTGTTGTTGCAGTATTGGCTCCGCCCTTCCTCTGGATTTTTGTTGATTATTTTGGTGCACGTTTGCTCTAATTTTGTTTTGGTTTTTTCAATTGCACAGTTCTTGTAAAATAAAAAAAAATGAATTACTGTTGACAGTAAGCTCAACTCTGTTCTTAAAAACAACTTTTTTGTCAACTGTTGGACTGGAAATGTCCTCAGGAAATGTCTCACATCAACAGAGCAGTGCAGTACAGTTGATGGAAAGTAATAAAAAACTACTTTCTAAAAAACAAAAAAACAAAAAGAGTCTAGAGTTTGTACAGTGATGTTACTGGCATGACAGCTGTTATTTGAACATATGCAGCTCTAGAGTTTGTACAGTGATGTTACTGGACTGATTTTACAAGATGTCTACTGTGCAGTTTTGTTATGTTAACAAATATACCTTAAGTATCGGATGGGGATGTAATGGAAGACATGCAATAATAAAAAGACTGGACCGCGGTCAGGAATAAGAAAAGCTGTCCAGGACATGCCTTGTTTGTCTGCTTCTACGCAGAGTGAAAGTGAAAGTCTAGACAAATCCATTAAACAAGCACATTTCCCCAAGGTGTGTGTGAATAATCTCTAAAGAAAGAATTGCCAAAAACTGTTGCCAAATCCTGTAGCTGCAGTTAAATGTTAGGCATTTTTCATCAGCCGCTGGCATTTTCAAAACAATTGTACACAGTGCAAAGAAAGTCAGAATAGGAAATAAGTCAATTTGAAGTGTAAAAGTCTAAAACTTAACAACGGTCTGATCCAGGTGAGACCTGTGAATAATGGGAACGTTGCCCTCGGACTCCTCACCTGCTCTGGAAGTAGTTTGCTAGTTCGGATGCCTCATGGTTCAGACTCCTCAGGTGTACAATTAAATTGCCAGAGTTGGTGAACATGGCGCCGCACGTTTTGCACTCATAAATCCGCGGCTTGCGGATTATGTGTCGGGAGACTCTCATGTGGTGCTTATATTCACCGAAGGACGTGAATGTGGCGCTACAAATCTGGCACCGGAAACAGCGTTTACCTTCGTGCTTCAGCCGATGCATCTTTAGGGAGTAGGCCCGTGTGAACTTTTTCCCACAGCGGTCACACTGGAAGGGCTTAATGCCTACAGGGAGTGGAAAAGACAACAGCAAGAGATTTACTCAGCTGTACTGTAGCGTCAGGCAAATCTGCGAGTGTGTGTGGGTGTGTGTGTGTGTGTGTGTGGGAGGGAGAGCCGGGGGTTTACTACGTCTAACCACACAGTCCGCCTCAAATGTTTTCCAAATCAGTGGTTCCCCAAAAGCCCAGGAACAAAACAGCTTCCTGCACTTTTCACTGAGCTACATACAAGATGTTGGAAAGTAAAGACGGCCAGTTTTCTTTAACCTTTTGTTTAGAGAGAGAGCAAACAAAAAAAAATGATAAAAAAATGGTTTAAAAGT
>NC_024310.1:5291215-5292130 GCF_000523025.1 Cynoglossus semilaevis | reverse complement strand
ACCTTCCAGGATTTTCACTAATTTCGTTAGGCAGCTGCAGCCGCGTGTTGAATAATCATCGCTGTCACTGCTTCAGAAATGGAGCGAATGCACAAAAACAGTCTCTGTCAACTGTCTCAAAGTGACATTTTAAAGAAGGTTCCAATAAACAACACCTGAGGTCATTATAGTCAGTAGGTTTACCAGGATATTAGTGCTTAAACTTATTGGTTACCTCTGCTGAAGTCGGTTTTATTTTGGGTAGGTTTACCAGGATATTAAGGTTAAAGTGCTTAAACTTATTGGCTACCTCTGCTGAAGTCGGTTTTATTTTGGTAATTGTGTGATCAAAGACACCCAGCATTTTCCTTTCTTTCACAAAATCATGTTAAAATCCTGTTTGTATGTAATTAGCACAGCTAAACAGCAGTGTCAGGCTATTTCCAGCAGAGAAGTTAAAAAACAAAAAATCAATGTCTGTGTTTTTATCTTACTTACTTTCTATCTTACATACTTTCTTACATAACACATCAGTATGACGGGCCGACGTGGGTGGCTGAGTGGGGCTTCGACGAAGAGAAGAAATGTGTTGCCTGTAAAACCACGTCTCTTGTTTGGCTGCTCGACTCAACTTACATCGTTCAGTAGAACGCGCGCTCATGGGACTAAAATGCGACGGTTTCATTTCTCCAGGTTCACCTACCGGAGTGTATGAGCATGTGTTGCTTTAGGTTTTGTATGCGTGTGAATCGGACGCCGCAGGTTGGACACTGAAAGGGCCTGTCGGGGCCGTTGGTGCCTGGTCGGGTGGATGGGCTGATATAGAGGTGGTATGGATACTGGATACCCTCCAACCTGGAACAACAACAAAAGACAAAATGAAGACTAAATCAGAAAGACTGTTTTAGATTTTTAGATCAGAATTTAAATGAAAAC
>NC_024310.1:5271161-5290940 GCF_000523025.1 Cynoglossus semilaevis | reverse complement strand
GTTCTCTTAATGAAATGTATGTATGTGCATTTTAACACATTTCATGAAGAGAACCTATGTAAGAGGCCCTCTGGTGGATCATGTAAGTATTGCAGTGCTGAAATCAAATGGTTAATTGTTAAACTAAGCTAAAATACAGACATATTTTTATTTTGTTATCTCTTCCAGTATTTTGTGCTTTTGAATGACTATGGTAGAATATATTTCTAACAATTACTCTCGTATTCAGCTCTCAGAGGATTGTAGGTTCAGGAATGAATGCATTTAAATTGATACGTTCCATTTACAGAGACTTGTTAATAAAAAGGTTGCTAAAAAATTTAATAAAAATTATAAATGGATGAGTAATCATGATTCCCATTCACAAAATGCCAACCAAATCCAATTTTCTTTTAAACAAATCTATTCATAAGGGAAGCTATTTTTTGTTTATAGCAACAGAGCTGGTAAATAACAACCAGCAGGTGATGTCACTGATGTTGACACTTCTCTTTAATTCTGTTTGTCGTGTCGTTCCGACTTGCAAACAATGAGTACATTTATTTTTTCCCACCAGTGTTTGAACATAGAGTTATGAGCTTTACACGTACGTTTGTCTCCCACTGCCTGTGACTTGCCTTTCTGCAAGTTGCAACAAATCATGATACCTTTCATCATCTTCTGCATGTCCTCCAGCGTTAGAGGTGCTCTGCATGGACGGCAACCCCTCAGACACTCCCTCGTCCATTGACCCTAAAGAGAGACACCAAACAAAGTTGCTCTTATGGTCCCTGACTGTTAACAGTGTGACCATGGAACAAAGCCTGGAGCAACTAATCTGAGATGACGTGAGGCTCATACTGCAGGGCTTTGGAGGACTTAAAGAGTGTGTCTGGCTGATACAAATGCCAAGTGTGCTATTCAATACTATGGAAAAAAAAGTTTTCCTTTGAAAAAAAAAAGAAAATGCATTAAGACAACACAACAATACTATTCACCGCTGACTTTGAACGCTACCAAAAACCCAAATGGAAAAGTTTGTCTGCCCTAAAAGACTGGGTTAACTGAGTCATGACTCGCTCTATCTTTACATTGAATATAGTTCTGTTGCTCTATAGAATCATTCGACTTAAGAAATGCACTTTAGTCTTAACCTTGTTTAGATGTTTGTATGTTAACGTCCACAAATGTCACTCAGGAGGCCTGTGAATTATTACAGAAACGAAATTATAAGAGTTGCACAAAAAATAATAAAGTATGAAAAAACTGAAAGGCCATACAAGTATTTGAACAAATCTGAATTGATGCTAGTGGTGAATCTGATATCAGTCCAGCAGAGGAAGAGAAGGAGCTTCATCTTCCTCTGGAGTTGTTGTTGTTGCTTGTTTAGAAGCAACACTGATGATGACTGGATTCAGTGAAGTGGAATAAGATCAGGAAGTTGTTGAACTGTTACGTTAATGTATTTTTCTCTTCCGACACATTTAGATGCGACTAATACTAGAGTGCATCAGACAGTACAGTAGTAGCATACTGAATTAAACCTGAAAAACGAATGAATCTATTATTAATATTTAACTATAGCTCTTGCTAAAAAAAACAAACAAATAGACCAACCTATAGAAGAAGACTGTGGACTGATGAGAAGCTCCTCCTGCACCTGTTCACTTCCTGGCACTGTCTGCTGGTCACTCAGAGAGCTCTGTGAGGCACTAACTGGTTGAGAAGATGCCTCCTGGACTTCCTCATCACTAAGTCGCTCCACTTTTACCCTAACATCTTCTTCTTCTGCTGGCACTGGCGACGATACGGCCTTCGAACTCTCACATGTGAGGAAATCACTGAGGCGGCGGCTGACCGCCTCTGCGGTCCCCGTAGGTCCCTGCTCTAAACATCGAGGGCTCTCCACCAGTTTGGATTTGTCCGAGTGGAACCTTCTGTCGATACCAAATGGGAAAGTCCATGGAAAGGCCAGGGAGGACTCCACCGGCTGGGCTGTGCTGTCCGTGAAGGATGGGGAAGGGTTGGGGATCTGAGGTGAGTTGGTGACAATCTGTGAAGTGCATTTAAGCGGGCTCTCTGGTGACGCCATGGTTATAAAGCTCTTGCGTTTCCGCCGTGATTCGCGGCAAATTGGAACGTTTCTCTCCATCACGCTGCAGTCGGATGACACTGGTGAAACACTGCCATCCAGTGGTGTCAGAACACAGTTTGACGAGGCTCCTTCTTGTGCTGACTCGTGCGCTTTATTGGATGGCATGTTGTTATTATTGTTGCTGTTACTACTTGGACTCCACAGAATACTCGATTTCATGAACTCTGAGCATGTGCTCGCCACGGCAAACATCTGCATGTAACTCGCGGCTGCCAAGACATCGATGATATTCTCTGTGCTGATGGAGAGGGTGGACGTGTATGCGTAATCCAAAAGTGGAGCAAAGCCACTAACTGTCACGTGATGAAGGTCCAAAACAAACTTGTCCTCTTCCTCTGCCCGGCCCACAAGTTTTGAGCGGAAGAATTCACTGCAGCAGGCTAACACCACTTTGTGGGCCAAGAAGTGCTTGTCTTGGACTCTGATAGTGACGTCGCATAAGTGACCCTCGTTGCGTAGGGCGTTGAGCTTCTCCAGCATTTCTTGGCTGTGGGAGGTCGAGCTGTGAGTAAATGTTTTGACCCCCATCCTGGAGCCACTTCTTGACTCTAATCAGTGATTGTGTTCTGCAAAGGAAACAAAAAGGTAAAGATGTTCAGATCTTGTATTTACAAGTAGTAAAAAGAGCTGGCGGTACGTGGCATTACTGCAAACTGTTTGATTATATAGTCACTCTACTCAAACTCCAGTTTATGTTTAACTCGTGTGCGACTACTCACGGGTCATTGCTGCTGCATGATCGTGATGTAAACAAACTGTGAGGGTGAAAACTGTAATAATCTGGTGTGTTTCTTTTAAAAACTTAAACATGTTAAGATACGTCTCTCACCTGTCTCTAAACAATTTGACACATTTTAAAACAATTTTAATCCTGTTAAATTATTGAACCTAGCCAAGTGGCCCAGTGACGCAGGTGGTGACGAAGACCCCACAGAATCTTTTGTTTTAAACACTGCTTAAATGTAGAATTTTTTAAAAATATATCTGAGAATGAAGATAAAACTATGTCACAGAAATCTTTTGTTTTAAACACTGCTTGCAGGCTTAAATGTAGATTTTTCTTTTCTCCCCCAAATATTCTTTTTTTTAAATATATCTAAGAATGAAGATAAAACTATGTCACAGAATGTGAAAAGCATTTGTTAAAATATCACAACAGATTCATTCAAGTGCAAAGAAGAAAAACAACTTGTCTAACAGCATTAGTAATATGATAAGAAAACCATGACTAAGGACACTGCTTCATTGTAAGAGGCAGTGGAGGCACGTAGGCAGAATTACTAAGGTGTTCTCTCCACTCTGACGGGAAGGAAAGGTAAAGGGGGCATGGAGGACAAAATGCCAAGTTATGCAACAACAATCAAAGCAGATGAGCAGTGATGCGAGCCAGACCCATGTGGAGGCCAGTGCACTACAGGATGCTCAGCAGCTGTCTGCGAGACATGTGGATTCTTTGAGGCATGAGATTTTCCATCAAACAAAGGCTCATGTGAAGGGGCTCTCGCAGGGAGAGTGCACTCGCCTACCCTCTTTCTCTCTTTTACTCGCGCACACAGACAGAACAAAAACACTCTTGGTCTGTGTGGGCCCAGTGAAGGCAAAGTGGATTAAAGACCGAGTCTGTTGTGGTGCAACATCACAAAACCAACGGACACACGTTTTTACTTTAGTTAAAGGTTGTTATACCTTATATAACAAATGTGTGGTGCATAATTGTTTACTACTTTATTTAAAGGTCCTTATGCCTTAACAAATGTGTGGTGCATAATTGTTTAATAATATTTTATAATCATTTCATAATTGTAACGGTTGGCCTTAGTAATCCTAATGATATTGAGTTCTTACAAATAGCTGTAAAAGTCAAAGCGAGGTTGAGAGAGTAGTGACCTTGTGTGCACAGAGAATGTTACAGAGTTACATATTTTGTTCTGAGTAAATATGTTAAATGACACACAAGACTCCTCCAAACTGCAGCTCAGGGTCACTACATACTTTATATTTCAGACTGAATGAAGAGGCTGCATCAAGAAAACTAAACAAAAGGATCTTATTGGCACATTTAACTGTAAGTGGAGAATGTGCTGCAAGTTTATTTTCCTTCTTTGTTTAGAAATCCAAGCCATTGAACACATTTGTGGGCCAGTGTTTACAATTTGTAATAAATGGTCTAATAAATGGTTATACAACAAACTCATTCAACTAAATGTCTTATGAAATTCACTGATCATTCTAATGGCAGTAAAGAGGCACCACAAATGGACATTTGAGGGTTATTGGGTTTATTCCTGGTTTTCCTGTTTCACGTGATTGGCTCAATATTAAATGAGCTAAAACGCCATGGGATTCTTTTTTCATTGCAGGAAAAATAACAAGGATTTATTTTCCTTGGTAAAGCTGAGAAAACACGATACTGTATTTTTCAATCCTACAAGTGCAAAACAGATAAGTATGGTGGCAAATATAATATGAATATGAAGTCTGTTCGTGTGTTTATAGATATATGCAAATACACTTAAATACACGTGTTTGTTGGAGACCATTTAACCAAATAAAAACATGTATTTGCATACTATGTTAAACATTAAAACAGAAATTGGAGCAACAAACAAGGCACTGTTTTTCATGACATCATTTTTGTTGGTATTCAAACACAACACGTGTGTAATATAAAGTACCTACAGACTGTTTAAGACTGTTATGAAGAAAATGTAAGCTCCACAATAACATTTCCAACGCATTCTGGGAAGCTAAAAATACCTAAAAAATAATCTCTTTTAAATATTTAGAGTGAGGACCTTGTTATAGCTATTTAAATTGTGTCCTAATCTGTATTAGTATTTTTCAACTTGCATTGTTATAATGTTATAATGTATCTCGAAGTATTACAATTGGTTGTACAGTAAACTGTTATCGTCACTATTTGTAGAAATGAAACCAGGTACGACATTAAAAATAAGGACTACAGCAATCGGTTGAGCAAATGTGTAACGTACAGATAATGAATGCCCGGCAATTAGGTTGCTGGACAAAAAAAAAAATCTGTCAACAAGCTCAATTTAGCAAACACATGCTAACAACGTCAAGTTCAGAATCTAATATAAGCACACCCGATTTTAACTACCAAAATAAAAGGACTATGTATTACAACAACAAAAGCGAATGGAATAATGATGAAAATATATTAAGTGAATACAGGAAAAAAAAACATACATCAAGATACTGTTGATATTTAATGTTTTGTGATTAAAAAGGCGACCTGGACATTTACTAAAAGCATACCATTTTAAAATATTTCTCCCGACAACTTAATAATCAGTCCTGTAATATTTACCTATATTATGGCAGTAGTTTCTCTGTATTATGGCAATACTTTCAGCGTCAGCATAGTGCAACATAAATAGAACTGTCTTTGTTAAAATCTTTTGGACGAAGAGGACTAATATCAAGCGAGGCAACTTATTTTGAAGGTCCACGCTTTTGTATCCGGTTTGACCGGGGATAACCCCGCAGCTGCATAACATTAGCATCCGTTTGCTAACGAGCCAGCGTTTACTAACTTGGCATAGCATAACACGCTGTTTTGTGTTTTCGAGAGGACGCTGTGAAGATTATTTGACGCAGCGCGAGCAAAAACTGTGTGGCTTTACCGTAATGACACAAAGTTTACGGCGGAGCTGTACCTTAAGGGATGAGGCCTGTGGAAACGAGTGGGCCTCAGGTTGCCTCTAGAACGGCACCGCTGACAAAAGCAGCCACGGTTAGAGACAGCGGTGCGTTCTGCTCCTCCACACCGCTCACTCACATTCCTCCACGGGCAGATTGTCACACTGCCACTGGCAAAGTTCAGAGTCAGACGGGGTTTCCCTCACGTGCATTAACATCGCAGTACATTGGCATATAAAATCTTAGAAGTTCCTTTTATAAATCCTTTGTGCTCCAGTCGCCAGCTGCTTTTTCTGCGCTCTATTTTTATCCCCACAATGCAACGCGCACCCCTCACTGTACTGTACTGGAAGAAACAGGAAGTCTCACGTTATTTTAATAAATTGATGCAAGCTTATGAATCCCTGCTGCTTGTATATTTCACATTTAGTGAACAGTCATGAACATGTAGGCTTACCTAACATCACCTGTCATAGCCCATTCTTATTGGGCTATGAACACATGCATGGTTACTCTTTCACTCACTTTATGTATTAGATCTTGTGTAATTATTTTTTAGATAAATAACCTATTTATCTACTACTGCCTTTTCTTCAAAAAGGTAAAATCAGGGAGTAGGGTCAATCCTAATAATGTCAATCTGGGCTCTCCATTCAAATTGCTTTGATAACAACATACCTGTGTTGGAGCCAGTCTAGGAACAGTCTATGTCATTGTAAATCCATTAGACGACATTTGATCTAACAAACTCAAGTTGTCCTACCTTATCGTAAACTCAACTCATCAGTCAACTTGATATACAGTATACACATTCAGTATCTGGGGTGTGCTTTTCACCTGTAAACATGTTCAAAATATCTTTACAAAAGCAACGCAACATGATCATGGCTGGGTTGGCATCCACAAACTCTTTCTTGGTGACAGAGACACAAACAAACACAAAAGGTAAAATAAAATGCTTTTTTAGTATGTTGCTAATGTGTTATTGTTCTTCTCTTTGCTTTTGAACATTAAAAAAAGTATTTTGTAGTTAAACAGAAGCACAGTTTGCAACCTGACACTGCAGACTGAAGCAGTCCTGGAGGTGGACATAGTGTCAGCTGGGTTTTTTTGTTGTTTTATACAGTGTTACGCCAAATAAACCTGAGGAACTGACAGAAAAAGAAAAGCTCTGGTGCAAACACCTGTTTTCAGTTGCCGTTCTTTCACTCTTATCTTCACGTTTTTGCTGAGTTATTCTTCATTGGAAGTGCTATTGAAACAAAAACATGTGAAAAATTGAGAAGTGGTGGAAAGAAGTATTTGTTGGAACTGATGACAGATCACAGATTTTTAAAAATCTGACCCAGACGACACACTGTTATTTGTTAAAAAAGAGGGAAAACAAACTGCGTAGAAATCACCGACATACCTTCTACAAATGCAACAGAACTTCTAGAAACGACGGAACTTCTAGAAAAGACAAAAGATGATTTGTTTCTGACGCAACTTTCATTATTTATTCCAGCTGGGACTAATTATACTAAAGTCCCACCTCCACGTCTGGGTATGATTGGCAATGGAGTTATAAATAACTCGTCCAGTGATACATTGGCTCACACACCAGCCGGAATTGAAACCCCAGTCTTTCTGGTCGGAAGAGGTTCCACTCTACCCACCAAACCACAGCTAACCTCATACACACTTTAGACCTCTAAAGCTAAAGAGCAGGAGTTTAGGTAATCTTTCTGTTTAAATGTTTTTTTCTCACATACCCACACCCGTTCAGTCTGGTGGCCTGCAAATGAAATAATGGCAATGATGTTGACGATATTATGACCAAATTGACATTTATGGTTCGTTATGATTTTTACATTTTCCGCGGTCAGACAGCTGTGAATAGAATAAGACTAAATATAAAAATACAACATTAAGTAATCCTTGTTCCTGCTCCTGTCAAAAGGAGGTTCCTCCCAAATTTCTTCTACTGTATCTCTCATTACTGTTATAATATTTCCCCTGATTGTAGTGCTTTAACACTGCGAAACAATAACCAATCGACATCAAGCGGTTTGTGCTGCTCTGGAGAGAGTTGCCTGCAGTTGCTGTGGACGATAAGAATCAGTAAAGGACGGCAACATTTTGACATAAATGTCTTTATTTGACCTTTTCATGACAAATAATCCCAAATGACAGCAGCATTTGCCATTTTAATAACATATCCAAGATAAAAACTTTACAAAAATAAATAGCTTAAAAAGGAAGCTGTAATACTAGAACAAGAATGGTCCTTCACTGAAGGGATATAGGCCTAATACTTCATCTGCTATAGAATATAGTCTTCTAATCAACAACAGGAATGAAAGAAAAGAAAAGAAAAGAAGAATCAAATATACACACTAGAACTTGAAAACAACTGTGATGGTTTGCATAGGATGCTTAATATATAGGTCTTAAAATGAATAAAAATCATGGATTCATCTTATAGTACATAAAAGATAATATGATAATAACTTAGTTACAAAAACCTACCTCAAATTAACTTTGTTTTGCACTGTCAAATGTTTGTACCGTTGGTTTCCTGTATTATACATTTCCTTTTAACAAACGTCTACAGGGCCGGAGAGTGACATATGTTAAGGTCTTTGAACAGTAAACAGTTTCATTGGTTGACTTTCAACTTAATCACAACACCACACCAAGTTGGTAATTATTTATATATTTATGATTTCTTATATATATATAAAAAAAATAATAAAAAAAGTATGCCTAATTTTTACATTACATCAAATAGCTTATTTTGGCTAGCTCTTTTTTTAAATTATTATTATTGCGGACGTGCCATGACTTGAATGTGCTTACACATACAGTACAGTGTGTGTGTATGATCCAAAATACGATCACACACACACAGGCGGCGGAGTTTTGCCAACACAACAGAAATCATAGTGGTCTGCGTTCGACTCGTTGTCCTTGCGGCTCACTCATGGGGATACAGAGCTGTGTGTGAGGAAACGTGAATTACAGTTGATGTTTGGGTCAAAGCTTTTTAAAGCGCAGAGGGTACCGAAGGAGGAATGGAGGTAAACTGTATTTTCACTGGGCAGCTGTTGACAGCAGGTTTAAATGCCCCATCCCACAGGATAACTAAATCACAAAGACGGAAAAAAAAAAAAAATCGGCAGAAGTGAGCAAAGAGTACCCAGAAAGCAGGACAATAAAAGTTCCTAGACACTCACACATACACGTACAGCACCTTCCTCTATACATACATCACATGAGGTAGATTTTCATTGTTTCAATAGTGGTTGTTAAATGTCAACACAAAATGACAAGAAATAGGCAAAGGCCTTTGATGCCACAAGTCGGAAACATGAATATATTGGAACCCAGTGTCTGGGCCCGCGGCCACAAACCTGTTCAAGACCCAAAGTTTTCAGATGAGGACGTGCCACATGTGGAGATACATTAAAACTAAAAATGTATTTTAAATTTGTTTACTTTTTCTATAATTTATGTACGCCACAAAGAAGTAATTCTAGTTTTGCACCAATCTGATGTCGTTTTCTGTGCAGTTATTCTTTTTTGTTTTTCTTCTCTCGTGATTTATTGGTAGTTCAGTATCACTTTCTCATTTGGTGGTCATTTTGTGTGTTTGTTTTGGTTTTCTCATGGGTTATTATGGGTTTTTTTATTTGAGTTTGCACAAAGTAGTCATTTCACTCTGTCTTTGTGGTCAATCTGTGTCACGCTGAAGAGATTTTGTTTCATTGCTGATCTCTCTTACACCATTTTGCATTTGTTTTGTGTCTCCTTGTGGGTTTTTTTTCTCTCTTTCTCTCTCTCTCATCACGTCTGCTATTCACGAGGCCTGTGCCTTGCGTGTGTTGTTGTCATCCATCTGTATTTGGTAAGTGCAGCTAGACCGTTTCAAAATTGGTGTTCCTCATAAGCACTCCTGATTAAAACAGTCTCCAAAGACGGTCTGCGGGACCTTGTTGGGATCGCACTTCTCTGGATCAGTAGTCTTCCCTGTGTAGTCTATGCAGAAGACGCTGCGACGCCGCTCCCCCTGGCCACAAGTTCGTGAGCAGGAGGACCAAGGTCCCAACTGCCATATGGGACACGGCACATCCCCGCAAGGCCTGATGTCCACAGGTCTCAGGTCTTTGTCGCACTGGTTGGAGAGGAAGCCTGCAATGTCGAGGCAATCAACGTTTCTCCTGGACCACCCAGAACCACAGCTCTTGGAGCATTCAGACCACTCCCCCAGCACCCACTCTGGCGTGCCAAAAGGATGGATGACGTGCAGAGACGGTGACAAACCTTTTTTATCCTTGAATTTGTTTAAGGCCACATCTCTAGGAATGAAAAAAGTGTATTTAACCTTTGGTGGGTTGGAGTCACCGGCAGTGGCCAGGATTTGGATGGTGATGGCCTCTTTCAATTGTCTGAAGCTCTGGATCCTCTCCAGAGTGGTGGAGGAGCCGCTGTACTTCAGCACAGCTCCCAGCACCGGGATGTGCTGCTCCACAGTGGATACAGAGAAGTTACCGTTCAGTATGTAGCTGCCGCCCTCTCTCTTCACTGCCAGGTAGTTCCCATCATTTTTAAAACCTCTGTTGCTCCGCTGTTTGATGTCGATGTTAGTGGCACCAATGGGGATTGTGACAATGTCACTGTATCCATAGCTGGAGAGAGAAAAGAAGTGGATATGGATCACGTGTGGAACAGGAATTTTATTTAATTTCTTCTTTAAATGTTACTTTTGTTTTTCCCCACACCTTTTTTTACCAGAATGAAAGGCTGATGTTAACCAGAAATCCCCACACCTTTTTTACCAGAATGAAAGGCTGATGTTCTTTTAAACATTAATTTATAAATGCATTTAAATTATTATTCATGGTCAATAATAATTTTACATACAGAGTTGAATAAATATTTACATTTATTCATTTATATTTATCACAGGTTCATAAAAGTTATATCCTTACTATTGAAAATGCACCAATGGATTCTTTCATCTTTCATCACTGAATTAGTATTAATAATAATAAATAATAATAATAATAATAAAAGAAATCAAGTGACACATTTGCCTCATGAAAACTGACAAATGATCCTGTTAATTATTATTAAATTGTTTTTTCAGGTAAATGTTTTTAATTTTTAGAATTTTATCCCATGCTCTACATTTGCAGAACTTAAAAAAATGTCATCAAACGTGCTTTTATTTTGACAACATTATAAAACAGACTAAACAGAAAACAGTTTCCTGTAAATACAAACTCCAGCTCTCCACCTACGTCAGTTTGTTGTAGGAGCCTGTGATCTTTCTACAGCTCAGCCCACTTCCTCCACACACCCCACACTTGTCGACTCTCTTGTTGGACCCAATCACTTGGTCGCAGCCCGCTTTCACACACTGGCCTTGGACGCACACAGAGGTGGTGTCAGGGCCACAGGTGGTGCCATCGATCACCTGCTTTACAGGGGGAAAAAAAGATGGTGTGTTGATAAAACAGCTGTTGGTTTAAAGCTGACGCTGTACGGTCAGAATGTACATGGAAGGTTTGTCTTTGCTCAACGTTTTAGGCAGCTTTGTTTTTGTCTAATATGTTTACAAATTATTGACACTAATACTCATGCTTATCTTTACTCTATCTTTGGATAGTCTAATATGTTTATAAATTATTGACACTAATACTCATGCTTATTTACATATTTGTTTTAAAACAATAAAGGCAAACTCAAGGCTTGTGGGCCAAATCCAGCCCGCCACATCAACTTACATGGCCCACCAGAGCTAAACATGTGTTAACAAGGTGTGTTAAAATACATTTATATTGCAGCATAGCTATATAGAGGAGGGAATATATATTTTTTTGTCAGTTAAATTTTTATTAGCAAGTTATTATCGAGTTATTTTGGAACTTCAAACTTCACCTCAACCTTAACGTTTTTGATGGGACTCCTGTGTCAAAGCCAAGAAAACATTTCTATCCGCCTTAACTTAATGAATGGTTTGCCTGTGTTGAATGAGTAGACTCTGAAGATACTCTACCTTGGACTCAAACACCTTGAATTCACTGCTGCCTCTGGCTCTGCAGGACAGCTTACATCTATCTCTGGGAGAGACGCCAGCATATTTTGGTATCCACTGCTTCATGTTTCCATTGTAGTCCAGATAGTGGGGGCTGTTGTACTTCTCACACTGCTCCTCTCTGAAGCTCTTCCCTGTCGATTAAAGACAGACACAGTGTAGGTCAACACTGTCCATCTGCTGACTATCAGCTAATAATATAACAATAACATTTATCTATATTCCATTTCTTTGTCGAGGCAAATAAAAGTGTAACTTGTGCAGAACAGAAAGAAAGTTTCTTATTTTTGGTTTGCTTTAAGATTTATTTCTTTATTTTGCGATTTACTTCTCATTTTCTTTATACCAATAAAAACAAATCATTTTTTAAAATTAGTTCCTTCTAAAAAAAAAAAACACACACCAAAATACTATTGCTAATAAAATTAGACACTTTGACACTTTCTTTCCGGTATAGGAAACCAGGTGTAGTTTTCTTTTCTTTTTTTTAAATTTGATATCATTGCCCTTGAGCGCCACCATCTGTATGTGGTGATTCTTACCATTATCATCACACGGTGAAGTGTTACAGGACTGATACTTCATCCTCTGGCCCTCACAGTATTTCCCTCCATTCTGTGGTACAGGATCGTTGCACTCCCTGTAGGAGAACTCCACTCCCCCCCCACACGTTCTGGAGCAATGCTGCCACGGTCCCCACGAACTCCAGCCGCCGTCCACAACCACCTGTGGTAAAACACAAGCAAGAGGAGGGAGAAAAAAGAGCTGTCAGAGTATTTGGTCAGCGCTCAGTGCCAAAGGCAATCTCAGCGGCTCAGTCCAAACCACAGTCTGGGCTTCTGGGTTTTAGTCCGCTTAGTGTATTGGCGCGCTGTGACTCAGGCCAAACTGTGCTGAAGTGCGGCACGTGCCTGCTGTCTGCCTCTGCCCGCGTTCCTGCCACATGCGTCACTCACTGCTAGTACAACCTGCCGTTTGGAAAGGCCCAAATAAAACGCGCGTGTTACATCGCCCTGTTGGGATTTTGTTTTTTACGGGTTTGAACCAAACAAGATCCTGGTTCTGGAGCAGATGTGTGGTTATGTAACACAGAAGAAGACGTTAGGGCCATCGACCTAACACTGAAACACTAAGGAATAAATGTTTTTAATAAAAAATAAAAAGACAACAGCTGAAGTCGGACTCCCTGAAGCCACCATGACACCATGTTTTCTGTTCCACTGCAACAAATCAAACAGTGCACTTAGTGTCGTCTTCAATTTTATGTAACTTTGGAGATAAAGCTTTGACTGGAACGGCTCTACAGTTTAGCTTTTATTTAAGACACAATAACTCTTTCAGAAAAAGTTGAATTTTCCCCAATTTATCAGAATTGTAGAAGGTCGAATTTCCTTTTTTCCTGGTATTTACGGGACTTCCCAAGAAGTTCCAAAACATCTTGAGGACCAAATGCCTCAAAGCTATAAATATTTGGACTTTTACACACAGATATATGTGCGAACAGTGAATAAATGCATGAATGTATTCAGGCTTCCATCACTGACCATGGTCTCAGTGTACAGACAATAAACCTAACAAAATAATTTTATTTTCTCTGCATTGTCCGAACTGTTTTCCAGTCAGGACCAAAAACTCGAAGCGAAAAGATGAAAAAAAACCTTCAGTTTCTCATCGTCATCTTTAAATATACAGTACAGGAAGTTCTACAAAAACATATTAAACATAACATGGTACCAAATTCAGGGAGTAACTGAGTTCCACTCAGGTCAAGGTGCATCAAGACGACGCTAATGTGGTCTGAACGTTTACAATGGTTTTTCCGACATCTGGTCAGTTTGAAAGTGTAGCGTGATAACCACGGTTTCACTTTTTTTATATTTTTTGAATTATGCACTTTTTAAGGCTTGGGTTAAACAATTGGTAAGACTCAGTGCTGCCGTTCTCATAAAAAACAGTACTTGTGTGTCCAGGGTGTAACAGTCTTCAGAACAGGGTGTATTTTCCAAAACGACTGCCCTTTTGGTACAAAAGTACAACTCCACCATGGAAACACTGTCAGGAGAATCACGGAGAGAGGGTATTTGATACCGAAAGAATTTAGCTTTGGAAAATACGGCTTTGATTTTTATCAAGACCACCTTGGGGCCTCTTGTTCATTTGAAGCTGGCTGTTGGTGCGACTCGTGGAGTGGTGAGGAGGAAAGACTGAGTCAGGGCCGGAAAAAAAAAAACTTTCACTGAGCAGAGTAATGGCATCCAAAAGATTTGAAAAGCCCTGTCAGAGACACACGCCCAGGTTTTCTCTTAAATAATACATATGGTCTACAGCAGGGGAGCCCAACCTCCGGTCCGGGGACCGGTGCAGGTCTGTAAGGCCGCAGTGGGACACAGTTAAAAAAAATGAACTTCAGTTTGACTAGAATCCAGTTATATGCCTTTAGTTTTTCATGAAAATATAATCAGTCAGACTCTGAAATGCAGTAACGACTGATACCGGACGACATAAAAAGGTTGGGGACCGCTGGTCTACAGCATTACTGACTGTTGTGCATGTGTGTAAAAACTACACTACACTTATTCATGATACTGCAGTATAACCATTATTTGATTTTCCCAACTACTGCATGACAGGACTTTTTTTTTTAATTCTTCAGCAGTTTTTGTTGTGGGTATCTCACTATAAATTTCTTGTCTGTCAAGTATCCCAGTATTTTTAAGCCAATTAGAACTCTGAGAAATGTCATAATCAAAAGGAGTGAAACGTCACCACCGTAAAAAAAACTCGTCAATCATCGAGTTATTGTAATTACTATTCACAGCAAAGCTTTGTTTTTCAACCAGAAAGGCCACATGTTGACACTGCGGCGAGGATTGCTGTAGACCGCAAGTTTGTAGCGTTTGCGTCATTTCCCTGTGTTTCCAGGCAACCAGGATCGGTTCAAATGAAGAGAAGGAGCAGAATTGTTTATCATTTAAACTGAAACAAGTTAGATCTCCACTGCCAATCAAACAGTGTCCCCTCACATACATTATACACTGAATGTTATCATAAAGTTTTAAAACAGAAAACATGTCGATGGACAGTAAAATGTGTCTTTATGTCACGTTCATTCAGATGCAGTCACATTTTTGTTTTCACTTCCCAGTTTCCATGAATTCTCCTCCCAGTTGTTCCATAATCCCAGTCTAAATCCTTGACAGAACTTTTTTTTTTTTATCATTCAAAAGAACAGCTCTTACCAGTGGTCGCATCACCTCCTGGGTTGGCATGCATGTTCCTCGGAGGCAGGTCTCGTTGAGGCCACAGGGGGTGCCGTCTGCCCAGGGCAAGCTGCCATTTTTGGTGGTGCATTGTGTGGTCCCGTCCTCCTGACACCAAAGCTGGCTGCAGACGTCACTGTCTGAGGTGTTGGGGCAGTGGGAGAACTCCTCTCCAAAGATCTGCTGGCACTGCTGGTCCAGGCTGTACTTGATGCCTGGAAGCTCACTGGGTAATGGCATGGGACTCTCGGGCACGTCCAGCAGGCAGTCCCCTGTGGTTACAATACAAAGAAACGCTGTATGAGACTGAACACTGTGATTATGAAGCTGTCAGCGGTCCACTGTGACAATCGTTAGCTGTGTGCTCTTTGCGTGTGACATGACAACAGTGGGAAAATATTCTTGGCACCGCCACGTTCCGAGTGTGAGAATGAGCTGTTTACATCAAACTAACGCGGCGGACTGAACAGGCAGCCTCGTGTCCCTCGTCTCCCAGTCGATCTGGACATGTGACAGTTCAGTCTGAATGCAAATTTTCTCCGATTCCCTGTTACATTAGCCCAGCCTTGTTCTGGAACTATCCATGACACCCAGCGTTTGGAATGAACATTCTCAGCCACATGACTCCTTTTCTTGGAGGCATTTTTCAACTGATAAAGAGCTTATTTTGCTGACACCAGCTGTTGCTCTTGGCTGAAGAGATGCAGAACAGGAAGAGGTCCACAGTATGAGTCAGTGGGAAAGAAGGTTGACTGATGGGTCGAGCAAGGAAACAAACAATTTGTGATGCACACCCTAAGGTGGAAAAGGGGAGTGAGGGGGGATTGAGAGGGAGTGTTTGGGAAGAGAATATGTGTAATTTAAGGACAAAGATAAACAATCCCTGGAAGTTAGAACCCATAATTAGAAGGGAGAGACATGTTTAAGCAGGACAGCCATAGTTGATGCTGTCCTGAGGAGAAGAACTGGCAGATTTAATCATCTTTGCATCAGCTTTAATAACAGAGAGTGCTGTGGCAGATGTGGAGGTTGGCAGCAGGTCTCTGTGGGGCGGCACACACACACACTTTCTCATTGTGTCACTTTCAAAAGGGGTGAAAAGCCAACATGGAACATTTCCTACCGAGTCCATTGTCAAAGAACTCTGTGATGTAGAGGGCGCTGCAGGGAGACCAGGGCGCCGTGTCGTTAAGGCTGACGAACAAGGGAGCCATCAGGTAATGTCCCCCCAGCTCCCCAAACAGCCGCTCACAGGTCTTGGAGTCATCGTGCGGCATACTGAGCACATGACCTGCCAGGAGAGGGCGCAGTTGGTAGAAATGAGACTTTGCAGTAAATAAAAAGATGGCTCCCGAGACGCCATGACAATGACAGTGATCTCACCGAGCTCATGTGCAGCTGTGAAGGCCGCCTGCAGGCCATTGTCCTCTATGACGGAGCAGCTTCTCTTAGGGTCACACATCGTCCCCACCTCGGCCACGCCCAGTGTGTCACAGCTGTTCTGTCCACAGATGTCCTGAAAATGAAGCACCATCGACACCATCAGGCTGACAGTCTGATACCGACCTTTGACACATTCAAGGACCACATCAAACTGCAGTCGTTTGTTTAAACATTGAATCGTGTTTGTCCTGTGAGCTGTTTCCCTTTTGGAAGTTTAAGTCTGTCACAATGAGCTGCCTTTAGGGGGCACTAGAGTAGCTTCGGAGCACATCCCTGTGGAAATGGAAACAAACACAAACCAGGCTGGTGTGAACGATGGTTTCCTCACCCTGGGCTGTTTGAATCCGACTCAACCCTGCAGAAAGCCACATGTTGGATTCACGACTCGCCTGATTGCATATAAACTCTGTTCAATAGGCAAATAAATGTCAAGCTCCAACCGGAGTATTCAGCCGACATATGTCAATTTTTCACCTTATGTATTGTCTGTTAACACCCTGTCAGTGCTGAAGATACCAGACGAATAAAGGCTGCCAATACGGAAGAACAGGCCAATTACAGATCGACCTGAAGGCATGTCCTTTATAAACCACTTCTTCACAAATTCTTGCCATGCATCCGGCATAAAATCACATCATTCATTTAATCTTTTCACTCATTTCCATCGTCTGCACTCAACCTTCTTTTTCTTATTTGACTAAAGTGGCCGAGCAGCTACAGCTACAGCACACGAACAAAATGCCTTTAGCAGCTGGTAATCACTCCGACTCCCAGATGGAATGACCTTTACTGCATTTCTTTCCAGTGCTCTCAACCTGTTTCCTGTGCACAGATGACTTTCAATTTTAACAAAGGCAAATAAAAAAAAATGCCCACACTAAAAGAGAACAGCAGGAGGAGCTGGAACTCCCTGCTGGCAGAGGTGGGTAGAGCAGCCAAAAATTGTACTCAAATAGTAGTACTGTTACTTCAGAATAATATTACCCAAATAGAAGCAAAAAGTAGTCATCCAAATTATTACTTGAGTAAGAGTGAAAAGCAAAATTAGAAAGAGGAGAGTTTATCCTATGAATAAAATAATTAAAATAAATATAAATAATTAAATACCTTAAAATAAAATAATCGAAAGAGGCGAGTTTATCCTATGAATAAAATAATTAAAATAAATATAAATAATTAAATACCTTAAAATAAAATAATCTTTAGGTAAATTCAAGTACTTCAATAAAAAATAAAAATCAATGCAATAATACCTAGAAAATTAAATATTTACATAATAACAAAAGAAAAAATTTTAGGTCAAATTTGCCATGATATTTCCTCAGGTTAGAAAAGTTTTATCCAGTATCTCTGATAAAAGTAACAAGCTCAGTGTAGCCTAATGTAGCGGAGTAAGAGTTCTGTTTCTTGTTCATAAATCTACTCAAGTAAAAGTAAAAAGTAAAAAGTATAGTGATTTAAAACTACTCCTAGAAGTATTTTATTTTGAAATACTTACTCAAGTAAATGTAACTAGTTTCATGTAACTTGTTACTACCCACCACTGTCTGCTGGTACACTGTACTTTTTCATTGTAAATTCACCTGTCACTGAAAAAACACTTATTGCAGTGAATTGCTGTGTGGTCAAGTGTGATGCATCTGAAACCACAGAATGAACCGCAGCTGCTCTCAGTTCCACCAAGGCTTCATTCATGACTCACTCTGAGTGGGTTGCTGCTCCTTTCACAGTAAGTAAACTCCACCAGAGTCTCATGGGTGAATGGACTTTAAATGTCATTTTCTTTTTAAGACACTGTTCCAGGTACTTCAAGGTCTATTTACTGATTAAAAAAGGCTTTAGTCACTGTTGCAGTTAGACTATAAATACAGTCTCATAGTTTTCTAAGTTTTCTTTTTTTTCTGGCATTTTGGGGCAGAACTCCACAAAAGTTGTTGTTTTAACTGACAGTTGTTAAAATAACTTTTTGGATTTAGATTTTCTTCTTATTTCACATGTGGTTTTGACATTTTTTCCAGAAAAAATACTGAGTATATCTTTTTCTGGAAGTGAAGGGTGTGAAGACTAACACTGATGGGAATTGCAGTGTTGTCATTCTGTGTGGGTTACACATCCGGAACAATCTGCCAGAGAGTGTGTAATTCATTTGATCTATTACGTTTGTAAAAAAAAAAAAAATTAAAAAAAAAAGCATATTGTTGAAACTCTTAATTACAATTCTTAGAAGAGTGTTGTAAACATTCATCATTTTCAGGAGTCGAAACACTGTAATTAAACCCGGCGCTGCTGATATTTATCTTTAAAAAAAAAAAAAGAAAATGTGAAAATGTTCCCCAAGGATCATTACTAAAGCCATTGTGGTTTTACACATGTAACACATTACACTTCAGCTCTATTTTTCCCCTGAGCTGTTGTGACGATGGCTCAGTCGTGCCATAGTCATGAATCACTCTACAACAAGTGGTTGTAGAATGAAGACTTTATCCCTGTTTTTAATTAAAGTTGACATCCTTGGTTTGTGTTGTCTGTGATTGTAGTTCAGCCCCTGACAAACTCCGGGTGAATGACCTTTGACTTTCTCAGTAAAGGTCCATGGTAATGCTGTGACCTCTTCTCATACGGAGTGAAAAATAAAGGCCTAGATAGACAGCAACTCAATGAACTTTGGGTTAAGTGGCAACGTGTGTTCAAGGCTGAACTTTTATCTTCACCTGCTATCAATACATATTATGTCTTTATACGCAGATGATGCTGGCTTTATTGCTAGTTTTATAGCAGGGACCTTGAAGAGCACGCCGCCTGCTGTGCGAAGAAATTAAACCGATGATGTGCGGCTCCCTCACCTCTCTGGTGAACAGCATGGCAGTGTCATAGTGCTCCGGATGCCTCTGGCTCTGCGGATTGAGATGTTGCTGCCAAGAGCAAAAATTTCTCCGAGCCACGCCTCCGTTGCTGGAGACCTCGGGGCCCAATTCTTCATCCTCCACGATTATCATCTTGACGACCACCATGTTAACGGAATTCTTTATGCTGGGGTGTTTGTAGAGCTGCGCTGCCATGGACATCAAGATCAGAATGTATTGCTGTGGAGACAAGGGGAGAGGGTGGGGAGGGGGGGGGGGGGCAGCAGCCACCCAACCCTGGGACAAGGTATGGTAAAAACTGCTGTGAATCAGTTTCATGGACTACTGCAAATC